>NC_081411.1:94292737-94637139 GCF_030272615.1 Cryptomeria japonica | reverse complement strand
ATTATTAAATCCACTTCTGACATCGCTAAAGTTTTAGTGCAATTGGCAGCAGAGGTGGATAATGTGGATAGGAAAGTTAATTTGTGCAAGGAGGAGTACACTGATCAAGTTTTTGAGTTGCTCCCAGGAATTTTTGCTAATCAAGATCAGTTAAAAGACAAGCAGATATGGCTTAAGAAAATAGAAGCCAAATTGTCAGCAAGAGTTAAAAGAATCATTGATCTTGATGATACTTCTTTCTTTGTTGTGACAATACAAGAGATAGAAAAAATTAAGTCACATTATGGTTTTCTTAATTCAGAAGTCAACAAACTGAGGAATTCTTGGAAAAGGTTGACTAAAATTAAAGATGATGTGATTAATTTTTCATGGCCGATAGAAGAGATATATAGTGAGTGGGCAACTAAATATGCCACCCAGGATCCGGAACAGTTGGAGAGCGCCCCTGAAAAGACAGAAGAGGTTGCAACCGAACAACATGTTGAAGTAATTGCAGAGGCTGAAAAGAGCTTGTAACTGCTTTTGCGAAAAGTTTGTAACCTCTTTATTTTGAAAGAAAATGCTACAAAAATTTATCTGAGTTTTTCTAAGTTTAATGGAGAATCAAAACTTCTTGTAATACTTTTTGAACTAAATATCAATATACAGACCATCGGTTTTGAGTAAAGCTCTGTGTTGTCTTCAAGTTTATTCGCAAATTTGTTTCCTGTTTTCATTCAGAATAATCCAAGGTTGTTCTGTTTGAATGGAATTGCAAAGCAATTTTAGTATAAGTGTTCGTTAGCTTTTCTCTTTAGGAGGGAAATTAAAGAAGCGGGGACCACTCATATCAGTAAACTCTCTGGAATGAACTTTGAATTCTGATGACCATAGCTTGGTTTATAACGCTTGAGTTCTTGTAGGTGTCAGGCATATACAAGGATTGATAGAAACCAAGTCAATGGGAAGCATAAAAATGTTTTGTTTGAGGAGTCTTATTTGAGTTTAGATAACTCTGTGACCTTGGAAAAGGCACTAGTATTAAATTGAAGTTGTTTATTGCATACTTTTGTTGATAAAAAATGTTGAACATAAGTACAATTTCCATTCTTTGTTTTCAGTTGATTTCAAGGTGAATAGACCCACTGGTTTTCTGGACTGGTTTGTTGTGGGTTTATGTTTGAAAGCGTGAATTTAATTCACAAAGGTATACCCACCTGGGCTGTGAGTAAGCCCGAAGTGTAGAAGGTCTAATCAAACCTTGTCATATGTTGTCTTGAGAATTTCTTTATCTTTGATATCTCTTCTGCACCAAGCTTTAAAACATATTATTTTGAGGATGTTAAAGGGAATCAGATTTTGAAGACAACACCTTCCACAGTGACCCGGTGAAATATCTTGGAGGAGATGATGTGGTTGTTGGAGACAACAAAACCACTGGACCCAGTTCTAGAACCAGGAGCAGAAGCAACAACAAAGGTACCTCTAGATTTATCATGGATTGGCTGTTGACCGACTGTTGTAAAACTTTAGGTTTAGGATCCTTGTAAAACCCGTTTATCCTTATCAAAAACAATTTCCGAAGCAAGAGAACAATATCCTAAAAGATATAAAAGATATAAAATATTACGGTTTTATCGCAAGGGACAGGCAGAAATTCCCTAAAAAGGGTTTCTGTAAAATCTACTACATTCTGTCTGAAAACCGTATCCATTCGTCAAAAGTTGCCTACATTTGACAGCTTTTCCTTTCGAAAATGGCATTTAAGATAGAATATGAGTGGTTCTTTGCAGTAACGATGGGAATGGCGATCATCATGGGGGCTGGAACTGGCATGGCTACTGCAGAAGACACAGAAAGTATGCCGTAGTATTTTTTATTTCTTCACTTGATATTTTGCAAGTTTCGACACATAATCTATTTGCTAAAGGAAAATTTTGTGTTGCACCAACCACAAGTTTTATATTGTTTAACTCTTCTTTCACTGTAGTTTCTTTCGTGCTTTTCTTAAAATGCTGAAATTTATGATGCTCTGAATATATGTGAAAAAAAAAACAAGAAAACATGTTTGAGATTTAGGTCTTTCCCGCTCTTTTCTTTAATATTAAACCCTAGTCCATATCTGTTTCTTTTTTCTGAAATTATTGTGCAAGAGTGCAACCACCAGGTATCATAAGAGCTAGTGAATGGAAAGTGAAAGATAAGGAAATGCACCAGTAATATTTGTTCAATATAGACCTCAAATATTCTTTTATATGGAAATTTTAATTTCTGTGGTCGGAGGATCGAAACCACTGCTCTCTATGACACAAGCTACTACTCAGGCGCCGTTTCATGTCAACTTGGCAAGAATAAGAGAAAGGAAATCACGGCCGTCGGATAGTGTTGAAGCTGTATTAGCTGAGATGCCGATAACTGAGCAGGCGGCTTTGAGAGAAGCGATCTTCTTCTTGATCTTTTTACTCTTTCTCACTTCTCTGGTTATTCTCTGCTTGTTCTGTAAATAATTTTTTTAATTTTCTTATTAGTATTAAATTTTTAGTGGGATGAATTTGATTTTAATTTTTATTTATATAAAAATATTATGTTATTTTCTTGATCTAATTTTTTTAGTATTTTTAAAGATATATGTAAATGGTATCTGATCATTCTTCTTTCTAAGTATAATCAATTATATTGGTATGTTTTTAGACTAGCTCTTACATTTATTATCATTAAATATGTATGTATGTCCATCATGCATGTATTTATAATAAGCATTATTGACTTATAATAGGTTAAAACATTTTACTTTTAAGTAAATATAACATATAGTATTAAAAGGTATAATTATCTATGTAAATGAGTTTGTTGATAGATGCACAGATAAAATAAATGTCAGCACTTCAAATTCTATCTCATTTACATAACAATTATCCACCACATACACTATTTATTTGAATTCTTTTATTATGATTATTATAATGAGTGATACCAAACTCCCTTACCTTGTCAAACAATGAATAGATATAGGAAGTTATAATTTTAAATGTTTATATACAATCTTAACCTTGTTTTGGTCTACCATAATATAAATACATTTTAATTCTAATTTATCATGATGTCACATTAATAGTGTGTTTGTCTACCTCATCTCCAGTTTTGTTCTATATAAAAAATTCATAAGAGATTTTTTTTTTAAATACTTTAAAATATGATTTAGTTGAAGATGATAATGATTGGACTTTCATTTTTCTTTCAATTTTTTTATCTTTTTGAATATTCATTTGAACATGCGCATAGGAATACTCATGATGAACAGTGACATCTTTAAAGCTACAACCATTATTGTTTTACTATTGCTTAAATCAACAATTAATATGCAACAATTAGAACGCGGTCTCACCAATAGACCTCGTCATACTAAACAAGAAAAACACATAAAAGTGTTTTTTTTTGCTCATATGGCCCTGCAATCTGTTGCACCATCGGCGAAATGACAAACCAAATAGCCAATAATGTTGCTGACGACATGAAGACAATAAAAAATTAGTCTTGACTGTGGACGACGACAATGATATTCATATTGCAATTATTAAAAAAACTAGGGTTTAAAAGAATAGAAGAAATGAAACGCTAGTTGGAAAGAGGGCAGAAAAGAAAGCCCTAGCATGCATCGCTGCTGCGATTTTTTTGAACATATTATTCTGCTAATTTTATTGTCTGCCGTGTCTCATTAAACTTATAAAAAATATTAGTTAGTAATAAGGCATAGGGTATTGTAGGGCAACAACAAAAACATAAAATAAACACATAAGTCAAATGGAAAACACATATTCATACTCGTAGATACTAGATACAGTTCCCTAACCAAAAAAGCCCAAAACAGTCTTTGACAGTGATGGAGATACTTATGCTCTGATTTGTGAAAGCATGGTGAGTACGTCTCTGGTATTAGGTCACTTGTTGGGGTCATCATCAGTGCAAAAGAAAGCAATCTTCATGACAAGGAAGATTTCATCATCATAGCCCTGTCCTCTAATCTGTGGATGTATGGCACCAGATGTTGTTTTTTATCCTAAACCATTTCTTAACCATCTCGCAATACAAGCCTGTGGGATTGTTTGAAACAAATCATCATATGGATTTTTACCTGTAGGCTGTAACTAAAACAGCAAGAACAACCCAAAAACTATGAACATCAAACTTGTCTGTAAACTTTAAGGTTTGGTGATATTCAGGGGCAATGTAGCCCACTGTTCCTGCTACATTTGAGGTAGTAGCGTGTGTGGCTGTTTCAGGGAGGGCCTTTGCAAGGCCAAAATCTGGAACATGGGCGTCAAAGTTCTCATCAAGGAGGATGTTTCCAGGTTTCAAATCACGGTGAATGATTTTTGGAGTGCTGTAGAAGTGCAAATACAATAGATCTGTACCAATTCCCATGGCAGTCTTATGACGAACAGGCCATGCTAATTCTAGAGTGCCTTCACCAACCTTTTCTAAGGCCCGATGGTCACTACCATTTTTCATATAATCATAGATTAATGGATGGCAATCAGGCCTTGCAATGTAGGCTAGAAGAGTAACAAGGTTTCTGTTCCTTATATGGCCTAAAGTATCCAATTCTGGACGAATTTGTCGCCTTCTTCTGTTAATAAGCTTAGTGTCTTCCTAATGGCAATTTCCGTGCCATATTGAAGCTGTGTCCTGTAAACTTCCCCAGAACCCCATTTTCCTACGAGATCTGCTGATGTGAGACCATGCTCTGTATTTAAGAAGGCTAAATCCTTGGCCTTTTTAATTAGGGAACTGCAAATCTTAGCACCCTGATCCTTGGGTCTTCCACGGATACAGTACAAGAGAATTCTATACACAAATGAACACATAACTGCAGAGATTGCTCCTGTTATTACTCCCAATGAATCACCCAAAACCCACTTTCTAATTGACAACTTCTTCTTCTTCTTATGCTTTGCTGGTGGTGGGGCTAGTGTACCATTTTTTCATTATGACTTGGTGCTGGAGCTGATGCTAGAGATGGAGGTAACTTATAAAAATCTTCTAACATAATCCCCTTTTTTGGAGCAGTTGAGAGTGAAGATTCAGGAATTGACCTCTTTAAAACACTTGAAAGAAGGCTTTGTGATTGTTGCTTCTCCAGTTGATCATGTGTCGAAAGCTTTGAAGAAGAAGATTGTTGATAAGTGATGCTGCTCTAGCATGCAGCTCCATGCAACTCCAGTTTGGACATGAAGCTATCCATTCATCACCATGCATAAGCTATTTTTAGTTAATAGTTTTTTTTGTTTATTCATGCAAATAAAGCATGTACTCCAGCATGCATGAATCCTTAGGACTATTTTTAGTTTTGCTTTTTGCATGAGTTTGTTTTTAGTAAATAAAGCATGTTGTGCATGCACTTATTGTATTCTTAATTTAGGGAGTAGTTTTCTTTTTTTAGTTTGAGAGCCTTAGTAGCTTTCCATGCAAAGCTAGGAATATATTTAGAACTGCAGTTATTATTTATTCTTCTAGACTACAAATTCTTTATATATACAGTCTCTATGTAATTTTTTAATTAAGCTTCAATAAAGATATTGGTGTTTTCTTCTTTTTGCTGTTATTGTTTGCTAATTAGTTGGTTCAGAGAGGATAGGTCAGGTTTAAAATTCTACAAGTGGTATCGGAGCAGGTAAAATTGTTTTGGGTTAAAGTTTTATTGTTGGAATTTCGCCAAAGTTAATCATGTCGAATTCTAACCATATGCCCATTCCAGAATTTGATGGGAATGATTATGATTATTGGTGCATTAAGATGCTGACCTTTTTGATTGGAAAATATTTGTGGGAGATTATTGAATCAGGTTATGAAGAGCCAACTGATTGGAATGCCCTTACAGCCAATGAAAGAATAGCAAGAAAGGAAGCAAGGAAAAAGAATGCTCAAGCTTTGTTTCACATTCAGATAGCTCTTGATAAGAGCTTATTTCCAAGAATATCAGGAGCAACAACTGCCAAAGATGCCTGGAAGACTCTACAAGAAGCTTACCAGGGTAGTGATCAAGTTAAAGTGGTCAAGCTTCAGACATTGAAGCGAGAGTTCGAGAATTTGAAGATGCAAGAAGCTGAAAGTATAAGTGATTATTGTGTCAGAGTCAAAGATGTAGTCAATAAAATGGTTACACTTGGAGAAATTGTAAGCAATGAAGTTTTGATTAAAAAGGTGTTGAGATCTTTGACACCGAGATGGAATCATGTAGCAATAATCATAGAAGAAAGCAAGGATTTGACAAAACTACAGTTTGATCAACTGGTTGGATCACTGATGTCTCATGAAGAAAGATTGAAAGATTCTTTTGAAGGTGTAGAGAAAGCGTTTTCCTCTAAATTGCTAATCACAAAAGATGAAGATACAAGCAGCAGTAGTGCCAAAATCAATCAAGGCCAAGGTAAAGGGCAAAGCCAAAATTCTTCAGGAGGTAGAGGAAGAGGTGGCTCAAGAGGAAGTGGTGGTTTCAGAGGAAGAGGTAGAGGTAGATTTGATAAGAGAAATGTTCAATGTTACCATTGTAACAGGTATGGCCACTTTGAAAGAGAATGCATATTGAAAGAAGGTAAAAGTGCTAACTATGCTCAAGAAAGTAGTGACAATCCTCCTGATCACTTATTTTTATCTTATGCCAAGGGTGAAAATACTAATAAAGATGTTTGGTACCTAGATTCTAGATGCTCTAACCATATGACAAGGAATGAGAAGTTGTTCTCAACAAAGGATGGAAGTTTCAAATCCAAGATCCAGCTTGGTGATGATAAATCATTGGAGGTTGCTGCCAAAGGAGCTATGGAGGTCCAAACAAAAGAAGGTATAAAGAGTATTCATGATATTTATTATACTCCACAATTGAAGCACAATTTGTTAAGTGTTGGGAAGCTATGTGAGAAAAATTATAAAGTAGTCTTTGAGAATAAGACTTGTACTATCTATGATAAGAATAAGGATAATAGGGTGATCACTGTTGTTCCTATGACAAGAAATAGGATGTTCCCCTTGAGGTTTGGTGAACATAACAACAGTTTGGCAAATATGGCTTATGAGGATTCAAGTTGGTTATGGAATCTCAGGTATGGGCATTTAAATTTTCATAGTTTGAAGTTTCTAACCTCACATGCATTAGTTTCTGGTTTGCCCAAGGTTGAGGAACACAAGGAGGTTTGTGAAGGTTGTGCTAAAGGAAAGCATGCAAGAGAAAAGTTTCCAAAGGGCAATGTATGGAGGGCTCATCACCCACTTCAGCTTGTTCATTCGGATATATGTGGTCCTATGCAGACTAAGAGTTTGGGTAAGTCATCATATTTCATTACTTTTATTGATGATTACTCACGAAATTGTTGGGTATTTTTTTTGAAGGCCAAAGATGAAGCCTTGGATACATTCAAGAAGTTTAAAGCCCTTGTGGAAAATGAGAAAGGGTGCAAGATCAAATGTTTAAGGACTGATCATGGAGGAGAGTTTTGCTCAAAGGCTTTCCAAAGTTATTGTGATTTTAATGGCATCAAGAGGCAACTTACTACTGCATACACACCTCAATAGAATGGAGTAGCTAAAAGGAAGAATCGTACTGTGGTTGAAATGGCAAGGTGCATGTTACAAACCAAGGGATTGAGCAATTCTTATTGGGGAGATGGAGTTGCTACATCGGTGTACATCCTCAACCGTAGCCCTACCAGTGCACTAGAAAAGACGACTCCTTATGAAGCTCTGCATGATAAAAGGCCTAATGTTAATCATTTCAAAGTTTTTGGTTGTTTGGCTTATGTGCATGTACCTGATCAGAATAGACAGAAGTTAGATGCAAAGAGTGAGTCATGTATTTTTATTGGGTATAGTGAGAAAAGCAAGCTTATAGATTGTATAATCCCCTCACTAACAAGCTTATTGTCTCAAGAGATGTGATTTTTGATGAAGGGGGAGTTTATGGTCATAAAAAAGGCCATGTTGAGAAGCCAAAATCTATTTTGAATGATGATATAATTGCTGATATTGATCATGAGCAGCCAACTAATGTTTCTATATCCAGTGGTTTAACTCCACCAAGCTATCCTTCATCAAGTTCTTTAGTACCAAGTTCAAGTCCAGCTTCTTCTCCAAGTTCTACAAGGAAAGTAAGGAGATTGAGTGATATCTACCAGAGGAGTGGAAATCAAGTACATGAAGAAAACCCAGTAGGTGAAACAGTGAATTTTGCTTTATTAGCCAAGGTTGATTTTGAACCATCATGTTTTGAAGATGCATGTACTAATGAGGTTTGGGTGAAAGCCATGGAAAAAGAGATGGATTCCATTCACAGGAATGACACTTGGGAGTTAACAGAACTTCCACATGACAAAAAAAGGATTGGCACCAAATGGGTCTACAAGACCAAGTTTAACAGTGATGGGAGTGTTGAAAGACACAAGGCAAGATTAGTTGCTAAAGGCTTCACACAAAAGTATGGAATTGATTATGAAGAGACATTTGCACCAGTAGCAAGACAAGAGACCATAAGAATGCTGATTTCATTAGCAGCTCAGAAGAAGTGGAGCATACATCATATGGACGTGAAAAGTGCCTTCTTGAATGGGTACTTAGAAGAGGAAGTATATGTAGAGCAGCCACAAGGTTTTGAAGTGGAAGGAAAAGATAATTATGTCTACAAGTTGAAGAAGGCTTTGTATGGCCTCAAGCAAGCACCAAGAGCGTGGTATGCCAGGATTGATGGATATTTTCAGGAGAATGGCTTCCAGAGAAGTAAGAGTGATCCTACCCTTTACTACAAACAAGAAGGTACTGATATTCTCATCATAAGTTTGTATGTTGATGATCTTTTGTATACGGGTAGTAGTTCTAAGATGAAAGATGAATTCAAAGCTGCTATGATGAAAGAATTTGAGATGAAAGATCTTGGTCTAATGAAATATTTTCTAGGAATGGAGGTTTATCAAAGTAAGGATGAGATTTTCATTTGTCAAACAAAGTATGCACAGGATATGTTGAAGAAATTTAATATGACTGATTGTAAACCTGCCTCCACTCCAAGTGCTCATGGAGATTTGTTATGTAGAGATGATGGTGTTGATTTAGTTGACGAGACAACTTACAGAAGTATTGTGGGGAGCTTGATGTTTCTAATCCACATGAGGCCTGATATTGCCTATTCAGTTTCACTTGTTTCAAGGTATATGACAAATCCATCTGAAATACATATGAAGGGAGCGAAGAGGATTTTGAGGTATGTGAAAGGGAATTCAAGTTTTGGTACTCATTACTACTCTTCTGAAAAGTTCAATCTTGTAGGCTTTAGTGATTCAGATTGGGGAGGTAGTATGGATGACCGTAAATCTACATCTGAAAATTGTTTTTCTTTTGGTTCTGGTTTGATTACCTGGAGCTCGAAAAAACAAAGAATTGTTGCCCTCTCATCTACAGAAGAAGAGTATGTTGCAATCACCTTAGCAGGTACACAAGCCCTTTGGCTCAGAAAAGTTTTGGAAGAAATTGGAGAAAAACAAATTCAGCCTATAGTAATTTATTGTGACAATGTGAGTGCCATCAAGTTAGCTAAGAATCCGGTTCATCATAGTAGGACTAAGCATTTTGATTTGAAATATCACTTCATACGAGATTTGGTGCAAAAGAAGGATGTCGAATTGAAGCACATCAACACCCAAGATCAGCTAGCAGATATATTCACCAAAGCGGTTGTGAAAGCTCAGTTTATAGCACTACGAGATAAGATTGTCAGCCCTCTCAGCATCAAGGGGAAGTATGTTGATAAGTGATGCTACTCTAGCATGCAGCTCCATGCAACTCCAGTTTGGACATGAAGCTATCCATTCATCACCATGCATAAGCTATTTTTAGTTAATAGTTTTTTTTGTTTATTCATGCAAATAAAGCATGTACTCCAGCATGCATGAATCCTTAGGACTATTTTTAGAACTGCAGTTATTATTTATTCTTCTAGACTGCAAATTCTTTATATATACAGCCTCTATGTAATTTTTTAATTAAGCTTCAATAAAGATATTGGTGTTTTCTTCTTTTTGCTGTTATTGTTTGCTAATCAGTTGGTTCAGAGAGGCTAGGTCAGGTTCAAAATTCTACAAAGATGACGACAACGCTGAAGAAGACAAATCAGAGGTTGCTATTTTACTATTCGGAGAAGCTTTTAGTGGCCAGCCACAGAGTTTGGTACTACGAGAGAAAGCACTTGGGTCAGCGCCATACTTGAACCAAGGTCCCCATGGAATAGGGCCTTCCAAATTGTTGTTAGCAACATTTAGAAACCTCATAGTTCGTAGTCTTTCAAAGTAAGGAGAAATTCTTCCTACTAGGAAATTTCCTAACACATCTAAGGAATGCAGTTTGCTAGAATTGTTGACTAATGTTTGCGAGATCTTAACATGGAGAAAATTGTTGTGCAGGTTAAGGATTTTTAAAGATGATAAAGAACCCAAACTTTGAGGAATGGGTCCTACAAACATATTGCCATTTAGAAAAATAGATTCTAAGGCCGAAATCCTGGCTATATGATAAGGAATCATACCTGTGAGATGATTGTTGACCAAATTGAGATATTCAAGACATGGAAAAGGACCTTCTGATATGCCATTAGGACTACTTCTAGTCCTCAAAGTAAGGAACGAAATCTCACCAGAGAGAGTGTTATCAGAGAGATGCCATAGCTTGAGGCTCCTAAGATTTCCGAATTCAGAAGGAATTGGTCTGGAAAGCTTGTTTCCACTCAGGTCCACAACTTTCAACTTTAGACAAGAAGCAAACTCTTTTGGGATCCTCCCAACTAGCAAACTATTGGCAAAAGAAAGACTTTTCAGCTCAAAAAGCCTTCCAATTGCAGGAGATCATAAGCTTCCTTTCAACTGTTTGGAATCCGATTCCAGACTCACTACCCTTTTCTCCTTCACCACACCATCATTTGTAGTGATCTCATCACAATCCACACCAAACCATGCACATGGAGACTTCGATGTGTCCCAGGGACTCATCATGTTTATGAATGCATTTTAACGTACACAATTAGACTTACCACATTACTAAGTTTTGACAGTGTAATAGTGCCTCTCTTGACTAGACTAATTTTCTAGTGAAATAGAGGCGCCGTGGCAGCTGTCAGAAATCAATAATTTGTTAAAGAAGCCTTGCAACTCGCCTTCCATTTTTTGTTTAAAATTTCCTATGCAAGGAATGTTCCCACCACTTCGCTCCACATTTGTCTTTAACCATGTTGGGATACCCATCTGTATTTCATCTCCTTCCAAAGTAATTTTAATTTTGAAACTTAATACGAAATTTGAGTTTGAATATATTTTAATTTCAATTTCTACTATAGTCTATTTTGAAGTCTAATATTTTTTTTATTTTTTATTTTATTTTTTATTTATTTTGGGGGCATGGGGGCTATTTGAAGTCTAATTTTATTTGTAATGTTTTTTCTTCAATTTAAGTTGCATAAAATAAATCAATTTATGAATTAGATTGTATAGTTTAATTTAGGTTATTTCATACTTTATATTTTTGAGTTGAATGACTAAGGTCATGTATATATAAATACCTTTAGTAGTTAAAAATAATCAAGTAGACGCACAATAATCAAGTAGTATTGTGAAATGACTTAAAATTTTTGCATCATCTTCTCAATGATACACTACTAAAACCAAACTAAAGAAGCCTTATTTTCTTATCTCAATCCAAAATAAATACAACAAATAAATACTTTTCAGTATTACATTCTACCCCACTTTAACTTACTTAAATATAAAAATAATTATTTTACTTATTTTTATCTTTAATACCCACTCATTTGTTCCACGTTGTTCAATACACATAATTTACCATAACGATGGCCTTCGCACTCACGTTCCATTCCAACAGCCTTCTTCCTCCATCGTTCAGCTATTTTTTTTGTTTTTTTGGTCTAAACTTTGTACAAAATGATGGAAATATATTGTTGTTGTCGTGGTCTGCGTCTTACTCTTCATTCCCAATTAATTTTCCAGTACTTTGTCTGAAATCATCCTTGTTGTCTTATTTCATTCATGATTCAACAATTCAACATTCAATGATTGGAATGGCGACGCTCTGCGGCTAGAACTAATTTCTAAGCACAATAATCTATTTGTGGTCCAATAATTTTGTGTTGTGCCTCACACAAGTCACACAAGTTTTTATGAGCTCCAAGTTTTTTTTAACTACATTTTCTTTGGTGCTTAAATCTTACTCTTCTCTTTAATATTTAGCTATCTTCAAATACTTTTATTTTATTTGTATTTTTTCTTGTATTATTTATGAGATTGATGGTATTATAAGAATCTTTTTTGAATATTTTTTATTTTAAATTTATTAATAGATATAGTTATTTGAATATCTCAATATTGTAATTTGATGTAGTTAAATTTCATTGATGTAAATTTTCTTACTTCAAAATAAAATGAATCTTTTACCATTTTCTATTGCAATTTAGTCTTTATACAAATTCACTTCATTCAAAACCTAGGTAGACCAATTAAACAATCTTTGTGAAATAATCAAAGATAGTAAACAATGGCCCCTCTTATTTTTGAGTAGAGAGAGTTGCCTTTCCCATTGAACTCAACAAATACCAACTTATTTATAAATCTTTTAACTCCTTGAAACTTGAAAAGTGATTAGAAAAAGTTTATATTGCTATTATTATTATTACTTTAAGATAAATTAAAAAATAATAAAAATAAAATTAATATTATTATATTTCTCATACAATTAGTATCTTGTTTGGTAATGTTTGCTACTGTTCTATCTATCTACTTGAAGGCAGAGATTAGAATAAAAACAGAAAACAAAACAATATATCCATGCTACAGCACAAAAAAACATATTGCTACTGCAAAGAGATAAAATCAGACTTTTATTAATAATGCATTGAATCGATTACAATCATTCTTTTATTTATAGAAGATTTGAAATCCTTCTAGAATATCTATCTACTAGAAAAAGCTCACTTTTGAAGCTGTGCATGCGTGGAGGATAGAAAAACTGACTTTTTGCATAATAATAAAAAAAATACTATAATAATTAAAATTAAAATATTATTATACCATCTTATATATATTTTTATTAATATTAAATTATTTTTAAAATATCACATTTTTTTTTCATTATTATTATATTTAAAAATTAGTATAGAAATTTAAATTAAATTTAAAAATATTTAAAAATAATTTCACAAATCTAATTTTTTTTTAAAAATATAATGAAATTCTAAAACATTTAAAATAATATTATAGATTCTAAAACTTTTATGTTCTTTACAATACTGAATAACATATATCAATACTGATAAAATAATAATTGAATGCAAAATATTTTTCATCATGAATTAAAATCTCTTTATATTTCGAATATTACTCTGAAACTTCCTAAATATCAACAGTGATAAAATAATAATTAAATATTGAATGCAAAATGTCTTTTCATCATAAATTAAAATCTCTTTACACTTCGAATATTATTTTGAAACTTCCTAAACCATTTCATCGACCACTTATTGCCTTTATTGTAGATTTAAGTCTTATATTTAATCATAAATAATAACGAGTTTCCATTCCTAGCCTCAATGGGCAAACAGAAAAATGTCAAACTGCGTTTATAATTTTTTTGCTTTCAAACTTCGGAAAAGGTCACAAATTTTGAGGCCGCTACGAACACCTTATAAATAGCAAGGAAAAAAAATTACTCGTGAAATTCTGCGATGAAACAGAAAACACCCCCGATGTCATGTTTGAATTACTATCCGATAAAATATGACAGCTACAAGAATCTGACAGGTAAACTTCGGCCGAAGACGTGCATTCTCAACTTTTCCGATGGTCGGGAGATGGTTAGGCGTGCAGTCTCAACTTTTCTGGTGATCGGGAGATGGTTAAATGATGGGTTAAGCTTGTTTTTAGGCGTGAGACAGGTTTGGCGGGCAGATGTGGACAGGCAAGTCCACTTAAAACAAAGCCTATCGAGTAATTATAGGAATATGCAATTATATGAAAGAAAAGATTAAATTATACAAATCCATTTGATAATGGTTTGGTCATCTTGAGATAGAGGGGAGAGGATAGTTGTGATGTTTTTCATACTTTTGTTGCACTTCATATTTTGTTACTGTAGTAAGGTTTTAATTAATTTAGTATTTGATTTAATGGTATTATAAAGTTTAAAGTTTAATATTTATTTTCATTTAAAAAATATTTGGTCAAATCTTTTTCACTACCATGAGGCAATTGACGTGTTTGAGTCTAATAGGTTATGAATCAAAAGATTTCATGCAAAATTGATTACCTTGCCACTAAAAACTCAGTTTCCTAATTTTATATAAATGGAGCATTAACAATATTGCAGCAATGAAGAAGTAATCAAATTATCAATAAATATTTTGTGATTTATTAAATCAAGGAAAATTATACTTATTTTCATATAAGATTATGTTTTTTTATAGAGAAATAGACGGTAATTGTAAAACAAATTAGACTACTCTCTCCCCTCAACATTGTGATAGGACATCTAAATTCAACCATAGCCAAAACTCTAAACTTGACAATGATGATGCCTTCCTTGATATTATTATTGTTTATCCACTTATTAAAAACATGGTCTCTAATGAGGCTCATGACCTAGCCATCGTCGTATATGAAAAGTACAAAATGACCCTCTATGATGATATCACTAAAGAATCAAACCTAGAAACTAGGTCTACATCTAGAAATTTGGTCACTAAAGAGGAGCAAATCCTAGGTCATGATCAAGTTATGGAATCTAAAACTGAAGATTATGAGATTTTCATACCTGCCAGAAATTTTCTTTTTACTAAGGTTAAACTAAAGAGGGGAAGACCTAAAGGAAAACAGTCCCCCCTACCTAAGAAAAAAGATAATAAGAAGGACCTAACTAAATGTTTTGACAGGTTTAAAGCTGCTAAGAACATGATTGCCTAAGGTTTCCCATGAAATTGAACTGCATCTCTTAGAACGTTAAGAGACTTGAATCCCCAGATAAGTATGTTGTCAAGAGGTTTCTAAACCAACATAAAAATACTAAAATTATGTTGCTTCAAGAGGTAAAAGACACTAACTTTACCTTGGAGATGAATCTTAGATACATCTAGAAAGATGCTATCCAGTTGTCTACCAAACATGATAGAGGCAAAAGAGGTGTTGCCAATTTTATTGAAGGTAAATGGGGTAATAAGATCTTAGATAGTGGTTCCTCCCAATACAATAGGGTGGTGTGGACCATTCTTAATCTTCATGATACTAAGATTGGTGTTTGTTCCCTTTATGCTTTCAATGATTATAGAGAAAGAATGGAATTGTGGAAATGGTTGTGTACCCTCCTAGATGTTTCCTAGATTGTTGGGGTGACTTTGACATGATTGAGCACCTAGAGGATAAACTAGGAAGCCTAAACCTAGAGTGGATGTGTGGGGAGAAGCTTTACTGTGCCAGGATGAAGGATAAAATAGGAGTATTTGATTGTCTTGAAGGATTGAAGAATTATTATAGATCAATATGGTATATGTGGTGCAATTTCCAACAAGGGAGGATAATAATTTATTTTAGGTTGGATAGGTTTTATGACAATAAAGATCTTTTCTCTTTCAAGCAAAGGGAAGATGGAATCATAGTGAAAGTATCCCCATTTTACCGTCTCGGATCATCATCTGATTTCAGTATAGATTGCATTGAATTTTAATACGGTCCCTCACCCTTAGAGGGAGGAGAAATTTATCCTCAACACCAACCTTTTGGAAGATCAAGGTGTTAGGAGTGCTATTTACATGATTAGGAAAATCAACAAATGGGAATGCCACACCCACTCTACTATTGATAAATGGAACAAAAATGTTAAGAGCTAGAAGGTCCTTCAGCAAATAGTTGGAAAGAAGAAAGCTAAAGATAGTAGGAAGCTAGAAAGAGACCTAGTGGATAAGCTTCTAGTTCTAAAAGCTCATAACCAAATTGACCCTACCAATTTGGAACTATCTCACTCCATGTCCCAAACTAGAGACATGCTAAGAGGTAGACAACATAAAAAGATATCGAGAATCAAAGTAAGGGCTAGAATTAATTCGCTAGAGCAAGGAGATAAAGGCTCCAAGTTTTTCTTTAACATGTTGAGGCAGAAGGAATACAAAGAAAGAATTAAAAATGCTTTCCAATAATGCTACTAGAGGTTATTCACCTCTAAAGGTAACTTCCTTTCTAGCCTCTCTGCTAGGGACAAATGTAAAGATCTCATTCCAAAGAAGATTATAATTGCAAATTAATCACATAAATTATACTAATCACATTCTTTATATGAATTATGAATAAATTAAGTTAAATCAAGTGAGTTTGAGAAGATCCTTCAATTAATATAAAATAAATAAATTTTGACTTCATCTACATAATATTTTTTCATGAATAATTTTTAATATTTTCATTTATAAAATATTATTATACATATACATAAAAATGATGGGTAACTATAAATCACATCTTTATAGTTCATAAAAGACTAAAGACCAAAATACAAATATTAAAAACAAATACAAAATTATCCACCATAATATACACTAATTTTACATCTAAAAGAAATTCAATTTGTTTACTTATAAAGAAAATTATTATTAACAAAATATAATATATTGAAACACTAAACTCATTACCAAAACTACCTTCCCCAATCCCAAAAATAAAACCTAGCCTATTCATTCGATCCTGTCCATACGCAAACTGCTTTTTTGATTAAAATAACCTAGGCAAGGAATGTTCCATCTAATTTAATACACATTTATATCTGCTGCTAATTTTTCATGTTGTGCCGCCGCAAACGGTGAATGACATAAGACGGTGAATTTAGCCTCCAATCTTTCTTTCCTAGTTCCCACTCTCACCACTTCGCTCCACTCGCATTAATCTTTAACCGTGTTGGGATACCCGTCTGTTACGTGGCCACGTATTTCACTCTACTCCTAAATTAATTTTAATTTTGAAACTTCATACGAAATTTGAGTTTGAATTTTTTTTAATTAGTGTCTAGTATAGTTTAAAATATTTCTATTGTAAAAAGAATCTATTTTCAAATTATTAATCAGATTTCTTGAAGTCTAATTTTTATTATTTGTAATATTGTTTCCACTTCAATTTAAATTGTATAATATAAATCAATTTAGAAATTAGACTGTATAATTTAACTTAGCTTATAACATTCATTTGTAAGATAATCTTTTAAAGAACTACGAATTATTTCTTTTTTTAATTTTTTAGTTGAATGATTAGGATTATGTATATATAAATATCCTTAGTTGTTAAAAATAATCATGTATAGGAAGAACATTAAAAGATCACTTTACTAATGATTATTTTTAAGCTATATTTTTACATAGTATAAAACACTTCATATTTTCTAAAATGAATTTTAAATTTTGTATCATCTTCTATAAGTTTAATACACTACTAAAATAAAATTGAAGACTTCTCTTCTCATCTCAAAAGAATGCTAAAATCTATTTTTCTGAACAATTTTTTTTTCTCAAGTGTATTAAAAAAGTTAAAAATCTTTGAAAAAAATATTAATAACAAACATAACCATGCAAAATAGACTAGGTCAAATGAAATAGCCATTTTCATGATTATGCCACATGATGCAACTCTATCCATAATAACATCTATAAATATTTTTTCTATAATGTGTAAAGGAAGAAAAACTACGATTTAGCTAAGTTGTATTAGCCAAAAGATTTTCACTCCATCTACATTAGGATTATAAGTAGATGGAGGAATCCACAACCAAGCATGCTAGTATGTCTCCATGGAGATGGAGGTGGGATCAAGTTAGATTTATGAAACATACAATTTCCTAATGAAAAAATAAATATTAGATAAAAATTTATTCAATAAAAATGAATTCAAAATAGATACAACAAATGAATACATATAATTTTTAATATTACATTTAACCTTATTTTAACTTTCATATAGATTAATATAAATCTTTAAGATAAATAAAATATCATACAAAGAAAGATATTGCAAATGTTCTATATAGCTCGTTGTAACTCTAATGCAATTTTTATCTTTATTCCCCACTATTTGTTCCACGTTGTTCAATGCACATAATTTACCAGAACTACAATCCCTACAACGAATTCTACAAATACCAACTTTATCCTCGAAAGTTGAGGAGTAATGGAAATAGTTAGTTGCCTCGCTCAAGCCCCCAGTGGTGCATTGTGGATTTTCCACTACTTCATTCATTGTGGACTCCCATATCAAGATCGCAGGCGCAATCTTATTTCTGTCAGATCCATCCAACTGTCTTCTTCCTTTTTTGTTCAACAAAAACCGAATTTGTTCTTCTTGTATTCAATTCGTTGCATCGTTCAATGCGCCCACTATTAATGTTGTGTTCTGATCATTTCCCAATTTCGAAGCACTTCGCTTATCTCCATGCACATAGCTGCAAAGAAAATATGAGCATTTCTTTGCCGTGATGGTGGGAATGGCCATGCTCGTGGCTGCTGGAACTAGCGTTGCCGCTGAGGGAGACACAGACAGTATGCCGCACTAATTTTTATTTCTTCACTTTATATTTTGCAAGTCTCGGAAACCTCATCTCTGAGCTAAATAGAAGATAACCTAATCCATTTGCCGCAGGAGAATTTTGTGTTGCGCTTTCCATATGTTTTATATTGCTCAATTTTTCTTTCCCTGCATTTTCTTTCATACTTCACCTATATTGCTGCAATTTAGGATGTTCTCAATATATAGAGAGTAAAAGTTCCATCACTAGGCATTTCCATCAAAGATAAGTGACTAGAAAATGTGCGATTAAGAAATGCAATAATAAACGTCTGAATTCGTTTTGTATAGAAAAATATTTTACTTTTGTTGTCGCAGGATCGATATCTCTGGACCCTTTGACACAGGCTACTGCTGAGACGGCAAGGACAATTGAAACGAAATCTGGGTCGCATGAAATTGTTCCAGTTCGTTCTAGTCGCACGGAGGTATATGAAAAGGCAGATAAGAAGGACGAAAGCATCTTCGTCTTAGTTTTGATCATTCTCCATTTTCTAATCGTTCTCTTATCAATCGTGTTTCGCTATTAGCTTAGCGTTTTATTTAGCAGCACTTTGAGAATCAAATCTCGAGATATTTTTCTATTTGATAAATATCCCGGATAAGACTTTTCCCGCTATTTTGGAGCAGCCGATATGTCCGACTCCTGTACATTTTGCAACAATCCATTTCCTTCGCAACTTTCTGCAGAATTGCTAAGTTTGCTACAGATTCTGGTTTTCTTATTTTCTCTGAACAAAATTTTATCATGATTGAAGTTATGAAGGGGTAATCTAAAAAGTGCGATTTAATATTTAGAGCTGTTTTCTATCAAAGGACAATTATAATTGTTTCCGCTGCAATTAACACAGTATTATAACTATTTTTAAAAGCTTCCAAAGGATTATGGTGGTTTTGCTTTTCTACTCGACAGTTATTCTCTGTGTGATTGTTGATTTTTGAAAATTACTGTCAGGAGTAGTTTTGATTCATGAAAATTCTGCTGGAAAGAGAAAATCTTTGTTAAACGAGATTCATTTTACTTGCATGTTTATAAATAGTGTACCACTTTTAGTCGATACGCAGCTCATATTACACAATTATTGTGATTCAGAGGAGACACCTCTGCAGTGGAGATTTTCATTGATTTTGTCTGTTGTTCCCAATTATCATGTTCTTTATTTTCTCCATTTGTTTTCTTAGCTTTTTCTTGCAAATGCCTGACTTTTGTCTAGCCAAGTTTTGATTCAGAGCGTGTCTGGAAGGTTCAGCGTTCAACTTAAGATTTCATTCATTTTGATTCGCCACTGTTTTGAAGTAGAACAAATGTCTGTGTTGGAAGTGGAGACACTCTGAGAAGGGGGGGGTGAATCAGAGTGTAAAAAGTTTAACAAGAACTTCTTATAAACTTGACAAATTTGATTCACAATAAGCACAGATGACTGAAAGTTGAAAGGACTGAACAAATGAGACTTATCACATTGATATAATACTTTTTAACGAAGCATGAAATATACAATATAACCAACAGAGAAACTTAATTCATGCTTTTCAGAAAATAAAAAGTTATTGAATCTTTTACAAAAACATTGAACATCTAAATGAGTATTTTCAAAGGTTACACAACAAAACAGAGTATGAAATTAAAAGAGCTAAAGATATGACGCATCAGAGCATAAACCAGTAAGACAAAATGAGACAAGACAATGCACATAACACCATAGTTTTCATGAGTGGAAAACCCTCCTGGGGTAGAAAAACCACTCGGTAAGATCCCTTATATTATTTCAAAGAGCACCAACTCAGTTCACAAGATTTAGAAACCACAAGGTCTCAAGGAGCACCAACCCCTCTTTCTTATCCAATGAAATATTCCAACTCGAGCTACAGTCACTGGTAATTTTATGAATGCACTTAATTCTGCAGTCACAAAACCATCAGTGGTTGGAGCGAGTTTATTTTATCAGTCTGTACAAATGATTTTCTCTAAAAGATTTTTGCAACAATATTCTTCAAGGATTTGAATCATAGACATAAAATAATAACATTCTTTTAAAGGAATCAAATACTATCAGAGAGAAAAAACTCAATCTCTGAACAAAATAACTTCAACCATTATAGTCTCATGTACTCTGCAACAAAACAGAGTAAAAAAAAAACTCTCAAAACCCTCAACTATCTAAGATCTCTGATAGTCTTTTTATACACTGCACTTCCTCTTTTTTTTCAACACAATCTTTGTGTTTCCCTTTATTCACACTCCTCTGTATATTTTTTAATAAACTGTTCTGAATTTAAACTGTTTTATTCCCCAAAAACACAAAACGTCTTCCCGAAAAACCCTCGAATAGGGTTACCAAAATCTTACAGGAATATGCAAACTGAAACCAAATAACCGTTTAACTGTGCAACGGAAAGAGAAAACTGAGAACTAATCTAAAGATGCTTGATTTCCCAATCATGAAAAATAAAAATAAAGCAAGGTCTGTTTCCTTATTTTCATTTTGCATAACTGAAAAACCTGATTCGAAATATCTGAATCTTTTAAAAACATATGAACAAGAATAATACCTGTGAAACGCAACCTTATTGATAACTGAAAACAAACTAACCAGAAATCCATTAAGCTCACTGTTAAGTCCACTTTTGCATCATTCTTTTCAACTGAACAAACTAACTCGAGCTCCTTAGCTACAGCGGTGGTTGCATCTCTCATGGCGTCTAGGGTTTGAGACGGACTTCAAACTTGTTCAAAAACAAAATGAAATGCAACAACGATGCTTCCAAAAAACACTTTTAATCTGTCGGTCACAAAAAGTATTTCGAAGTATATGCTATTTGTCCGTAGACAAATTAAACATAATTTAAACCAAAGATGCCATTCAATAAATGCCAAGTCAGTGTTATTCACTGTATCCGTGTCACCCGTCTAGCTCGAGAGAAAGGTGTTTTAAACATATAACACGTCAGCAATTTTCAATGTATCCATGTCACTAGTCTGGCCCGTGAGAAAGGCTTTGTAAGTATATAACCACATGCTTAATACACTTGCCTCAAAAAATATGAAACTTAAACAACACAACTTCCTTTTTTTTTTACTTTCTTGTCATCGAGGACAAAAGTATCAAAGAGCAACAAACTCCCCCTTTGTCCTTGATGGCAAAAAAAGAAAAAAAACTTAAACCATCATTGCCATGAAATATGTTGTCAACTGAAAGGACCAAAACCAATGTAAGGAATTCCACTTTTAACAAATACAACATATACAATCAACACTGAACCTTGTCATATGCAAACCTGTAAGGAAAACAACATCCTCTGAACCTGTAATATGCAATTCTGTAAAGAATGAATACTGTCAGAATAATGAACTCCCAATCTGATCTATATCAAACAAGAATACCAAACTGTAATATCAAAATAAAAAATGCCTATGCCACTGTAATGAAATACCAATGCCTGAAATGCCAATTGTCACTGTAATATCACTGTAATACCAATGTTACTGTAATATCAAAATGAAATACCAAAAAATGCCAATGCCACTGTAATATCAACTGTAACAACTGTAATATAAACTAAAATACCAAAAATGCCAATGCCAATGAAATGCCAATAAAATGCCAAGTCTGTAATGCCAATGAAATGCCAATGAAATGCCAAGTCTGTAAAGTCTGTAATGCCAAAAATGAAATACCAATGTCACTGTTCACTGTTGCACTGTTGTCACTGTGAAATGCCAATATGAATACCAATGTCACTGTTTACTGTTGCACTGAATACCAATTTCTCCCCCTTTTTTTTTACTTTTTTTTAAAAACACAAGGACAAAAGGAAAGTAAATCAACAGAGCAACACTCCCCCTCAAATTATGCATTAGGTGGAGACAAGAGGAGATTGAGAAAACACTCCCAATCTATCCCTTAACCGTTCAAAGACTTCTTTAGACAAAGCTTTTGTAAAAATATCCGCTACTTGTGCCTGAGAAGGGACATATAAAACTTGAAATTCATTAGCCAACACTTGTTCTCGTAGAAATAGCAATTTAATAGCAACATGTTTAGTGCGAGAATGCATCACAGGATTCTTTGAAAGACTGATGGCACTAGTATTATCACAGAAGATGGAGATGGGTTTATCAACTATAATACCCATATCAGCAAGTTGATGAGACATCCAGATTAATTGCGTACAACAAGTTGTTGCTGCAATATATTCAGATTCTGCAGTTGATAAAGTAACACATTCTTGCTTTTTGCTGTGCCAGGCAACAAGGCGATCTCCTAAGAAGAAAGCTGCACCACTGGTGCTTTTTCTATCATCTATACAACCAGCCCAGTCAGCATCTGTAAAACCAACAAGAGTAAAATCATTATTTCGTGAATACCACAAGCCAAAGTCTAAAGTACCTTGAATATACTTGAATATCCTTTTTATAGCAATCAAATGAGATTGTTTGGGGGCAGACTAAAAACATGAAACCAAACAAACTGCATGCATCAAATCAGGCCTAGATGCAGTTAAATACAGTAGGCTGCCAACCATTGATCTATATTCAGATTAATTTACCTTAGGTGAGTCATCTGACTTGGTCAATTTACAACCAGTCTCCATTGGAGTTCTAATAGGTTTGCAATCTATCATATTAAACTTTTTAAGCATCTCTTTTGCATATTTGGTTTGTGAGAGAAAAATGCCTTGTTTAAGCTGCATTACTTGAAGCCCAAGAAAGAAGGTTAATTCACCTAACATGGACATTTCAAATTCAGATTCCATGAGTTTTGAAAACTTTTTGGATACAGCATCATTATGACAGCTAAATATAATATCATCCACATAAACTTCAACAACCAAAGTATCATTACCTTCAATTTTGACATACAGGTTACTGTCAACACCACCTCTAGTATATCCATTTGTTGTAAGATGGACATCTAACCTGGAGTACCAAGCTCTTGGAGCTTGTTTAAGGCCATAAAGAGCCTTTTTCAACTTGTATACATAATCAGGTTTATCTGCAGAGATAAACCCTTCTGGTTGTTCCATATATACCTCTTCATCAAGATAACCATTAGGGAATGCTTTTTTAACATCCATTTGATACACTTTAAAGTTTTTATAACATGAATATGCCAAAAATATTCGTATTGACTCCAGCCTAGCAACAGGTGCAAATGTTTCACCAAAATCTACACCTTCTTGCTGCGCATAGCCTTTACACACAAAGCGTGCTTTATTCCTAACAACTTTACCAGATTCATCAATTTATTTCTAAAAATCCATTTACCCCCTATAACATTTTTATCATCTGGTCTAGGCACAAGTTCCCAAGTTTTATTCTTTTCTATTTAACTGATTTCATCTTGCATAGCATGCAGCCAACAATCATCAACAAGAGCTTCAGAAACAGACTTAGGTTCAGAATCAGTTACCAGACAGTAATGCTCAGCCATTTGAGCTTGTTCACCAGTTTTTGCTCTTCTCCTAGTCAGGATTCCAACATCCATTTCACCAATAACCTAACTTTGAGGATGTCTTTTAGTAATGATTCTAGAAGGTGTATGTAAAGGAATTTCAGTTTTAGGACTTGGTGGAGGACTCTTTTCATTTGAAATTTCTGCTTCAGCGGATTTAGGAACTTGTTCCAGTCTTATTGAAATATCCTCTTCAACATCCTGCATATCATCACTTAGAAGAAATTGCTCATCGAATCTTACATTAATAGTTTCAACAATCTTGTTCAATCTATTATTGAAACATCTATAAGCTTTGCTATGAGTAGAGTATCCAAGAAAGATACCCTCATCAGTCTTAGCATCAAAACTACCTAGATTTTCTTCATCTCTTTTTATATAACATTTGCAACCAAAAATTTTGAAGTATTTAATTGATGCAGCTTTACCATACCAAAGTTCATAAGGAGTAAAAGTGGATTTTACCCTGATTTGCACACGATTCAGAATGTAAACTGCTGTGTGAACAGCTTCTTTCCAATATTTGTCAGGTAGATTTGCTTCATTCAGCATTGTGCGAGCCATCTCTTTAACTGTTCTATTTTTTTCTTTCAACCACCCCGTTCTGTTGAGGTGTTCGGGTAGCAGCATATTATCTTTTAATGCCATGTTTCTCACAATAATCTATAAACTCTTGTGATGTAAACTCACCACCTTTGTCTGATCTTAAACATTTGAGCTTTAAATCAGTTTCACGTTCAACCATTTTCCTGAAAATTTTAAATCTGACAAATGCTTCAGATTTATGTTTGAGAAAAGTAACCCATATCATTCTTGTATAATCATCCACAAAAATCATGAAGTATTTTTCACCGTTGATGGATTGTGTCCTGGTTGGACCACATAAATCTGTGTGAACAAGTTGTAACGGTCTAGTGGAAGAGTGTTCTTTAGACTTAAAAGTTGTTTTTGTTTGTTTACCTTTAAGACACTCTTTGCACACAGAGTTTTCAGGTTTACTCAAGATAGGTAAGCCTCTAACATTTTGATTCTTGCTGATTCGAACCAGATTATCAAAGTTCACATGTCCCAAACGTTTGTGCCACAACCAATTTTCCTCAACTTGACCCATAAGACACATGCCTTCATTGATTTCATAGTTTGTGGAGTCAAGCAGGTTGTAAACATTGCCAATTGTTCTCAACCCAGCAGCTACAATTTTACCAGACTTAGTTTTTATAGTACAACCATGAGAAGTGAAGGACACATTATAACCACTATCACAAATCTGACTAACACTAAGTAGGTTGTGTTTCAATCCTTCAACAAAATACACATCATGTATTGGAGTATCATCATTCAGTAATAATGTACCCTTACCTCTGACGAAAGCTCCTGAATTATCACCAAATCTTACAAAACCTCCATCAAAGTCTTCAAAATGAATAAATTTATTTTTGTCTCCTGTCATATGATGTGAACAACCACTGTCCAATACCCACAGTGACTTCTTACTTGAAAAGAATGCAGATTGCACTATCATAGACTGTTCAATACTAGGGACAAACTTTGGTTTCCATACCTTTTGAATATTTGCCTTTGATTTGCATTGAGAAGAAGTATGTCCAAAGGTGTTACACTTAATGCACTTCACAGTGTTTGGAAAGCCATAGGTTTGATTGTATCCAATCATAGAAGTTCTATGTTGTAAAAATCTGCAAGTGTTAACCTTATGGCCAAACTTGTTGCAGTAAAAACAGTAACCATGAAAGAATCCAAACCTAAAAGGTGTCATTCTCTTATAAGCCTGAAATTGATTTCTATTTGAAGGTTTAGTAATCTGTTTTGCTGATTTAGCACTTTCAAAGCCTACACCTGTCATATTCTTGCATAGTTTTTGTTTGTTTAAAATTTCATTTAAATGCAAGGTACTTTCATACTGCTCAATCTGCTTATGCAAAGAATTAGTTTGCTGTTTTAAAGTATTAACTTTCAATTCACTATCAGCAAGTAAAACTTTTAAATCTTCAACTGTTTGCTTTGAATCTTTCAATTCAATTTGCAAAATTTGAATTTCACTTTCATGAGAAACTACAAGCTTCTTTAGTCTTTTGATTTCCTTAAGAGCACAAAGCAATTCTCCTTCAAGATCAATTTCACCTTGTTCTAAGTCATCAGAATTATCTTCTGATATGTTCATTATATCTTTCCTTGAGGAAGTTTCTATTTCAGCCATAAACAAAGTTTCATCACCTTCACAAGGTGAGTCATCTGAATCATTTTCAGAATCTTCTTTTATAAAAAGACTCTTCTTTTTCTGAAATGGATTGAATTTCTTTTTAGGGTTCCATTTTTTCTTTTTAAAAACTTTTTCTGATTTTTCTTCTTCACTGTTTTGATCACTCAAGGGACATTTAGCAGCAAAGTGTCCGGCTTTACCGCAATTAAAGCATTTGAAGGGTAGTTTTCCCTTATATTTCTTTTTTAATTTTCTTACTAGCAGGGCTTCTATAGCATCTGAAAGTTCAGACTCACTATCTGGTTCCTCTTTCTTTTCTACCTTAAAAGCAGTTTCTTTAGAATTAGATGAATTACTACCAATTCTCATTTCATAAGCTGTAAGAATGCTTTGAAGACTGTTAAGAGACATAGTAGAAAAACTTGTCTTTTCTTCTAAAGTGGAAACCTTAGTTTCATATTTAGGAAGTAATGTTCTAATGACTTTTCTGACAACATCTTTTTCATCAACATTTTCACCAAGACCCCTTCTAGAATTCACAACTTCATCAATTCTAAGAAAATAATTTGCAATAGTATCATCTTCTTTCATTCTCAATGACTCAAACTGATTCTTGAGTGTGAGAATTTTAGATTCCTTGACCTTTGCATCACCTTGATAAATGGTTTCTAGCTTACTCCATATTTCATTAGCAGATGCACAATGCATAACTTTAACAAATACATCCTTGGTGAGACCACATAACAGAGCATGCTTAGCTCTAGCATTTAACTCATATTGAGTTTTAGCATCAGGATCTGAAGGAATAGACGTAGGAACAACATATTTTGTAGTAACAATGTTCCACACATTTACATCAACTGATATCAAGTATGTTTCCATTCTGATCTTCCAGAACACATAATCTATGCCATCAAAAAGAGGAGCTCTTGATAAAGATGCACCTTCTTGAGAATGAGCCATAAATAAAAAAAAAAACTTCCAAGTGACCAGGAACAATCCCTAGGACAGACCTATATGAGGGACCCTATGCTCTGATACCACTTGTTGGAAGTGGACACACTCTAAGAGAGGGGGGGGGGGTGAATCAGAGTGTAAAAAGTTTAACAAGAACTTCTTATAAACTTGACAAATTTGATTCACAATAAGCAAAGATGACTAAAAGTTGAAAGGACTGAACAAATGAGACTTATCACATTGATATAATACTTTTTAATGAAGCATGAAATATACAATAGAACCAACAGAGAAACTTAATTCATGCTTTTCAGAAAATAAAAAGTTATTGAATCTTTTACAAAAACATTGAACATCTAAATGAGTATTTTCAAAGGTTACACAACAAAACAAAGTATGAAATTAAAAGAGCTAAAGATATGACGCATCAGAGCATAAACCAGTAAGACAAAATGAGACAAGACAATGCACATAACACCATAGTTTTCATGAGTGGAAAACCCTCTTGGGGTAGAAAAACCACTCGGTAAGATCCCTTATATTATTTCAAAGAGCACCAACTCAGTTCACAAGATTTAGAAACCACAAGGTCTCAAGGAGCACCAACCCCTCTTTCTTATCCAATGAAATATTCCAACTCGAGCTACAGTCACTGGTAATTTTATGAATGCACTTAATTCTGCAGTCACAAAACCATCAGTGGTTGGAGCGAGTTTATTTTATCAGTCTGTACAAATGATTTTCTCTAAAAGGTTTTTGCAACAATATTCTTCAAGGCTTTGAATCATAGACATAAAATAATAACATTCTTTTAAAGGAATCAAATACTATCAGAGAGAAAAAACTCTATCTCTGAACAAAATAACTTCAACCGTTATAGTCTCATGTACTCTGCAACAAAACAGAGTAAAAAAAAACTCTCAAAACCCTCGACTATCTAAGATCTCTGATAGTCTTTTTATACACTGCACTTCCTCTTGTTTTTCAACACAATCTTTGTGTTTCCCTTTATTCACACTCCTCTGTATATTTTTTAATAAACTGTTCTGAATTTAAACTGTTTTATTCCCCAAAAACACAAAATGTCTTCCCGAAAAACCCTCGAATAGGGTTACCAAAATCTTACAGGAATATGCAAATTGAAACCAAATAACCGTGTAACTGTGCAACGGAAAGAGAAAACTGAGAACTAATCTAAAGATGCTTGATTTCCCAATCATGAAAAATAAAAATAAAGCAAGGTCTGTTTCCTTATTTTCATTTTGCATAACTGAAAACCCTGATTCGAAATATCTGAATCTTTTAAAAACATATGAACAAGAATAATACCTGTGAAACGCAACCTTATTGATAACTGAAAACAAACTAACCAGAAATCCATTAAGCTCACTGTTAAGTCCACTTTTGCATCATTCTTTTCAACTGAACAAACTAACTCGAGCTCCTTAGCTACAGCTGCGGCTGCATCTCTCATGGCGTCTAGGGTTTGAGACGGACTTCAAACTTGTTCAAAAACAAAATGAAATGCAACAACGATGCTTCCAAAAAACACTTTTAATCTGTCGGTCACAAAGAGTATTTCGAAGTATATGCTATTTGTCCGTAGACAAATTAAACATAATTTAAACCAAAGATGCCATTCAATAAATGCCAAGTTAGTGTTATTCACTGTATCCGTGTCACCCGTCTGGCTCGAGAGAAATGTGTTTTAAACATATAACACGTCAGCAAATTTCAATGTATCCGTGTCACTAGTCTGGCCCGTGAGAAAGGCTTTGTAAGTATATAACCACATGCTTAATACACTTGCCTCAAAAAATATGAAACTTAAGCAACACAACTTCCTTTTTTTTTTACTTTTTTGTCATCAAGGACAAAAGTATCAAAGAGCAACAGTCTGCATCCATTTTCCTCTCCTTAAAAAATCATTGTTGTTTCAAAAGAACAATATTTAAAAATTCTACTGGAAAGAGAATAACTCTGTTAAATGAGATTGATTTTGTAGATTCTGAGACAAAAACAATACACACAAATTGCTACGACAATCAGATATTGTTTTTAAACACATAAAAAATCTTTAAGTGTGTTTAAGCTAGCTGAAAAGACTAAGTCATGTACATTGCCTTAGCATGTCATGGTCACACAAAAATAAAACTAGTCGAGGTGAAGATGAAAGTTAAACGGAAACACAAGTCATGAACTAAAATTGCAAGAATGTATCACTTGACAAAATTTATTTGTAATAAAATGCATCTGCAAGGGGATTTGAGCTTTTCCTTTCATGTAATAATATTCATGGCGGGCGGATCTTACATTGCCACTGTCGTCCGCTCTATTTCTCCATATCATATTTTGCAAGTTTTGAAACACTCGATTTCTGAGGAAAATATGAACTTAATAATTTTTTAATTTTTTTTGGATGAAGTGTATTTTCTTTCTTTCTTCCCTTAGTCTATTGGAGTTTTAGCATGCTCTAAATATTTCCATGAAATCACAAATATTTTAATACTTTATTTTAAATTATTTTGAATAAATATGTGTTATAAATATATTTTTAAAATCTTTAATTTAATTTATTTTGTGTTAAAAAATTATAAGTAAAATTTATTAATCAAATTTTATTTGAGATTTTATAGGATGAGTTAATTTTTATTTATAATAACGGACTTGGTTTAAATTATATACTATAAATTATTTTATAAATTAGATCACGTCCAACCGCACCTGAGGCTCTGGCTCGACCACCTCCCTGTGATCCTGCGGCTCCACCTTTGTACACGATTCCGCCATGCCCTCTGTAAGTGCCTCTATGGCCGGAGGCGGTCCCGCGGGTGGCGCACTAGCCTGCGGAGGTGGTACAATGGAAGGTGATGCCACCTGCTGCATGGGCCCAAGTGCAATGGGCATGCGGCCCTCCCCAAAAGCTGGAATCAACGTGCCTCCCACTCCCGCGGATGACCTCACAAGTGTGCCAAGTGGTAGTGAGGGTGGCGCAAACAAGACTCGCTCCCTCGCGGGCTCCATCCTCCCCTCTTCTATCGCCCTACTGCTACTGTCCTCCGTCGAATCCTCCTCCTTCGAAACTACTTCGCTGCTGGAAGTCTCTCTTCCACTATCAGGTTCTGCCGAGGGGGTCTCTACTATCCTTTTCCGTTTCGCGGAAGAATGGCCAATGTCAAGGTGTCTCCAATGCATGATAGGAGGCTCACCTACAGCCAACGGTCTCTGCAGCTGTATCTCCAATTCTGCCTCCGGTACTACTTCTCACGTGGCCTCCAGAAACAATCTGATGGCATAGTGGGGCATGTAATGTGCGATGCTCCATCATCAAGAACTCACACATCGGCTTTGATAACAATGTAGCCCAATCATAGACAATGCCATTCAGAAGTCCATTCATCAATAATATCTGCGGAAGAGCAATGTTCGATGCCCTACCAGACCCCGTCAACCTGCTCTTGATGACGTCCATTATGCACCGCCAGTGGCCCTCTGCAACAAAAGACCTATGCATCCCACAGCTCTTCGTGGCATCAATAATGCTATCCAATTTTGTTGTGGTCAAGTCTCAGGATACTCGTTTAGTCCAATGTTCTTTTTCCTCCCGCATCATCTTCTTAGCTTTCAATTCAACTTTATTGCCATGTATTCCTGGGATGCCAAACACTCTAGTGAAATCTGCCAGTTTGAAGGATATTGTGATATCCTTCCCGAGGTACTCAAAAATACTCGTCCGTGAATGGCTATCAAAAGTGTCTACCATGAACCGTAATACTCCCTCATACTCACGGATAGCAAAGACAAGCATTCGGATGGCCCACTCCACTCCTGCTTTACAGAGGCTCTTCTTCACCAAATCATCATCTGGTGTATCCTGCCACCATTTCCTGCATTCTGACCCATTCAATCCCTCGAAGGTGATATTTTGTGGAGTCAATGTGTTCTTCCTTCTTGCGGCATTCTGTTGTGGTGCCTTTCTCTTTTGCGTGGCGTCCATTGTGCTACTTGCTATTCGAACACCCGAAGGGAGAACTCTCGAATGGCTGGTATCCTGCAACCGCTTTTTCCAATTTCTTTTACCTGCGGACTCCATTAACTCCTTACTGGTAACTACTTCTTAGTTTTGGCCATGCTGGTGCCAAAACCCCTTCGAAACAGGCCTAACTACCTCTTGGGAGCTAGGACCTTACGATGGGGATTGCTCCTACGTGGGATATCCTAGAAAACCAAGCAGCGGCCAACTTCAAATTATGCCACCAACTAGGAACTTGCAACCACCGTAAAACCCAATTCCTTTGCCAAGAGCTGCCCCATGTTTCGCACATTAAAAAAAAAAATCTCGGTCATGATCATCCCTTCAATGGCATCTCTCATGGACTGCTCATCCGTGAAGGTTACAAATCCAAACCCTCGGGGCCTTCCGGTCTCTTGATCACTCACAATCTTAGAATCCACGATTTCGCCGAAAGCCGTAAAGGCATCTTTCAAGATCCTGTCTCTGTTACACCACCGCATGGTGGACTCTTTATAACTCGCTCTGCCCATGGGGGATTTTGGTAACTAGCATGTGACGTGTTTGAAGGAAGCAAAAATCAAGGAAAAAAAAATCATGTCTTAAACTTACCGCATGGTGGAGTCTGGAATATACTTAACGCAGTAGCTAGAAATGTTTGGGATTTGCTTGTTTGTATACTTTATTTGTGTGATCACTGCACTTGTTTTCCCTTGGGACTTGCTTACATACCTCCGCACTTGAACGCATTTTCGTTTGGATGTGCCCACCGCACGGTAGCTCCTTAGTTCCTTTTGCGTTGTCCGTTGATATTTTCATTTAAATGCTTGACCACGGTAGTGTTTTTGTTATGCTCTATGCACTGTTCGGTGAGGGTTGTAGGTGGTGCGGTGGACACCGCACGACGGTTCCATGGTGTGGTGGTAACATAATTGATGTTATTCAAATTCATAAGTTTTTTGTTTTATCTTCTTTTCAAAATTTTGAATTGCTTCACTAAAAGTCTCAAAAGTATTTTAAAGTCGTCCTTTTATGTCTAAGCATTACATCATTACATTCTTGCTTATAAGTAAATTAGAAGGTAATAGCTCTCAATTATATCTAATCAGTTAAAAGTGAATTAGTTTTTATCCTTTATTAATATTTCAAACTAGACTATAATTTGAAATGTTTCACATTATATGACTAGTTTGAGGGGGGCATCATATGTCGAATCAAAAAAAGTTTTAGGAAGTACAAAGCAATGTCAATATAAATAGATGGGTAAACCAGGGACAAAATATGATTCACACAAATGTTCAAAGATCAAATCAAGTTAGATTTATGGAAGAAAACTCAAACTAGATTCATAAAATGTACTAAATCTTAGTGTAAAAAATGAATTCAAAATAAAAGAAATAAATGGAATACATGTAATTTTCACCATAAGTCCTATGCCTTAGACTACTTCAATTTATTAAAATCCTACATGTAGAAAATACTGGTTTAGGATATTGAGAATGAACAATCCATTAAAATATTTAAAATAGGATAATACATCTTCAATTTTAGTCCATGCCATATGTCGAAGTCAAACAATTATGATACTTTGAAGAGCACACAAAATGTGTTTATCTCCATATTCTTGCATAGTTATTCATTTTTCACATTGAAGGATTAATATATAGCAGTCACTTAATTTAATAGAAATTTTCATTAGAAAGGATGTAAAAGACTTCTCTTGATGGATTCATTTCGGTGTGAATGTAACCCTTATCTTCACCTCTTACAATTGAGTTTTAATGAGATGCTAGAGTATATGTAAATTCCACGGGATTAACTCATTTTATATTGTTATGATGTACTTTGTATGTGAATGGTATTTATCTCAATAATCTCATTTATATTCAATGATCTATTATTTGAGGGTTATCTTACTTCAGTTCAAGATGATCAATAAGTCATTTTGAATTCATATCATTTCTGGGCTCTTTGTCTTTCAATAAATAGAAAGATATTTTGTTGTTGATTTGTCATGATTAATTTTAATTTATTTTTCCTAATTCATGTTAGGAATGTGAATTTGGTTTGGTTCATGGGTTGGCATGATTTATGAGATTGGTGGTATTATAAGAATTCTCCTCAAATCTTTTCAATTTTGATGTTATTAATGGATATGATTATTTGGAAATCTCAACATTCTAAGATTTCCAAATAATCAGATCTCCTTGATTTCTTGTGGGGTCAAAAACTAAGACCATGTTGTGATGTATTGATTCATGTTCCACATGAACCAAACCACTCCCTTAAACACATTATCTCTCTCAAAATCCAACTAAAAGACTATATGTAAAAAAAAACCTCACTGCAAAAAAAATCACAACCAACTTCAAGACCATCCAATTTTAGTCTATCCTATACTAATCCTTTCACTAAATGAACATATACCTATTAATTTAGCAATAATAACTATTCTTTTGAACACATCTAAGATTTCCACATTAACATTACCAACTGATTTCGCCCTTTAACTTACCATAATGAGGGCCTCCCCATTCTGATTGTTTTGTTCATGGGTTGGCATGATTTATTTGTTTTGTGGTATTATGAGGATTGTCCTCAAACTTTGCAATTTTGAAGTTATTAATAGATATGATCATTTTGAAATCTCAACATTTTAATTTGATGTTAAGATTTCTAAATAAGCACATCTCTTCAATTTCTTGTGTGAGTCAAAGATTAAAGACCATACTATGACTTATAGATTCACCTTCTAGGTAAACCAAGGCCCTCCCTTAAACACATTATCTTTCTCAAATTCCAACTAAAAGACTATATATAAAAACCTCATACCAAGAAAATCACCTCCAAATTCACACCCATCCATTTTTGCTCTATCCATGTATTAGATTCTATTCCATAGATACCATATACATACAATTTAGTAATAATAGCTTTCTTCCGAGATTAGAGTCAACAAATTTTTATGAAATATATATGTTAGTGATCTCATCTAAGATTTCCACATTAACATTACCAACCATTTTCCACATTAACTTTTTATCCCCTTTAATTTACCGAAAAGATGGCTTCCCCATTTCAATTGTTTTCTACCTCTCCAACTCATTCAAGTGTAAAACTAGTTTTATTCTTTTTTCTCCATGTACAAGGAGAATTAATATAATATATACAATAATATTATAAAAAATATATAATCTTCTAAATGCGATAATTCTCAAGTAAATAAAATAATCTAAACTTATATATATATAATCTTTAATAAAAAACAACAATTCTTAAGATTTTAAAGTAAAATATTTTTAAATTAGAATATATAAAATTATATATTAATCATATATATTTTAAACATTTTTATACTCTTAATATTAAATTAATAATAATAAGAAGCACCTACCTTCCTGTAGATTTATAAAGAATTAAATATTATTAGATTAACAATGAAAATTAATTGAATTCAATAATAGTAGAGGTTGTGCAGGTATTCAGTAATTAATGTAAGAAACTGGTTTCTTTCCCACCTTTTTCATGAACTAATATAGAGGGTTAGAAGTTATGTCTTAACAAAAACAAAAAAAAACAAGAAAAATGGTCGCTGTCTGTAGTTGGTTTGTTCTGTATGAGCTATGGATGGAAAAGCGTCAACCTCCCCTTTGACCGCAAAATGCAATGGAGAGTCACGAAAACAAAAACATAAGAAGAAGAAGAATTCGCAAAACAGAGTCCTGCACTCGAGGCAAAATCTCAAGCTCAAGAAAAGGTGCCTTCTATCAGCATCCCGCTTCACCGAAATGTTGCAGCTATGGAGCTTATTGAAGTGTAGGTAAGTCAATCTCTTACAATGCGTCTCTATTTTTATCGCGGCTGGCAAATCCAACAAGTGACATCCAAAGAAATAATTTGTTTCACTCCTTGTGTGCAATGTTTTAGTCTGCCCTGTTTTGCCACCATATTTCTCCTCGTATTTTTATGGTAATTGTATATTTTTTTTTAATGTATGCAAAAATGCACGTGGTTTAGAATGAGAAAAGTCTCTTTTGCCAGAGGATGTTTCCTTGTTTCATAAGCTTTTTTTTATTTATATAGGTTTATGATTTATCACTCTTATGTATTTGGAACTCAGATTTAGATGTTGTTATAGTGTATGTGAAAACCCCTTTTTTTTTTTTTTTAATACCAAGAGGATGTATAATTCTGGTTGTATCCAATTTTCAATTCACTTGGGTTTATCACCAGGGACCTAAACCCACAAGAATTGAACACTTGCCTTCTGGTGATTGCTCCAACTTGTACTCTACAGGTCAGTTGATGGTTTTAATTTTTGCAATGGCTTAGGTTTTATTATGGAATATAACTGAGGTCTTATTTATGAATTTGGAGGGGGTAGGGTTGTATAGTTCAAAGAAACATAAGATAAATGGAAAAAACAATCATTTAGTGGATTTCTTGCATTATTGTACTCTCATACATCAAAATGGTGTCTTGATTGGTGGTGACCTTAAAAAACTGATATCTTGTTTGGTGGTGATCTAGTATAGGACTTGTCTTCCTAATTTTCTGTTTAGATGTTTGAAGTTATCTGATTGTCCATGAACTTGAAGTTTGCAAGATATATAGCATATTTTCAGCTTTACATAGGGTAGAATATTCTTGTCTTAACAGCTTCAGTTGATATCATAGTTAATGAACACTTATTGTAAAGACATGTCAATATTGTTGCCACCAATGCAGTTTTGTACCCAAATGAAGAAATAAATCATATAAATGTAAACCAAATTCTTTGTTAGTGCTGGACATTATTACAATTTCTTGGATTATATATCTACAGGTGAATTTGCCCCTAATGTCCCTGGATAGTGGTTCCAGATGAAAGATATTGGTGAGGCAATTCTTATATAATCAAGGGAATGTGCTCCTTAACATCCAAGGTCAAAGTCTGGAATAATGAAGAAAAATGAAGAAAAATATCTTCATTCTTCTTCATTACTGAATTTATATTTTCCTTACTTGATCATAAACCATGAGTTGAGATATTAAAGATCCACACAAGAAAGTGAAAGAATCCTTTATTAGAGGAATTAAGAATGGAATTAGCAGTAACTTGTGTGGGGTATTATGGTGTTGATTTAAAAGCTTTGTGCACATAAGCTGCAATTAATGCTTTCCATGAGAAATATCCTCAAGTATACACTGGTGATGATAAGTTTGTCATAGATCTGGATTCTGTGAAAGTAGAGAAGAATGAATATGATAGAATTATAGGCATGTATATGCTACAGTAATGTTGGCAACACTTAATGATCTTTGCAAGTTATATACATGTTTCCATTTATAATATATGATAAGGTATTTGTTTAATAATCTATTTGGAATGTAGAGATATGGATTGCAAAATGAGAAGGCCAATCAGCCTTTCGAGTTCACGAGAGGTGAAGATGGTTTTCAGCGGTTCCCTCCACAAGTTGCAGTTCATTGAAGTTAATGAATTCCAATAGTTGTCTAATATGTGCTTTATATATTCTGTTACCGCTCTTAGATTCTATGCCTAGCAACTTAGTCAAGTTTAGTACTAAAGCTCTATTATTTGCTTATGTAAGTTTTAAACTGAGTCTAATTTCTTGTTAGTTTTGAACGGTTCCCTCCACAAGTTGCAGTTCATTGAAGTTAATGAATTACATCAGTTGCCTGATATGTGCTTTATATTTTCTGTTACTAGTCTTAGATTCTATGCTTAGCAGCTTAGTCAAGTTTAGTTCTAAAGCTCTATAACTTTCTTATGTAAGTTTTAAATTGAGTCTAGCTTCTTCTTAGTTTCAGTATGCTAGTGTTCTTCAACATTTTACTTGGTAGAGATGAATATGTATGCTAATTTAAATAATAAATCATTTTTACTTTGAAAAATTTATTCCCTTCTCATTGATATGTGCTTTTTGAGTCTTGGATACTAGAGACTTTTGTTTATTACAGTAAATCCATCATTCTATGCTTTGTTATGTAGATCATTATGGATTTCTCATTTTTCTTGTAAAAACCTCTATATTATTTTGATTTCTTTTCTCAGGTGCATAAAATTGTTGGTCCTTTGAATCAGATAGAGAACATGAACATGCAGGTAACTCGTAGAGTTCACAGTTGCTCTTGTCAAATATGTAGGCATCTTTCATGATTAAATTTGTATGCTGAAGTTGGTTATACTGGTAGTCACATACGTCCACTCCATGTTGTTATACAAGAAAGAGGACAAATTTTGTCAATTTAGAGGATTATGAAATAGATAGCACAGACAAAGAGGATGCAGATCTGATTGTAGGAAGAAGATGAAGTTGAGGAAAAGGGTGAGGAGGGTAAAGAACAAGAAGGAAGGAGACGGTATGCTCTCCGAAATTGCACTGAGGGGAAGAGGTTTTCTGATGGAAAAGAAGAAAAGCAATGACTGCAGTCTCCACCATGTAAAGTATTGCATAAAGGAATGGGAATAAAAAATGCGCGAGATGCGAGACGTATCTCAAGGGTGAAAAAACATTGTCGTGCACAAATAATTGATGATTCAGATGATTCTCTTCTTGTGGATAAGATGGATCAAGGTCCTGTAGGTTCATTATCATGGATGCATGTGCGAAATAGAAAATTTGGTCAACAATGGGTTTGTGGCGGACTTGACATGCATAACGCAACTCCATGGGGTTTGAAAGTTGCAGCATCTGGATGGGGACACCAAGGTGATACATTTGGTTATTGAGGTGTGGGTACGCAACCTTTTGAGCCTAGTTCAAAAGGTGGAGCTGACATTCAACCCTTGCAGGTTGATGAAACAATGAGTTTTGATGATATTGGAGGGCTTTTTGACCATATTGATGCATTGAAAGAAATAGTTTTTTTCCCTCTTCTCTGTCTCGATTTCTTTGCATTTTATCACATCTCTCCTCCAAGGCAAGTCTTATTGTGTGGTCTTCTAGGAACTGGAAAAACATTGATTGCAAGGTCTTTAGCATGTGCAGCTTCCAAGGTGGGACAGAAAGTAAAATTTTACATGCGAAAGGGAGCTGATGTGCTCAACAAGTGGGTTGGGGAAGTTGAGTGGTAGCTGAAATTACTTTTTGAAGAAGCGCAAAGGAACCAACCATCCATAATATATTTTGATGAAATAGATGGTCTTGCCCTAGTGAGGTCTAGTAAAAAAGAACAAATTCACAATTCTATTGTATCTACGCTTTTTGATCTAATGGATGGTCTAAACTCTAGAGGTCAAGTAGTGCTTATTGGAGCAACAAACAAGATTGATTCTATTGATGGAGCTCTTTGTCAGCCTGGTCGGTTTGATTTTGAATTTATATTTTCCTTACCCAATAGTAAACCACGAGCTGAGATATTAAAGATCCACACAAGAAAGTGAAAGAATCCTTTATCAGAGGAATTAAGAATAGAATTAGCAGTAGCTTGTGTGGGGTATTGTGGTGCTAATTTAAAAGCTTTGTGCACAGAAGCTACAATTAATGCTTTCCATGAGAAATATCCTCAATTATACACTATTGATGATAAGTTTGTCATAGATTTGGATTTTGTGAAAGTAGAGAAGCATGATTTCTTGGAAGCTATGTCTACTATTATTTTTAAAATTACCAAGCGTCAACCTCCCCTTCGATTGTAAAACACAGTGGGGAGTCACAGAAACACAAACAAAAGAAGAAGAAGAATTCACAAAAGAGAGCCCTACGCAGGAGGCAGAATCTCAACCATAGCTTGTAGATGTATCATGACAAGAATAAGCATGACCATAGTCCCAAGCTCAAGAAAAGTTGCCTTGTATCGGCATCCTGCCTCACCGAAATGTTGCAGCCCACACCTACTCTACGCAATGTAGCTTATTTAAGTGTAAGTAAGTCAAACTCTTACAATGCATCTCTGCTTTTATCGTAGCTAGCAAATCCAACAAGTGATGTGCAGAGAAATAATTGGTTTTGTTCCCGAGATTGTGTTTCACTCCTTGTGTGTAATGTTTTAGTTTTCCCTGGTTTGCCACCATATTTCTCCTCGTATTTTTATGGTAACTGTATATATTTTTTTAATGAATGCGAAAATGCACACAGTTTAGAATGAAAAAAGTCTCTTTTATTAGAGGATGTTTCCTTGTGTCATAAGCTTATTTCTATTTGTATGGGTTTATGATTTATCACTCTTATGTATATGGAACTCAGATTTAGATGTTGTTATATAGTGTATACGAAAACCCCTTATGTTTTTTTTAATACCAAGAAGATATATAATTTTGGCTATATCCAATTTTCAATTCGCTTGGGTTTATCATCGAGGAATTAAACCCACAAGAATTGAATAATTGCCTTTTGGTGATTACTCCAACTTGTACTCTATAGTTTTGTTGATGGTTTTAATTTTTGCAATGGCTTAGGTTTTGTTATGGAATATAACTGAGGTCTTATTTATGAATTTGGAGGGGGTAGGGTTGTATAGTTCAAAGCAACATAAGGTAAATGGAAAAAATAGTCATATAGTGGATTTCTTGCATTAGTGTACTGTCATACATCAAATGGTGTCTTGTTTGGTGGTGACCTTAAAAAACTGATATCTTATTTGGTGGTGATATAGTATAGGAATTGTCCCCCTAATTTTTTGTTTAGATGTCTATGAAGTTATTTGATTGTCCATGAACTTGAAGTTTGCAAGATATATAACAGTTTTTCAGCTTTACATAGGATAAAATAATCCCCTACTCTAGGGGCATTCACTATTATATGGTTAAGTCTTAACAACTTTAGTTGATATCATAGTTAATGAACACTTATTGTAAAGACATGTCAATACTGTTGCTACCAATGCAGTGTTTGTAGCCAAATGAAGAAAGAAATCATATAAATGTCAACCAAATTCTTTATTATTGGTGGACATTATTACAATTTCTTGGATTTTATATCTATAGGTGAATTTTCCCCTAATGTCCCGAGATGGTGGTTCTAAATGAAAGATATTGGTAAGGCAATTATTATAGAATCAACGGAATGTGCTCCTTAACATCCAAGGTCAAAGTCTAGAATAATGAAGAAGAATGAAGAAAAAGATCTTGGCTATTTGTTTTGAATTGGGTGTAGATTTTAGTTTGGCTAGAATCTAGTGCAGTTTGCCCTATTACTTATATGTCACTAAGCTAACAGTTTACTTAGTAGCATAGTTGAAAAACTTGGATTGGAAAAAAGTTTGACAAACCCAAAAAAACTTCAAAGACTTAGCAGACCCAAAGAAGTTCAAATTTCAAAAACTCACCAAATTTGGGAAGATAAGAATTTAGAAGAATTAATTAATTGAATACCTTTAGAAGAATAGGGAATAATCAATTTATTTGTTTAAGAAGAATAAACAAGTTTGTAAAACTATTATGGAAAAACATGCATACCACTAAATTTAAGGAAAATATTATAGGCTCAAAAGGTGTTCATTACACATCATGGATAAAAAAGCTAGTTCATTGCATATCAGGTTTAAGTTTCAATATAAATAAAAATTATAAATTATAATTTCAACGTTTAGAATGTATAAAATTTATTCTGATTAAAGATTAAGAAAAGCTTTGTGGCTGTACTCAAAATGGATGGTAGTGTTGCAGCTTAATGTCAAGGAACAATATCATTGTCCACAAGAGTCTTAAGCGTAGGATCATGGTGTGAATGCAACGAATTCCCCATTGATGGCTTGCCTTCTGCTCATAAATGCTACATAATAATTTCATTGGTCAAAATCTATAAATTTATTTTGACTAAACTTGATCATTCAACAACAATGTAGGAAAGATCAAAGGTCAAACGATCAAGAAGATATTCACAAAAAGAATTAAGGTTAGAACCAAGTAAGAGCATAAAATTATGTTGTTATAGCAGCATTTAGATCAAAGATATATCTATGAATATGATAGAATTATAGGCATATATAGGCTACAGTAATTTTGGTAGCATTTAATGATCTTTGCAAGTTATATACATGTTTCCATTTATAATATATGATAAGGTATTTGTTTAATAATCTATTTGGAATTTAGTGATATGGATTGCAAAACGGGAAGGCCGATTAGCCTTTCGAGTTCACGTGAGGTGAAAATTGTATTCATCGGTTCCCTCCACAAGTTGTAGTCCATTGAAGTTAATGAATTACATCACTTGTCTGATATGTACTTTATATTTTCTGTTTCCAGTCTTAGATTCTATGCTCAGGAGCTTAGAAACATTTAGTACTAAAGCTCTATAATTTGTGTATGTATGTTTTAAACTGAGTCTAATTTGTTCTTAGTTTGAGTATGCTAGTGTTATTCAACATTTTCCTTGGTAGAGATGAATATGTATGCTAACTAAAATAATAAATCATTTTTACTTTGAAAAATTTCTTCCCTTCTCATTGATTTGTGCTTTTTGAGTCATGGACACTTGAGTCTTTTTTTTATTACAATACATCCCTCATTCTATGCTTTGTTATGTAGATCGTTTTGGAATTCTCATTTTTTTTGTAAAAGCCTCTATATTATTTTGATTTATTTTCTCGGGTGCATAAAACTATTGATCATTCAAATCAGATAGAGAACATGAGCATGCAGGTAACTAATAGAGTTCTCAGGTACTCTTATCAAATATGCAGCCATATCTCATGATTAAATTTGTATTCTTGATTTGCTTATACTGACAGTCACATATGTCCACTGCACATCATTCTACAAGAAAGAGAACAAATTCTGTCAATTTAGAGGATTATGAAATAGATAACACAGACATAGAGGATGCAGATCTGATGGTAGGATTTTCACCAATCTCCATTGTTTTTGGTTTTTGTGAAGATATAACTTCTCTTACCTAATACTTTGTTTCATAATATTATAAGTTTGGGTATCAATGGCTACAAAGACAAACATATCGCCCAATTACTAGTAAAGTTGAGAATAACCCTAGTCAAGATGAGCAGTCTAGTCCAATGCAAGAGAAGAGGATAAGAGATACTGTATCTTTGCCATGACGAGAAGGAATTGCACCTCGAAAGTCAACCATCTGACATTCTTCTCAAGATTTTGAAGACCGGGAATTCTCAAAGGAGGAAGATGATAGAAATGAAGGGAAGGTTGGGGATGAAAGAGAGGAAAATGAAGAAGATGAAGTTGAGGAAAAGGATGAGAAGGGTAAAGAAGAAGAATGAAGGAGATGATATACTCTCCTAAATTGTACTAAGGCGAGGAGGTTTTGTCCTCAAAAAGAAGAACAGAAATAACTTCAGTCTCCACCACGTAAAGTACTGCATAACAGAATGGGAATAAAAAATGCACATGGCGCTCGACAAGGTGTCTCAAGTGCAGAAAAACATCATCGTGCACAAAGAATTGATGATTCAGATGATTCTCTTCTTGTGGATAAGATGGATCAAGGTCCTATTGGTTCATCATCATGGATGCATGTAGGAAATACAAACTTTTATTAGAGGAATTAAGAATGGAATTAGCAACAGCTTGTGTGGGGTATTGTGGTGCTAATTTAAAAGCTTTCTGCACATAAGCTGCAATTAATACTTTCCGTAAGAAATATCCTATGTATACTAAGAGAAGCATGATTTCTTGAAAGCTATGTATACTATTACTCCTACTACCCATAGAGGTGCAACTGTACAGTCAAGGCTATTTTCCCCAGTAATAGCTCCATGCTTACAAGGACATCTAAAAATAATCAGTGATTATATTTCTGAGATCTTTTATGTAGTGGCCAAAGGTGATAAAAAATACTTGTTGAATGTCAGTTCTTGCAATCTTGCCAAGTTAATTGGACTTCCCTATGGTTCTTCCATTCCATTTGTTTATAGACTAAGACTTCTACTTTGTGGGAAGGAGGGTGCTAGCTTGGTACGGTTAGAAACTGCTTTCATAGATGTTTACACTTCTATAACATGAGTCTATTTTTTAAAAAAATTGAATTAGCTGGCTTGTAAGCTAGCTAAATTTCTGAAGGATGCCATATTTGTACTTTTCTTGTCTGGATCACATTGGTTGTGTAGTTTTACATGAATTAGAGAGGTTCCCTATGCATTATCCTAGACTTCCATCACTTTTGTCTCATGCAAGTGCATGGATCCCTGAGGAAGCACTAGTACACATTGTGGGAGAAGCAAGGCTGACTACTCCTTCTATCTTGTATCTGCCTGAACTTCAACTTTGGTGGGAGATGGTGTGTATATCATTACATTAGTACATTCAATACTTTTAAAGTTCTATGCCTTTGGGATTTCCCATGATATATTTGAAATCATTTTGTTTTTATTGCTAGAGTTTCCTAAAATGACTACATATCTGATTTTGTTTGTTTAACTAAGCTTCATTAGCCCACGATCATCTAAGAGTTGTTCTACTAGCTATACTAGAAGAATTGCCATCAAACCTTCCTTTATTACTTCTTGTAATGTCCTTTGTGCCCTCTAACAAATTGGATGGAGAAGCTGCATCCTTGTTTGGTCACCACTATATGTATGTATCAATAACATCATTGTTTTAGTTTATTTATTTTTCCTCCTTAGTTTGTTCATGATTATGCTTAGGCATGTGAATCCATTTTGTATAGTATTGTGTACTAGGTACGTCGTTACCTTCCAACTTTGTTTAAATTGAATTTGTCATTGAAATGAGTGTACATGAATTCGATGGTATCTGGTACACCTTGAATGTATTACAAATTTTATTTTGGTTCAGTATAATAGAAGGTAAAATCTTGAGACACCAATGACATTTCCCCACAAATGAGTCCAATAGATCCCAATTTTTCTAGAAGATTAAGTCACAGACTCTTTAATATTAAACTTGGGCGCCAGAGATTAATAAGAGCCGACCTAAATGGATTACATTCTTTTGCTTTATGTGCAGTTACAAAGTAGAAAAACCAGGTTCTGATGATAGGTGTAGATTCATCTCACAACTTGTTGATGTTGTTCTTACTATCCTCGATCAACATGTGGTAAGTCCTCCTAAAAAGAATGTTTCTAATCCTAAACTTCCAAAGGTACCAAAAGAAGCAAGAGGACCAAGTGAAACTAAGCTACGTGCCAAGGTAGAAGCGGAGGAGCATGCTATTCGATGACTCTGAATATGTCTTTGGGATGTTTGCAACAGGTTTTGTAGTGATGCATCAATCATTATTTGATTCATTTGTTGAGGATGTATTTACCAAGTGAAACTTAATTTTGAGTGCTTATATGTATCCACATGTAATGTGCAGACTTCTATATAAAAAATGGTTTAGTGTCTTCCATTACCCTATGATGGATGAAGACGCTCCTGAATATTATTCAATAGTTTAAAATCCAATGGATATCAGTACTTTACTATAGTGTGTCGATAATAGGCGTTAGTTGACATGCTCAGCATTCCTGCAAGATGTGGAACTAGTTCGAGCCAATGCAAAAGTAAACATGAATGGGCATGCTTTATGGGGTTGAACAAAAATTTGTTTTTTGTTCATTTCTAATAATAACTATCATTAGTTTTGCATAACAGGCATGTAATGGTGATGATTCCAATGGAGCTCAAATTGTTAGCAGAGCATATGCACTAAGGGATGCGGTATGGTTAAATGTGCTAATAGAGACATACAGTAATTGAAGTTCGAATTTTTTATGTCAAGTTGTAAGAATTTATTGTTCACTTTGATAATCCTTGTCTTACACATAATCACGTTCTTGGCATGCTTTCTCTAATGAATCCTGCACTAGTTGCCTTTTGTGATAAAATTGCTGGTCAAGGTGGGCCAACTCGTTTGTCAGAGGATTCGACTATAAATTTTCCTTCAGACCCTGTTGCTCAACCAGTTCATATTACAAGAGAAAGTGAATGCTTATGCAACTTTCAACGTGATATTAATGTATCTCAAAGTTAAGAGGTCTTGAAGCGCTCAAAGCAGAATAGTGATCCTAATCAAGGTGGATTTATGCTTTGCACCATGCCACTTGTAATCCTTTTTTATTTTTAATATTTAGAATTAGAAGCACAATTGTATTGAAATTCTCAAAAAAATTTATTTTCTACAGGTGAAGTTGTGGCTAGGAACTCTGATCCATTTGCTAAGGATAGATCACAACCCATGGAGATTGATACTCCTGGGTAGAATACTCTGAAAAAAAAATGCCATCATTGTTGTGTGACAAATGAGGCATTTAAATGTGTGCAGCAATGTGAGGCAAATAATCAAGAATAAATAATGAATCAACCAGAACATAAATCCTCTTCCAACGTGCCAATAAGAAATCACTTGGCAGAACAAATTGAATCAATAGAACATAATTTTGTGAAAAATACCGAAAACATTTGAATTTGGTCCTGTGATGTCACAATCAATGGCTAATCATAGGGCATTTATAAAAAACATCTTATTGTATCACCCATTCTTAGCATTCAAGTGTCATACATAACATTTTAGAGAATTAAATTGAATCACTCTATAATAGTTAATGGTGGATTATGCACATATATTATTATCATCTACTTATATAGTTATCTCTCTTTTCATACCAACATCAAAGAGATTAAATATTTCCATAGAGTATATTTTCTTATAAAATTTTTTTTTTTTTTGTTTGGGTAGCCTATAATTTTCAGAATGGAAATCATGGATTTCATGTAAACACAACATCTTAATTTCTCTATACATCTAAAATATTTCTTAGAACTTGTAAATTTATTAAAATTGATTAATATCTAAATTTTCATATTTGTTGTAAGGCAGTCTTCAGTGCGTATTATAGAGTAATCCATGTACAAACAAGTTTTGCAAATTTCAACTTTGACAGATAAACTTGTGCAAGCTCATAGTTTCAAGGTATTGAAATTATACATATGAATTCCTTTTCTGATCATCTATCACAAAATCATTAAATTTTCAGTTTTTGGAGGCTCTATGTTTATCTAGTGACTAAAACTTTTTCTTGCAGAAAAGTAGAAGCATTTTTAACTATTGCTAATTTATATTGTAAGGATATGAGATTGAAACATGCTCACAAATGTTAGAGTAAAGTAATTAATTAACTTTACTCTCCTCTTAAGATTTCTCTTTATGCATACATTAGTCATTTAATAATTAATATTTAATTATTAAATGCTCTCACCTTAGGGTTAGGTTTTCCTTTCGGTGTTGATCTCCTTTATAAGGATTGATCTCTTGTATTATTGTCATATTTCTTGATTCATTTTTCTCTGATAATAAATCTTTTCACTTTGTCAGAGCCAAAACCCTTGTATTCATTCTCTCTCTTTCTCTGTGACAGGTTTCTTGCATGCAGGTTTCTTTGGGTTAAGTGGATTTGTATTTCTCAAATCCTACATAGTATCAGAGCCAGATCTGCTGTAGCTTGTTCAGACTTTTGAAAGATTTTGAGATCTAGGTTTTGGTTGCATCAGATATGTGTTTGTCTTCTGTTTTTTATTTTGGAATAGGGGGTATTTGTTTTGGTGCACTTTGAGCCCAAACGGATCTCACCGTTGAGCTCACAGCACCCAAAAACCCCTATTTTCATATAAAATTCATCCGATTTGGACACAGTAGCTCCAGAAGGCAAAAAAAATTTGCCCTAAGGTCGTACGGCCCCAAGGCACGTAGTTCGAGGCGCATTCAAAATTTTTTTTAAAAAAATCACAAAAAATAGTGTAGTTTTTTAAAAAACAAAGGGCGCCGCCGTTTCAAAAAGGGCATCGCCAGTTTCAGGCCCGCGCCGCTGGTGTGCAGCCCGGCGGCCACTGCCCGACCACCGCCGTCGGCAGTAACCACCAGCCACGGCCAAGCAACCACCGCTGTGCCGCCGACGAAACCCGCCGCCCGTGTGCCTCCCACTCTCTGCTGGAACCAGCGATGCCGCCCCTGCGCCGCCCCCGTGCTGCCAGCCCCCTGCGCCATCTCCTAGTCGCTCAGAGGACTAGGGGCCTCCTTTTTTTAAGTGCTTGAGGGCTATAAGGGCCTATCTAGGCCTTTTTGGAGCTGTTTTACAAAATCGGGCATAAATCGGGTGTCCGATCTCCGTTTTTCAAAAACAAATAGGCGTTGGAAAGCTGACTCCAAGTTCGTTCTAATTGTGTAGGAATTTTTTCATATTTCTCTAGTTTGATTGCATTTTTTTGCAGTCAAAGTCCGATGAGCCTTTTTACACTCCAAGGGGCATAACTTGCTCATTTTTGCTCCGTTTTTCGAAAGAGAATAGGCATCAGAAAGGTGGTTTTGTGCTCTTTCCATCTCTATAGTCTATTTCATCATTAAATTCTATAGGTGCTCAAAATTTTGTCTCAACTAGTTACTGCTTTCTATCATTTTTCTGGCTTTTAGTTTGTACTAGGGATTAGTTTTTTTGCATTGTGGGGGGGGTGTTTTTCTTTCTTTCTATTATTTACATCAGAAAACCAAAATCTACAAACACCAAAACAAAACAACCAAACCCCTTCTACATCTTCTATCTAGTTCTGAAAGACCACTTAATAATAATTAAACAAATTCAGAGCAGTTGAGGCATAGTTCATAGGATGGCCAACAGACCTATTGAATCTCTCACACCACATAATTACCACACTTGGAAGGGTCACATGATGACTCTTCTCTAGTCTCGAGGGTTATGGTCATGTTTGGATGAGATTCAACCTCAGTTGACACGTCTCTTTAAGGTTATGCAGCATAGGAACAATATGGATTAGGCTATGGGATTGATGGCTTTACATATTTCCGACAGTCTCCAGTTTCATCTTGAGGGTTGTCTCACTCCTCAAGCCATTTGGACCAAGTTTGAAGGACTTTTTGGTACTGTCAATGAGTTCAGAGCTTTGCAGTTTGAGGCAGAGTTAACTTCCTTGGTACCTGATTCATTTCCCTCTATTAAGGACTTTCTGATGAAGTTCAAACAGCAAAGATCTATCTTGCAGGATTGTGGTAAGACTAAGACTAATACAGAGTGCATTTTAGTGATCCTCTCCAAGCTTCGGGGTCCATTTCAGATCTTCTCTTCGACCTTCTATTCCACCATGGATGCCTTGGGTGCTCAACATGTCATGCCTTCTTTTGAGGTCTTTTGTGATCGTCTGACTCATGAGCAAGCTAAGCTTAAGGAGTTGGATTCACTTTCAAGTTCACAGAACCAAGCACTGGTAGCTCAGTCCTCTAAAGGAAAACAGAAGAAAAAACTGAAGCCTAAGAAAGATTCAGAGGCTAGTGAGAATCCCTCCAAGCCACCACCTAAGTTTGATTCAAAACCACAGTCCAATTCTAAACAGGGTAAATCTTCAAAGTCTGGTGAGTCTTCCTCCAAGACTAATTTGAAATCTGGTGATCCTTGCAGTTTTTGTGGCAAGGAAGGACATCTCGTTTCCAGGTGTTGGAAACGTTTAGAGGCTTTGGAGGAAGCCATGCAGTAGCATAATATCAGTGCACCTCAGCCTCCTTCACAGCCCACAGGGAAAGGTCATGCTCTTTCTGCACGAGCAATGTCCTCTGCATCCACTTGGATTCTAGATTCTGATGCCTCTCACCATATGACACACACAGATGATTTGGTCACCGCTCTTGCCCCTACAGGCACTAGACATATTGTAGTTGGTGACTCAGCACAAAATTTCCGTTCAGGGTTCCAGTACTATTTCATTGGATGGTGGTTGTCTACAAGATGTACTTTTGGTTCCTGACATTTTGACAAACCTTCTATCTGTTTATTAGATTTTCCACTCTGGCTCTGGTAAGACAGTTGAGTTCTCACCTCATGATGTGGTTATTCGAGATCTTCATGATCCTGACTTGGTTGTGGCTACTGGGAGTGTGGATTCTGCATCTCACTTATATAGTTTTGATGGCTTTGAGAGTTCAGACACTGTTGGTTCCTCTCTCATAGCTCATGCAGATTCAATGAGTAGGCTTTGGCATGAGCGTTTTGGCCATGTCAATTACAGATATCTACAGCAAATGAGTACACAAGCACTTGTGATTGGGCTTCCATAGATTTCTTGTCTGGATGGTGTATGTCATGGTTGTGTTCTTTGCAAACATCATCGAGATCCTTTTCCTAAGGGTCAAGCCTCTTGTGTTAGGGCAGCCCTAGAGCTGGTACACAGTGATCTTATGTCCTTTCCGACTCCTTCCTTTTCACGGGCCCGTTATGTGCTCACTTTTATTGATGACTTCTCCAGACGTACATGAGTGTACTTTCTTAAGTACAAGTCGGATGTCTTTGACTCCTTTAGGATTTTTAAGACATTTGTGGAGAAGCAATCTGGACTTTCTATTAGGAGGATACACATAGATAATGGGGGGGAGTATGTAAATCAGGCTTTCAGATATTTTTGCACTGAGCATGGTTTACAGCATCAGTTTATAGTTCCTTACACCCCTCAGTAGAATGGTGTTGCTAAGAGAAAGAACAGAACCTTACGCGAGATGGCAAATTGTATGATACAGTCTCGAGCTATGAGTTCTTCATTTTGGGCTGAGGCAGTCAATTGTGCCAATTATATTTAGAATCGGATGCCTCATAAGGCATTGCGACATATGACTCCTGAGGAGGCTTGGACCCATGTCAAGCCTGATGTTTCTACATTCTGAGTTTTTGGTAGTGAGGCTTGGGCATTTTTTCCTGATGCTCAGCAGAAAGCCACGGAGAGGAAGAGCCGACCACTCATATTTGTTGGCTACTATGAGGATGTTAAGGCATACAGGTTGTTTGATCTTGATTCCAGAGAGGTCCTGTTTCGGCGGGATGTCCAGTTTGATGAGCTCTATCCTCAAATGGATTCTCCATCACCAGCTTCTCCCTCATTGCCTACTCCTTCCTCTTCATCTCTTGAGGATTACTTATCTCTTGAGGATGATGTAGATGATGATCCACCATCTCCACCACCACCAGTTGCTCCATCTTTGCCGAGGTGGGCCCGTGATACTGTTGAGGCAGCTAGTTCTTTGGCAGGTGATCCTTTCGATACTCGTCGCACTCATGCTCAGACATCTGGTTCTAGTCTTTTGAGTCATGCCATTTCAGATGATCCTCAAAAGTTTTCAGAGGTGATAGGACACCTTGAGTGGGATAGGGCCATGGATGAGGAGTATTCTTCCTTGATGAAGAATCATACTTGGGATCTTTGTCCTCTTCCTAAGGGAAGAAAATTGGTTTGGTGCAAGTGGGTGTATCGTACCAAGTATGCTGCAGATGGTTCTATTGATAAGTATAAGGCCTGTCTTGTTGCGAAGGGGTTTTCTCAGGTAGAGGGTATTGACTACTCTGAGACCTTTGCTCCTGTCGCCAAGATGAATTCTATACGCCTGGTACTTTCACTTGCAGCTTCACAAGGATGGACAGTGTTTCAGATGGATGTGAAGAGTGCCTTCTTGCATGGAGACCTACATGAGGAGATCTATATGGAGCAGCCTCAGGGATTTGTGCAGGACACTTCTTTGGTTTGCAGACTTCGTCATTCATTGTATGGTCTCAAACAAGCCCCCAGGGCTTGGTATGAGAAGATGGACTCTTTCCTGCTTTCCTCTCACTTCACACATTGTCATTCCGATCACACAGTGTATATTCAGCGTTAGGAGGGTGATCTTTTGATTCTTGTGCTATATGTAGATGATCTCATTCTTATAGGTAGCTCATCCTCCATGATTCAGAGTGTTCAGAGAGCTTTGATGGAGTAGTTTGAGATGACAGATCTTGGTCTCTTGCACTTCTTTCTGGGTCTACAGGTTATTCAGTCTTTGGATGGGATTTCCATATTTCAAGAGAAGTATGCTCTTGATATGCTTCAGCGATTTGGCATGCTTGATTGCAAATCTGCCCCCACTCCATTTCAGTCAGGTGTTGTTTTGTCTTCCACTTGCTCTACTCCTTTAGTAGACCCCACTTTATACAGGCAGTTGGTTGGCAATTTGTTGTACCTGACACATTCTCGTCCTGATCTTTCCTTTGTAGTTGGCCTTGTCTCTCGGTTCTCCCATGATCCTCATGAGAGCCATTGGCAAGCAACCAAACATATTTTGAGGTACATTCAGGGCACCACACTTTATGGCATTCACTACACTTCAGGATCCCCTCACATCATTGGCTTCACTGACTCCGATTGGGTTGGTGATGTCAATGATCAGAAGTCTACTTCTAGCTTCATTTTTTGCCTTGGTTCTAGTCCTATTACATGGTCTTGCAAGAAGCAGTCTGCTATTGCATTATCATCTACTGAGGCTGAGTACCGTGCAGCAGTGTTAGCCAGTCAGGAGGTTTTATGGCTTCGGCAGTTGATGATAGAGTTTGGGTTTCCTCCAGATTGTCCCACTATTCTTTGGTGTGACAATCAGAGTGCCATTCACATTTCTCGCAACCCAGTGGAGCATCATGGGACAAAGCACATTGAAATCCACATGCACTTCATCAGGCAGTTGATTCAGGATGGTTCTCTCATCTTGGAGTACATACCTACAAAGGAGTAGGTTACAGACATCTTCACTAAACCTTTGGCATCTCCGCGTTATCTTCAGTTGCACTCCATGCTTGGGGTGAAGGAAGTTGTCCTTGGGGGGTCTCAGTGAGGCCTTCCTTCCTTCATGTTTTCTTTTCAGCATGTTTCTGTATCTCTTTTTTGGAGAGGAGTTTTTTCCCACTAGGTTTTCTCCTTTACTCCACTTTATAGAGATTTTCTTGTATTCGGGTACCTGATCAGGCCTTGTTGCTGGGACCCTTTATTGCATTGTAGTTCCTTTGCTTTCTTCTGCATTGTTTGTAGCTGCATTGTAGCTCATCTTAAGGGGGGGTGTTAGAGTAAAGTAATTAATTAACTTTACTCTCCTCTTAAGATTTCTCTTTATGCATACATTAGTCATTTAATAATTAATATTTAATTATTTAATGCTCTCACCTTAGGGTTAGGTTTTCCTTTCGGTGTTGATCTCCTTTATAAGGATTGATCTCTTGTATTATTGTCATATTTCTTGATTCATTTTTCTCTGATAATAAATCTTTTCACTTTGTCAGAGCCAAAACCCTTGTATTCGTTCTCTCTCTTTCTCTGTGACAGGTTTCTTACATGCAGGTTTCTTTGGGTTCTGTGGATTTGTATTTCTCAAATCCTACAACCAATGTCAAGCATCCATAGAATCTGCTACAACAATCAGATATTGTTTCTAAACACATGAAAATATTTATGTATGTCGAAGATAGCTAACAAGACTAGGTCACATGCATGACCTTAGCATATCATGGACACACAAAAATAAAGGTGAAGATGAAGGTTAATCTGATGATATAAACTTAAACTAAAAGGAATGTGCAAAGCTATTTATAATAAAAGTACATCTACAAGAGAACTTCAGCATTTTTTTTCATGAATTGAATGGGAATTCTCATGGAGAACGGATTTTGTACAATAACAATAAATATCAAAATAAAAAAAATAAAATAATTTACAAGCTACTTTCAATTATTATCATATGTAATAGTCTTCTATCTAATAAGTTGTAACATGTTGGCTCTTCAACAAGAAGGTTCATTTTTATCTACATTCCCTCCTCATTTTGTTCTAGGCCATTCAATACACATAATTTACCATAATAACTATTGTTTTGTGGGATTAGAAATTTTAGCCTTGAATTAAATTGAAGTGGTTTTTCTTCAATGAAATTGGTTCACATATTTGATCAACTTATTGTTTAGGATGTCATTATTCAAATATATATAAATTAAAATATAAAATTTTGATTATTTTGTATAAATCCGATTATTTGTTATAATATGGAATATCTCTTTTCACTTTCTTATTAGTATAATACTTTTAAGAGGTGATGAGCTCTTACATTTATGATCATTAAATATACATTTATGTTGGTCATTCATGTATTTATTGATGAGGGAACAACCTGAGAAACAGAAAAAGACAATTGTAGTCACATAAATCCGTCCACTTAATTAAATGAATATTTAGTATTTCTTTGATTATTTAACCATCAATCAATAATTAATTAAATTAATATTTAATTAATTCATCTTAACCCTCTTCTCCTATTACTTAAATTAATTATTTAATTTATTTGATTTAATTCACTTAACCAAATTCAGACCATTAATTAAATAAATAAATCATATTTGTTTAATTAAATCTTCTCTCACATTTAAATAAATTAATATTTATTTAAATCCTTCAAAATCCCATCTCTCACATTTAAATAAATTAAAATTTATTTAAATCATCTTTATCCTCCACCCACTTGCATTTTCCTACAAATGCAAGTTGCAAAACTATTTTAAATAAATACATTATTTATTTAAAATCCTATTTATCCTCACCCACTTGAAACCTTTAATGGTTTCCCTTAAAGTCTTCAAACTTAATGGATTCTTTCTAGAGTCTTCTCAAGCCTTTAATGGTTTCCCTTAAAGTCTTCAAACTTAATGGATTCTTTCTAGAGTCTTCTCAAGCCTTTAATGGTTTCCCTTAAAGTCTTCAAACTTAATGGCTTCCTTCTAGAGTCTTCTCAAGACTTTAATGGTTTCCCTCAAAGTCTTCAAGCATTTAATGCTTTATCTTCCTTTTTCTCATGTAAATAAATTAATATTTATTTAAATATCTATCCAAATACAAATTACACCATTTAATTGAAATAAATGATTTTATTTCAATTGAAAATCTCAAAATTCCCCCACTTGCATTCTCCTACAAAATCCACTTGCATGCCTAAATCCCTTCTAGATTCTTCTAACTCCTTCTAATTAGCCTAATCCTATCCTAATCATTGTCACATTCATAAATAAAAGGAAGTCACTTCTCAAAAACCTCCAAAGTCTTCAATAACCATTAAAGGCTTTATGCCTTCAAATGGTTAACCTCTAAAGTCTTCCAAACCATTAAAGGCTCTTACATAACCATTTATGGTTAACTCACCTTTTACCTTTGGTTAGAGACTTTCCTCTAACTTAACCATCATTTTGACTCATGGGTCTCTTCAAAGCATTTATTTCTTTGACTAAGGTAACCATTTAACCCTTACACATTCATTTATCCCTTGGATAAAAGGATTATCCATTAACCTTACCCTAACCCAACCCCCTAGGGTAACCATCATGTCTCCTCAAGCATTTAATGCTCCTTATCTCTCCTCTCAAGCCTCCTCATGGTGACACTTGTCAACATGGGAGTGGGTTGAAAGTTTCATATGGATTGAATATCTTTCAATCCTAACCCTTGTTAAGATTGCTCAATATTAACCCTTCATTTCCCCATTTCTTCTATAAATAGAACCCTTCTCCTCAAGCAAAGAGGAAGCATTAGAGTATTGTTCTTATACTGGTATTAGCATAGAGCTTTTTCATAGCATCACTATCTACACTTGCATAGCATTTTTTATCACATCCAACCATCTTGAATCTCCATATGGCATCCATGGCTAGTGCTAAAAGCTGAGAGCTTCACTCATGTGGAACTTGGAGAGGAGAGGAACAAGGGAGGAGCAACTATGAGTATCTTGATTAGCATTTGGAGGAGTATAGTTTATCTATTCTATGTTTATATGCTTTCTATTTCATGCTTAATATCTCTCTTGATATGCCTGTTTAGGATAATCTTTTGTTGCTAACACTAACGTTTGTTTTTTGTGCTCTTGTGTGTGTTGCCATCAAACAGATTTTCTAATCCTTTTTGCAGATCATCAACAACAATTGAGAAACAAAAGAGAAATTTAATTATTATTTACAACCAACATGCACTACATGCATTACAATTTTAGAGGATTAAAACCTCACAGGCTGCCACACATGCAGTTTATAAATTCTGGAAAATATCCTTCCCACAATACAATCTCCCAACTCTAAGCTCTCAAACACTCAACTCCAAAAACTTCACTATTTTCCTCAAAGATGAATCTTAAATAGACTTCCTTTCCTTAGGAGCTAAGCTTACATTGCAAAAGAAACTTGGTGGATTTACTAGCACTAAAACATGAAACTTCTTAATTTCACTGTAGCCAAATTCGATAATTGGAAACTTTCCGAACAGTAATTGTCCAATTCCGACAACTGTAACTTTTGATCGAACCATTGGATTTTCAATGATAATACCTTTTTGGAAAGGTCTTGAAAAGATGACATGGCATAAGTAGGGCGACTACTTTGGATTACCACCAATTTCTGGGCTCATCCAGAGCCTCTAAGGGCTTCAAATTTGACTATGAATAAATTGCAAAAATAAGAAAGGAAAATTCACAAACTACAATAGAAAATTAAAATCTTTTTGGGTGATGCAGGATTGCCCTTACACCACCGGATGCTCCTGCATCAGACACCCGGGGTAGATTGAGAAGTGACCCTGTCACGTCTCAGCTGGTTGAGGAAAACCCAAATGGTCAACCTCTGCTTTGAACAACCATGAAAAATCCTTAATAGGTCTTCCCCTCCATTTCACCAGATACTCTGTTGGCATTTCAATAGAAGAAAGATTGTTAGCATTTCACTAAGGATATTGAGAAGGTTGTTGAAGATTATTGATATAACTGAAGAAGGATGGTTACTATCTTTATAACATTATTTTGTCATTGATGTCAAGAAATTGATTTCCTGATTCAGTATGATGTTGCCATATCTTGAGAAGATTGATTTGAAGAGAATTAAGAGGTCGGTAAAAGACACAAAATGAATGTGATGAATAAGGGGAAAAATAAGTTATTCAATGGGCAACTAATACTGATTTAGACAATGATGAGATCATGATGTTTAGATTGTTTTGATATCCTATATATGTTGTTGATTGTAAGGTTAATACTATACTATGTCACCAAGCAAAGAACCTAGTCAGTAAACCCTAAGGAACCTAGTCGGTAAGCCCTAAGGTTATCGATATCGGTTAATGAAGGTAGAATTTCTACTGAGTGAAGTTCAGTATTTACCGAGTTGCAGCCGAGTTATGACAGATCGTATTGGATGAATACAAGCATTATTTAATGGAGGACAATGATGAGTTGGAGTTGATTAAATGATTGGTATGCCGCACATGAAGTTTGTTAAGGATCTACGGCAATGAAAAATCAAGAGGAAGATCTATAGCATAGATTGAACCACATTAACCTTGTGCAAGTTCCAAGAAAGGAATGCAAGTCCCTAGGCAAGGTAAAATGTTTTCAGATTGAAGGATACATTGAACCTGGTCAAGAATGAAGATCTGATGGCTAAGATTGATCATGGGAAATGTGATCAAGGAGATTAAGCGGTTAGAAAATTGTTTATAAATTAGGAATTGTTGATGAACAATGCATGCAGGCAAGTGTAAGCACAGGGATGCTACATAGTGATTACCGAGCATAGAAGCTTGAAGACCTGTTTTGAATAACAGGGTAAGGAGTCCAGCAGAGGGACAAGATAAGTCCTATGACAAGATTGTTTTGAGAAAATAGAATCTGCTTTAGTATTTTTGATGTGAAGTTGCAGATATATTTTTATTATTGTTATTTTGTAAGTGACAGAAAATCTCTTAACCGAGTGGACTTAACAGTCTTATTTGTAAACCCTATAGCAAGGTAACATTCTAGTTGAGTGTTTGAAATCCTTTAACAAGGTCACTTCTAACAAAGTGAAGATTCTAAAAGATCTGAGGGAAATCCCTTAACCGGGTCACATCTAGCAATGCGTTTGTATTCTTTAATAGGATTTTCTTTTAACCGAGCATACTCTAGAAGAGTATATTTCTTAGTGGGTTCGAAATCCCACAGTGGTTTTTCCCTATTTGGGTTTCCACGTTAAATCTAGTGTTATATGTGTTATGATGATTATGTGTTTATGAGTTAGCATGTTTGGCAGTTTTTGGTTATATTGCTGAAGTATAAGTTACCGAGGTTGAATATGTTGATTTTATGGAAGATTAAGTTTGTATGATTCACCGCCCCCTCTCATCTTGTTATCTTTTGGCATCAAAACTTTACATACTCCTCATACTGCCTATTTCTAGTACTTTTCACACGGCTATCCAGAATTGCTTCGATCTCTTCCATCTTTGAAGTAGGTGCAAGGATTGTATATGGCTCTATGACTGGTCCCTTCTATGTGTCACCTTCATAATACTCTATTAAATATAAAATGTTAAACACAACAAAAATATTCATTCCATTCAAGAGCTCTACCTTATATGTGTTCCCTAAATCATGCTTCTTCAAAACCTTGCACAAACCAAATTTCTTCTTTTTTAATTTATATGTTCCCACTAGGAACCTTTCCTTCCTCAAATGAACCATCACCTCATCACCAACCTAGAACGCCTTATGCCTCCTTTTTCGATCTACCTTTGCTTTATACTGCAGATTCATCTCATTGATGTGCTTTCTCACCTCTTCATGTATATTTCTAATGTTCTCTGCAAAGTCTTCAGCTTCGGCACTTGTATGTTTTTCCTGGTCCATCCTCCTCAATTCTGGAGCGGTCCTTGGATTGCCTCCATACACAATTTGGAATGGTGATCTAGCAATGCTCCTATTAAAAGAATTGTTGTAAGCAAATTCTGCTTGTGGTAAGATCAAATCCCATCCCTTGGGTTTATCTCCTACCAAACATCTTAGTAGGTTACCCAAACTCCTGTTCACCACTTCAGTCTGTCCATCGGTCTGTGGATGGTGTGCAAAACTGAACTTTAATTCTATCTTCAACTTCTTCCACAAAGTCCTCCAAAAGTATCCAACAAACTTGGTATCACGATCTAAAACAATACTTTTTGGTAAACCATACAGTCTTACCTCCTCCCTGAAGAACAAATCAGCAATGTGGACAACATCATGGGTCTTCTGGCATGGGATGAAATGTGCCATCTTTGAAAACGTATCAACAACCATAAAAACTGAATCATTCCCTCTTTTTGTCCTTGGTAAACCAAAAACAAAATCCATACTTATATCCTCCCATGGCCTCTCAGGTACAAGTAATGGTTGATATAGCCCTGTATATTGACTCACTCCTTTCGCCACCTGACATACTCTACAACTCTATACAAATTTCTTTACATCCCACGATAACTGAGGCCAATAATAGTGTTCACTAATGATGGCTATGGTCTTATCTCGACCAAAATGTCATGCCATTCCTCCACTGTTCTTTTCTTTAATCAGATTCTCTCTCATAGAGATCCTTGGAATGCACAATTGGCTTCCCTTAAACAACATGTCATCTTGGATTATAAAATCCAACCACCTTGTCCTATCTAAAGTAATAGGTTCCTTGCAACCTTTCCAAGCTTCTGCAAAATCAGGATCCTCAAAATACAATATCTTGAGTCCCTTGAACCCAACCACCTCAAATTGCATCTCTGTCAACATGATCTGCCTTATGCTTAAGGCATCTGCAACTCTGTTAGACTTTCCACTCCTATGCTTCAAGACAAAAGTATAACTCTACAGAAACTCAACCCATTTCAAATGTCTCTGATTCATTTTTTCTTGGCTATTCAAGTACCGTAATGCTTGATGATCAGTATACAATACAAACTCTTTTGGCAACAAATAATATCTCCATTTCTTGAATGTCTAAACTATTGCATAAAATTCCTGGTCATAAACAAAATATTTCTTCTTTGCATCATTTAGTTTTTCACTTAAATATGCAATGGGCATACCTTCCTGACTCAATACAGCTCTTATGGCACTACCGCTGGCATCACAATCTACCTGAAACACCTTGTTGAAATCTAGAAGTGCTAAAATAGGTTGCTTTGTCACCTTCTTCTTCAACAAATCAAAACACTTTTCCGCTCCCATACTCCACCTGAATTCTTTCCTATCCCCCCTCATTGTTTGAGTCAGGGGTGCACAAATGCTACTGAAGTTTCTAATGAACTTCCTGTAAAAACTAGCCAACTCATGGAAAGATCTCACCTTAGTAGCAGTTTTTTAGGGTAGGCCAGTCTAGAATAGGCTTTACCTTCTCTGGATCCATCTTAAGACCTTCTGTTGAGACAACAAACGCCAGATACACCAACTCCCTTTTCACAAAACTACACTTCTTCAGATTTATCAGAAACTTCTCCTCTCTTAGCTTTTCAAAAAATTTATGAACATGCATTAAATGCTCATCCAATGTTGTGCTAAAAATCAGAATATCTTTTAGATAGACAATAACAAATTTTCTCAGAAATACTTGCAATACCTCATTCATAAACCGCATGAATGTGCTCGGTGCATTGGCTAGCCCAAAAGGCATGACAAACCATTCGTACAAGCCTTCTTTGGTTTTGAAGGCAGTCTTCCACTCATCTCCTTCTCTTACCCAGATCTGATGATATCCACTCTTCAAGTTACTCTTTGTGAAGTACTGAGTTCCACTCAAACAATCCATCAGATCATCCATCCTTGGCAGGGGAAATCTATATTTGATTGTTATCTTATTTATGGCCCTGGAGTCCGCACACATCCTCCACTCCCCATTCTTCTTTGGTGGTAGTACTGCAGGTACCACACATGGACTCAGGCTCTCCCGGATCAATCCTTTCATCAATAATTCCTAAACTTGTCTATTCAACTCTTCATTTTCTACTAGAGTCATTCTATGAGCTGCCTTATTCGACAATCTGGCTCTAGGGATCAAGTCAATCTGATGATTGATCTTCATCACAGGTGGTAAACCCTCAGGTACATTATCGGACACAATTTCCCGAAACTCATCCAACAAGCCTAAAATTTCTACAAGAACTTATTCATTACCCTCATTATCTATTCTAGGGATTAAAGAAAAACACACAGATTCACGTTTCATACCTTCAAAAAAATTTGTCCCATCAACAAATCATATTCATGCATTGTTGCATACCTTTTACTCCATAGTTAATTTAAAATCGATTAAAATATTTTACTTTTAAGTAAATATAATCCATAGTATTAAATGGTATAATTATAAATAGATTTGTTGATATATACACAAATTAAAAAAATGTAATAGATTCAAATCCTATCTTACTTACTTAACAATTATCTAAAAATTACAATATTTATTTCGATTTCTATATTATAATTATCATAATGAATAAAACCAAACTCCCTTACCTTGTCCAACAATGAAAAGATATAGGAAGTTGTTATATTAAAATGTTTATATGAATATTTTAAACTTATTTTGGTGCACCTTAATATCCTTTTTTTTAATGATTTTTTTAATCTTCAGTTGTAGACCATGTGAGATGTGGAAGTCAAAAGATTGCGATACTTTAATGAGAACACAAAATGTGTTTATCTCCATATGCTTGTATACTTATGTATTTGCCACAATGAAATATTAATACTCGGGAGTCAATATAATAGAAATTGACATTAGAAACAATGTAGAACACTAACCATGCGAGATGTCGAAGTCAAAGGATTGTGATAATTTGATGAGCACACAAAATGTGTTTATCTTGGTACGTTTGCAAAGTTATGCATTAATTACATTGAAGGATTAATATTTAAGAGTCACCTAATTTAATATAAATTGTTATTGGAAAGTATATAGAATTATTTTCTTGTTTGATTCATGTTGGTGTGACTCACCCACATATTCACCTCTTAGAGTTGAGTTTTAATGAGATGCTAGAATATATGTAGATTTCATGTGATTATCTCATTGTATATTGTTATGAGTTATTTTCTATGTGAATCATATTTATCTCAATAATCTCATTTATATTTAATGATCTATTATTTGAGGGTTATCTTACTTGAGTTCATAATGATCAATAAGTCATTTTCAATTTGTATCAGTTTTGGGGTCTTTGCCTTTCAATAAATAGAACGATATTTTGTAGTTGATTTATCATGATCAATTTTAATTTTTTCTTCCTAATTCATGTTAGAAATATGATTTTTTTTTGGTTTATGGGTTGGCATGATTTATTTGTTTTGTGGTATTATGAGGATTGTCCTCAAACTTTATAATTTGAAGTTATTAATAGATATGATCATTTAGAAATCTCAACATCGTAATTTGATGTTAAGATTTTTGAATAAGCACATCTCTTCAATTTGTTGTGTGAGTCAAAGATTAAAAACCATACTATGACTTATAGATTCACCTTCTACATAAACCAAGGCCCTCCCTTAAACACATTATCTTTCTCAAATTCCAACTAAAAGACTATATATAAACACCTCATACCAAGAAAATCACCTCCAAATTCAGACCCATCCATTTTTGCTCTATCCATGTACTAAAATTCTATTCAATAGATTCCACATACATAAAATTTAGCAATAATAGCTTTCTTCCTAGATTAGAGCCAATGAATTCTTATGAAATACATATATTAGTGATCATCTAAGATTTCCACATTAACATTACCAACCATTTTCCACATTAACTTTTTATCCCCTTTAACTTACCATAAAGATGGCCTCCCCATTTCAATTCTTTTCTCCCTCTCCAACCCATTCAACTGTAAAACTAGTTTTATTCATTTTTCTCCATGTACGAAGAGAACTAATATAATTTATACAATAACATTATAAAAAATATATAACCTTCTAAATGTGATAATTCTCAAGTAAATAAAATAATCTAAACTTTATATATATATATATATATATAATAATAAACAATGATAATTCTTAAGATTTTAAAGTAAAATATTTTGAAATTAAATTATATAAAATTATATATTAATCATATATATCTTAAACATTTTTATACTCTTAATATTAAAATTAATAATAATAAGAAGCACCTACCTTCCTGTAGATTTATAAAGAAATAAATATTATTAAATTAACAATGAAAATTAATTGAATTCAATAATATAGAGGGTAATTAATGTAAGAAACTAGCTTCTTTCCTGCCTTTTTCGTGGAATAATATAGAGGGTTAGAGGTTATGTCTTAACAAGAACAAAAAAAAAAAATAGGAAAAAAGGTTGTTGTCTGTAGCTGCAGTGGGAGTAACAGAAACAGAAATAGAAGAAGAAAAAGAATTCACAAAAGAGAGCCCTGCGCAGGAGGCTGAATCTCAACCATAACCTGTAGATATATCATGACAATCATAAGCATGACCATAGTCCCAAGCTCAAGAAAAGGTGCCTTGTATCGGCATCTTGCCTTGCCGAAATGCTGCAGCCCACACCTAATCTACACAATACAACTTATTTAAGTGTAAGTAAGTCAATCTCTTACATTGCGTCTCTGTTTTTATTGCGGCTGGCAAATCCAACAAGTGACGTGCAGAGAAATGATGGTGTTTCACTCCTTGTGTGCAATGTTTTAGTTTGCCCCGGTCTGTCACCATATTTATCCTCGTATTTTTATGGTAATTGTATATATTTTTTTAATGTATCCGAAAATGCACGCGTTTTAGAATGAAAAAAGTCTCTTTTGCCAAAGGATGTTTCCTTGTGTCATAAGCTTTTTTCTATTTGTATGGGTTTATGATTTATCACTCATATGTATTTGGAACTCATATTTAGATGTTGTATAGTGTATGCAAAAACCCCTTCTGTTTTATTTTTTTAATACCAAGAGGATGTATAACTCTGGGTATATCCACTTTTCAATTCGCTTGGGTTTATCACTGGAGACCTAAACCCACAAGAATTGAACACTTACCTTCTGGTGATTGCTCCAACTTGTACTCTATAGTTCCATTGATGGTTTTAATTTTTTCAATGGCTTAGGTTTTGTTATGGAATATAACTGAGGTCTTATTTATGAATTTGGAGGGGGTAGGGTTGTATAGTCCAATGCAACATAACATAAATGGACTAGTGGATTTCTTGTATGAAGTTATTTGATTGTCCATGAACTTGAATTTTATAAGATATATAACATTTTTTCAGCATTACATAGGGTAGAATAATCCCCTGCTCCAAGGGCATTCACTGTTATATTCTTAAATCTTAACAACTTCAGTTGATATCATAGTTAATTAACACATATTGTAAAGACATGTCAATACTATTGCTACCAATGCAGTGTTTGTAGCTAATTGAAGAAAGAAATAATCTAAATGTAAACCAAATTCTTTGTTAGTGGTGGACATTATTACAATTTCTTGGATTACATATCTATAGGTGAATTTTCCCCTAATGTCCCAAGATGGTGGTTCTAGATGAAAGATATTGGTGAGGTAATTCTTATAGAATCAAGGGAATGTGCTCCTTAACATCCAAGGTCAAAGTTTGGAAGAATGAAGAAGAATGAAGAAAAAAATCTTGGTTATTTGTTCTGAATTGGGTGTAGATTTTAGTTTGGCTAGAATCCATTGCATTCTGGCCTATTAATCACATGTCAGTAAGCTGCTGGTTTACTTAGTAGAAGAGTTGAAAAACTTGGACTGGAAAAAACTTTGAAAACCCAAAAAAACTTTAAGACTTAGCAGACCCAAAGAAGTTCAAATTTCAAAAGCACAACAAATTTTCTGAATATAAGAATTTAGAGGAATTAATTAATTGAAGACCTTTAGAAGAATAGGGAATAATCAATTTATTTATTTAAGAAGAATAAATAAATTTGTAAAAATATTATTGAAAAACATGCATACTATTGAATTTAAGGAAAATATTGTAGAGCTCAAAAGGTGTTCATTACACATCATGGATAAAAATGATAGTTCATTGCTTATCAAGTTTAAGTTTCAATATAAATAAAAAATTACAAATTATAAATTTAACATTTAGAATGTATAAACTTTATTCTGATTAAAGATTAAGAAAAGTTTTGTGGGTGTACTCAAAATGGAAGGTAGTGTTGGAGCTTAATGTCAAGGAACGATATCATTGTCCACAAGAGTCTTAAGCATAGTATCATGATGTGAATGCAACGAATGCCCCATTGATGGCTTGCCTTCTTTTTGTAAATGTTGCATCATAATTTCAATGTTCAAAATCTATAAATTTGTTTTGACTAAACTTGATCATTCAACAATAATGTAGGAAAGATCAAAGATCAAATGATCAATAAGATATGTAGAAAAAGAATTAAGGTTAGAACCAAGTAAGAGCATAAAATTATTTTGTTATAGCAACATTTAGATCAAACATAAATCTATGAATATGATAGAATTATAGGCATATATATGCTACAGTAATGTTGGCAGCACTTAATGATCTTTGCAAGTTATATACATGTTTCCATTTATAATATATGATAAGGTATTTATTTAATAATCTATTTGGAATTTAGAGATATGGATTGTGAAAAGGGAAGGTCGATCAGCCTTTCGAGTTCACGAGAGGTGAAAAAGGCTTTTAGCGGTTCCCTCCAAAAGTTGTAGTTTGTTGAAGTTAATGCATTGCAGCAATTGTCTAATATGTGCTTTATATTTTCTATTACCAATCTTAGTTTCTATGCTCAACAACTTAGTCAATTTTAGTACTAAAGCTCTACCATTTTCTTATGTAAGTTTTAAACTGACTCTAATTTATTCTTAGGTTCAGTATGCTAGTGTTCTTCAGCATTTTACTTGGTAGAGATGAAAATGTATGCTGATTTAAATAATAAATCATTTTTACTTTGAAAATTTTCTTCCCTTATCATTGATCTGTGTTTTTTGAGTCATGGATAGTTGAGAATTTTGTTTATTACAATACATCCATCACTCTATGCTTTGTTATGTAGATCATTGTTGATTTCTCATTTTTCTTGTAAAAGCCTCTATATCATTTTGATTTCTTTTCTTAGGTACATAAAACCATTGGTCCTTCGAATTAGATACATAACATGAATAGGCATGTAACTAATAGAGTTCTCTTCTATTCTTGTTAAATATGTAAGCATCTTTCATGATTAAATTTGTATGCGGAAGTTGCTTATACTGGCAATCACATACGTCAAATCCACATCCTTCTACAAGAAAGAGAACAAATTATGTCAACTTAGAGGATTATGAAATAGATAACACAGACATAGAGGATGCTAATCTGATGGTAGGATTTTCTCCAATTTCTATTTTTTTTGTTTTTTGTGAAGATATAACTTCTCTTGCCCAATACTTTGTTGCATAATATTATAGGTTTGGGGATCAATGGCTGCAAAGATAAACATATCGCCCAACTACTATTAAAGTTGAGAATAACCCTAGTTAGGATGAGCAGTCCAGTCCAATGCAAGAGAAGAGGACAAGAGATATTGTATCTTTGCCATGGCAAAAAGGACTTTGGCCTCGAAAGTTAGCCATCTGACATTCTTCTCAATATTCTAAAGACCAGGAATGCTTAGAGGAGGACGATGATAGAAATGAAGGGGAGGTTGGGGATGGAGGAGACGAAGATAAAGAAGTTGAAGTTATGGAAAAGGGTGAGGAGGATAAAGAACAAGAATGAAGGAGATGGTATTCTCTTTGAAATCCCACTGAGGCAAGGAAGTTTTCTCCTAAAAAAGAAGAAATGCAATGACTGCAATCTCCACCATGTAAAGTACCGCATAAAGGAATGGGAATATAAAATGCACATGACGTGAGACGAGGTGTCTCAAGGACGGAAAAACATCTTCATGTACAAAGAATTGATGATGGAAAAATGTCTTATTGGTTCATTATCATGGAGGCATGTGGGAAATAGAAACTTTGGTCAGCAATGGGTTTGTGGCGGAATTAACATGATTGCTTAGGGTTTGAAAGTTGCAGCATCTGGATGGGCACACCAAGGTGATACGTTTCATTATGGAGGTGTAGGTGAACAACCTACTGAGCCTAGTTCAAAAGGTGGACCTGACATTCAAACCTTGCAGGTTGATGAAACAGTGAGTTTTGATGATATTGGAGAGCTTTCTAACAACATTGATGCATTGAAAGAAATGTCTTTTTCCCCTCTTCTCTATCCTGATTTCTTTGGAAATTATCACATCTCTCCTCCAAGGCAATTCTTATTGTGTGGTCCTCCAAGAACTAGAAAAACATTGATTGCAGGGACTTTAGCATGTGCAGCTTCCAAGGTAGGACAAAAAGTAAACTTTTACATGCGAAAGGGAGATGATGTGCTCAGCAAGTGGGTTGGGGAAGCTGAGCGACAACTGAAATTAATTTTTGAAGAAGCGCAAAGGAAACAACCATCCATGATATTTTTTGATGAAATAGATGGTCTTGCCCAAGTGAGGTCTAGTAAACAAGAACAAATTCACAATTCTATTGTATCTACGCTTCTTTCTCTAATGGATGGTCTAGACTCTAGAGGTCAAGTAGTGCTTATTGGAGTGACAAACATGATTGATGTTATTGATAGAGCTCTTCACTAGCCTAGTCAGTTTGATCGTGAATTTGTATTTTCCTTACCCGATTGTAAAGCATGAGCTGAGATATTAAAGATCCACGCAAGAAAGTGAAAGAATCTTTTACCAGAGGAATTAAGAATGGAATTAGCAGCAGCTTCTGTGGGGTATTGTGGCACTGATTTAAAAGATTTGTGCACATAAGCTTCAATTAATGCTTTCTGTGAGAAATATCCTCAAGTATACACTAGTGGTGATAACTTTGTCATAGATTTTGATTCTGTGAAAGTAGAGAAGCATGATTTCTTGGAAGGTATATCTACTATTACTCCTATTACCGATAGAGGTGCAACAATATAGTCAAGGCTATTGTCCCAATAATAGCTCCATGCTTACAAGGACATCTAAAAATAATCAGTGATTATATTTTTGAGATCTTCTAGGTAGTGGCCAAGGGTGATAAAAAAGATTCGTTGAATGACAGTTCTCACAATCTTGCCAAGTTACTTGGATTTCCCTATGTTTCTCTCATTCTGTTTGTTTACAGACCAAGAATTCTACTTTGTGGGAAGGAGGGTGCTGTCTTGGTATGGTTAGAAATTTTTTTCATAGATGTTTACACGTCTATAACATGAGCCTATTTTTTACAACTTTTGAATTGGTTGGCTTGTAAGATAGCTAAATTTTTAAAGGATTCTATATTTGTACTTATCTTTCTAGGATCACATTGGCCCTGCAGTTCTACACAAATTAGAGAGGTTCCCTATGCATTGTCTTGGACTTCCATCACTTTTGTCTGACCCAAGTGCACAGACCCCTGAGGAAGCACTAGTACACATTCTGGGAGAAGCAAGGATGACTACTCCTTCTATCTTGTATCTACCTCAACTTCAACTTTGGTGGGAGACGTTGTGTATATCATTACATTAATACACTTGATACAAGCTTCCACCTACCATAATAAATGCATCACCATTAGGGCACAAACCCTAATTTTTCCTTTTACCTTTTTGAGCCTTCTACCGATTGACAAGTAACATATACCGGTTAAGGTCTTGACTAATATAAACTGGGGGTTCAAAATATTTCACCGATATGTTCCCCCTAAGCTTTTCTAAGCTCAGTTTGTCGGTTCAAAGACTTCCACACTAGGTGCAAAAACCAGTTCATCTTGTGACACTTCTTCTGATTTCTTTTTCCACATTTTATTCATATCTGTTTGACCAGTTTCAACATCAATCTTCCCTTCTAGAGTGATCGGTATATCATCCGATAGGTTCTTTCTCATTCTACAAGTTCTGGCAGTGTGTCTCGGTTTGTTGCAATGATAGCATACCATTCTAGGTGTTCTCCATGGTTCTTTATTCATACTACCATTCTTCCTTCTACATGTTGCAGCAGTGTGACCGCTACAATGACAGATCAAACAGGTTGTTCTCCAACCAGTTGCTTCTTGATAACCACCTGACCGATGGTCATAGGTATTGTACCAGTTGGGATTCTGGTTCACAGAAGGTTCTGGGATAACTCCTTGAGTCCTTGGAGGATATCTCCCAGTATTGTGCAAAACTGACCTGCATTCAAATGCTTTATGCCCAAACTTGTTGCATGCATAACAGTTTCCATTGAATCTATTTCATCTAGGCTTATTGTTTAGAAAATAAGGAAAATAATTGTAGGCCTTGTTTCTACATACATTAGTAGTATGTCTTTCTTTGAGGTAAATAAAGAAAACAGGTTTAAATTTTTGCTTACCTTTATCCTTGGATGTTGGTTTCTTCTTTGATGCTTTAGCTTTTTTCCAAAGGTCTCACATTCCTCATATCTAGAGAAACCAAGTCCAGTGGTATTCTTTACCGGTTTTGCCGATTCTAGCTTTTGTTCTAGCTTAGCAGTACTTTGATTGAATTTGGAAAGTATCTCCTTTGACTCAGTATGTTCCTTGGGGATAGCAGCATTGGATTCCTTCAAGGTTGAATTCTCAGAAATAGTCATGTTTAGTTCACCTTGCATTTCTTCTTTTTCCACTTTACTCTCTTGGAGATGAGTGTTAAGGGTACTAATTTCTTGCTTCAGCTTGGAGATCTCATGATCTTTGTCTTTTACCAAATATTCATCTTTCCTTTTGTTCTCAAGCCCTTGACACATCTTGATAGCCAGTCCTTCCAAATCCCTTCTCAGGTTGGCATTAGATTCATTCATTTTTTGAACTTCTTCAACTAGGGCATCTATATCTGCTTCATCAGAAGAGATATTTTCAGTAAGTTCCGTTAGTTTCTCAGCATGCTCTCTTCTTTTGGCCAAAGAGGCTTTATACTTGACTTTGAGTTCATCATAGGCTCTCTGAGTCTGAGTGAGATGATGAGTAAGTTCCCTCACATTGTATTCCCCCATATATCCTTCCAAGTGGTTATACTTATAGAAAGGTTGGCTCTAATACCAACTGATGAATACTAAGAGGGGGGGGTGAATTAGTATACCAAAAAATACCGTAAACAAACTTTTGAACAGTTTAGCAGATAACCGGTACAACAGATTTGCTAATAAACCCGTCAAGATAAATTCAAACCAAATAGAAAACAAAGAATTCACCCACAAGAGCACAATCACCATAACACAAGATATTTGACGTGGAAACCCAAATGGGAAAAAACCATGGTGAGAAGAAACTCACAAGCAACTATCTGCTGAATAGAAACCAGAACGGTTAATGTCAGACAGGTTAAGGTTATACAATATTCTTCACCAGAACATATCCTGTTAGGAATCTAGATCTCTTTTAGGAGATAAGTCCGGTTAAAGACTACCTTGTGAGAGGATTTAAGATCCACAGTTGTGAACCACCTTATTAGAGGATTTACAAAGGTTTTGCTAGGCCTACCCGGTTAAGGGTTTCAGACTTGTCGAAGATATGAGTAATCAACAAGTGAGTGATCTAGATACTAGCACAATATGCTTGGTTAGATGCTTGATAGCTCATTGTTAATGCACTTCAGCATTACTTCAGTCTTCAATATCTCCACACTCTACACAGACCTAATCTACTCTACAATGGTCGCACATAACCTTTTCTATCACAGATATCTTACACACCATTACATAAAACCCTAGACATGATGTCCTTATAAAGGAAACTGATTTCATGTCAGTCCAATAGGATTAGACTACAAGTTCCTAGGTTCAGTGCATCTAGACACATTTGGTAACACTACACAAAATCATTGCCAAAGTGTCCGTGGATGATAACTCATCACACATTATAGAAATACTGGTTGGTAACTCATCACAGAGTAATACCAAGTAATACAATATATCGATTATTGATTGTCAAAAATAAAGACTAGTAGAACATAGTGTTCCGATCAAAAGTTAAGTACCGCTTGGGTCCTTCGTACCACTTGAGATCCTCAAACCACTTGGGATCTCCATACCACTTGAGGTCTGCATACCGCTTGGGTCTTCAATTAATCTGTGACTAGTAAACATCTTCTACAAAACATTGATAGTCTAAAGACTATAATACACAATACTGGTTGGAACAATTACCAGTTGACCATAACTCATACATCAAGAAAGTGTGTGTCCATCAATGACAATCAAAATATCATCAAAATGCCAACATGAAATACATATAATCATCATGAATATCCTTCCAAAATTGAATCCAACAATCTGAACATAGTGGATCAGAATCTTTTCCAAAACCATGTCCAACCGGAGTAGAATCTCTACCAAAACCATGTCCAACCGGAGTAGGTCAACAACTAATTGGAGCAGTGTTGACATCAATGACAACACATAATCAGTTCCTGCATATTTCCAACAGGTTATTCCTTACAACCTACAGCAAAATGGGGTTGCTGAGAGGAAGAATCACTCTATATCAGAAGGAGCAAGGGCTATGCTATATGACCAGGATATGCCACATTACTTATGGGCAGAGGCATGTAGTACAGTAGTATACATACAGAATAGGGTCCCACATAAGGCATTAGGTAAGATGACACCAGAGGAGGAATTAATAGGGAAGAATCTAGATGTTATTCATTTTACGATATTTGGGAGTTTGGTATATCGCCACATTCTAGGGTCTACATGTTCTAAGTTAGATTAGACTACAAAAAGAGGGTACCTTGTGGGATACAGTGAAACCTCTAAGGCATATTGGATATTTATTCTAATGACCAAGAGGATTATTGTTAGGCATGATGTCAATTCCATGGAGGACAAGGCATTTAGAAGGTACAAATATTTGCCAACAGATGATCAAAGTGACCAGCTAGAAAAAGATCCAAGGATGCTTTAACCAATTCAGGGGCAACAAAGAACAAGTACTTTTACTAGTACAAGCACATATATAGGTGCAGAAAGATTGCATAATATGGAGCAGTAGATGCAGCAGATCCAAGAGATGCATCAGGAGGAAATTTATATTTCATTCTCGGTGGTCGGCAGTAGGAACTAAGAGGTTCAACATAAATAAAAGGATACTCATGAGTGTGTGGGTTCTCCTAGGAAAAGCATTGGACAACGAAAACAACCAATTTGGATTAATGACTATACACCAATAGTTAGTCAATTGGTAGATAGTGAGCCTTCAAGCTATCAATAGGTGGCACAACATCAAGTGTGGCGAGATTTAATGGTTGAGGAATATACCTCAATAATGTTGAATTGATAGGTGTGGTGGTTCTCATGTTTCAAACCTCTAATTGGACTAAATTGATAATGATGAGAAAGACATTAGTCAATATTCACGAGCATGGAAGTGGCCTATATGATTAAACACTAATTTATTATTTTTATATTAGTGAAGGGAAAAAGAATTTAACTGAAATTCAATGCCTCAAACCTTTTTAGCATTATTTTTTAATTTCTCAAAATTGATTTGTATCAATCATTGACCACTTGAAAATGATGTTTGGGATAAGGTGGTGAACTTACAATAAGGAACAAATGTATAAAAACCTAATTCAATAATTCTGAGCTAGGGATAAATAGGTACTAGTTTGTGAGACAAGTTACAAGAGAGTCCCATTTTTTGATGTTATTGCATTAAAATGTTTCCATCAAGGTTGGAGATAAACTAGGTGCAAATCACCATGGGTTTATAACTTTACAATACTAATGCAAGATGAATAATAATACTGATATATAAGTGATATTTAAATATAAAAATAGTTGCGAACCTAAATTGTGTCATAGTTCCATATTATCACATTTATAAATATTTGAAAAAAAATGTTTATAGCCCAATCTTTTACTCTATCATTTTACACTTATCTAAATTATCTTTGTGATAAATGCATAGTCCTAGCACTTAATTCACTATATTTTTTAGCATAGGGAAACATAATCATATAACCTATCACCTACCAACTTACTGTAGCTTCCAATCATCAAAAACATTTTAACATTAAGAGCATTGTTGGTATTTCACAACAAATATTAAGAGTATTGCTTATATTTCTGCATTAACATTCATGTATGCTATACGAGCCATTTACATACCCTATCTTGTGTGTTTTCATTTATGGTAAATTTATCAAAGAGATACAAGTCACTATAAAGAAAGTTTCATACTTTCCACTACATACATTGATTCCCAAAGGTGCTTCTTAGCCTCTCATTCATCTTAGGAGTCGAAGTACAAGTAAAGGTGAACTAGCTGAAGAGAATTTTGGCAAAGGCAAAAACTAAATTGAAAAAAAGTGTCCACAACCATGACCTAATCTCAAGTGGTCTTAGTTTTTTAAAATATATTCATTAGAGTTTAGCAAGAATTGGGGCAATACCAGAATTTTAAAACCCATCATCAAGCACACTATAAAATGCAATCTCCATCATCAGCAAATCTAAATTGAGAAAGAACTAAATGTTTTTCCAACTTCCCATTTCATTTATTATCTTAGCACTCATTTTTTAGTAGACTAATATTTACATATTAAGTCGTATCTAATTAGTACATTGATTTAACATCGCATAATTTATTACTTTCTATAAATACATATAATTTAACTATGAATACTTATGATGAAGAATGACATCTTTAAAGCTAAAACTATTATTGTTTTACCATTACATATATTGATTAAATCAACAATTACTATGCAACTATTATAACGTGGTCTAACTAATAGACCTTGTCAGACTTAAAAAAAAATACATAGAAGTCATTTTTTCTCATATGGCCCAACAATCTACTACACCATCAGCTAAATTACAAACCAAAATAGCCAATAATGTTGTTGTCATTATCAGTGAGAAGAAAATGTGGAAGTTAGCAGACATGAACATAATAAAAAATTAGTCTTGACTGTGGACGAGGACAATCATATTGATATTGCAATTCAAACAAGTCACAGTTATAGTATCCTCACCTCAGCTATAGAATCCTTTTTATCACCAATGAACATTACAACTAGAGATATGGACGTATACCAACAGCCAACAAAAGATTCTCTTTCAGCCTAATGAAAACTCCCTCGACAACAAACTACATCTACAACTTCATCCCAACAAGCCCCTTAAAAGCAAGCACCCTTGCAGCGTGGTGGAAACCCAATTCTGCCTCTAATTTATAGTAGATCCAAACTGTTACCTCTCACAAATTTTCCCACGATCCCACAAATTCCTGATGATTCTTAAAAGCATCTTTTCTTCATGATGTATCCTTTGTGACCCCACTTTTCACCCCATGAATAAATTTTTCACAATCCTTTATTTTGTGCGGAGAAAGGAAGAAAAATCCCTTTGTAAAACCTGATTGATTCCTTCAACTACTGCAGTGGCTGAGAAAGCCCAACAATCACCTGGAAGAAAAAAGTCTTAAGAGTTTAATTATAAATCCTTGAATTCTTTACATATACAAAGTCATGTTCGGTTTCTGTTTACAACATACTGTAGAAAAAAAATGCTATCTCATTCATCAATTATACATTCAAACCAAATAAGAACTCTTTAGCGCCAGAATCCTAATGAACCCTTTAGAAAATAGTTAATCTTACAACCAATTCTTATTTTTGGCACTGGCACTATAAGCTAAACTCTTGCAGGCTATATGTGTTATGTGTTAGTTATAAACGAGTAAAGAAAGAGATATAAATAATACAAAACAGCAGAAAGCTAATAACATAAATGTAAAACACAAGTTTAACGTGGTTCATCATTAAGTGGCTACGTCCACCAGAAACGCGCAGGGAGTTTTTCTATTAATGAATAATGCAAATACAAGACTACATCAAGCATGAACTGTATTCAGTATTTATAATCATATAGAACCTTCAAGCGAAAACTCTCTATAAAACGAATGATCGTGACAGTTGAACTTCACATCCCAACAATATGACTCCAAGATTTTTGAACTCTTGTTAAATCAAAGTTACGGTGATTTATTCAAACCAATTAACCTTCTACACTGTGTCAACATGAAAACGTGATTTTGTTGCACCATACAATCCATGGTCCAGGTATTTATCCAAAACAGTTAACCTTATGCATAAATGCCTAGTACTAAAAAGAAAAACCTCATGATTGGAAGGCCTCTTACGAATGTATCTTAATATACACAATTAGACTTGCCACATTGCTAATTTCTGACAGTTGTAACAATGCTTCTCTTCAATAGGCTAATTATCCAGTGAAAGAGAGGTGCTGTAACTGCTGTCAGAAATCAGCAATGTATTAAAGAAGCTTTGCAACTTGCCTTCCAATTCTTAAGAAATCGGTTTAGTGATATGCACTGATGAGCAAGAAGAAACTCATAATATAATGGGGTTGTGTACGTATACGTAGAAGATACATACAAGAGACATCCTTCGAATACGTCACGCCTTTGGCAAGTATCAAGCTGCAAAGATGGAGGGACCAATTGGGATCATGAAAAAAACGCAAATCGTCATCTTCTTCTCATGATAAGCCTTGTGGACTTCTTGCAGCGCCATTCTTATTGTGTGAACCATCCATCATCAGTTTTTCACTTGAGCTGACTGTACTGGAGGACCCCCTTAAAAGGGGTGTTTGAATATAGTGATTTGATTTCATTAATTGCAATTCGGTTGCAAATATCCTCGCAGAAGAAGCATGCACCTTTGCAAGTTTTAGGTTAGAGCGGGCCAGACAGCTAAGATGATTGCAGCAGCAGTGCGCATGAATAAAATGCAGACCACAACGTTACTGCTCGGTGCTTTGAACGAGGCAACGAACTAGTTTTTCCCACGACTTCTCAATGTTCACGGAGTTAAAAAGTGAAAAAGAATAAAGTTATTTTTAGTTGAATTAGTTGGGGAGGGAGAAAACAAATGGAATGGTGAGGCTATCATTATGCTAATAATTATTAGATAGTTAGTCATAATTGTAAATTAATTATAGAAATAATATTAATTTAAGAATTAAATCAAATTTATATTTTAATATGAATTAAGAAGAAATTAAGCTTGATTATGATAAGTCTCTTTTAGAGAAGATCTTTTAATTTATCCAAAAACAAAGACTCAAAAAAGATAAGATTTTGAAATGATTTATTGATTATTGTGAACTTAAGTAAGATAATCATCATAATAATATATCATTGAATATAAGTGAGATTATTAGGATAAATATCATTCAAATAAAGAAAAAATCACACCAATATAACATGAGATAACCATGTGAAATGAATCCAATGAGAAGAGTCCCCTACATCATTTCTAATTACAATTTATATTAACTTAAGTGGATCTTAAATATTACTCCTTCAATATGAAAAATCCATCAAAACAAGCATTTGGAGATAAACACATTTGATTTATTCAACAAAGTATCATAATTCTTTGACTTAGTCTAAATTGAAGGTTCATTATCTTATTATAAAGATTTTAATAATTTGTTCATTATTTATACTCTAAAGCACTATTAATTTAAGAATATTCAAATATTGGACAAAATTAAATAATACAATTATATCATATTATCAAATGGTTTTTTCTTCATGAGGTGTATTTAAGGTTACTATTTTTTTCATGTCTATTAGATGAAATAGATTTACATTATAACTTATTTAATGATTATTAAGTTAATAAGATATTTTTGAATTCGTCTACATAATATTGTTTGATGAATAGTTTTTTAATATTATCATTTATAAAACAATATTATAAATATTCATAAAAATGATGGTTAGCTATATAAATCACATCCCTATAATCCCTACAAGACTAAAGACCAAAACATAAAATATATAAACAAATACAAAGTTATCTATTGTAATATACATCACTTTTACATCTAAAACTAAAATGAAATTCAATTTGTCCACTAAAGCAAAATTATTATTATTAACAAAATATAATTTAGGAAAACGCTAAACTCATAACTACAACTATCTTCCCTAATCCAAAAAATAAAACCTTGCACATTCATCTGATCCTCTCCCTTAGTTTATCTTCCCACCACTTCGCTCCACTCGCATTTGTGTTTAACCATGTTGGGATACCCATCCATATTTCAGTCCCCTCCCAAAGTAATTTTAATTTTGAAACTTAATATTAAATTTGAAGTTTGAATATATTTTAGTTTCAGTGCCTACTATAGTTTAGAATATTTTGTTTATAATAAATATATATTTTCAAATTATTAATCAAATTTTATTTGAAGTATAATTTTTATTTTGAATGTTTTTTTTTCAATTTACCTTTCATAATATAAATCACTTTATGAATTAGATTGTATAGTTTAACTTAGTTTATATTATTCATTTATGAAACAATCTTTCAAAAAATTAAAAATTATTTCTTACTTTATATTTTTAAGTTGAATGATTAAGGTCATGTATATATATATATATACTTTAGTCGTTAAAAATAATCAAATAAAGGCACAACATCAAAACATCACTTTACTAATGATTATTTTAATCCTCTATTTTTACATAGGATAAGAAAATTTACATGTTGCAAAATGATTTTAAAATTTTGCATCATCTTCTCAATGTTTGATACACTACTAATACAAAACTGAAGACTAATTTTTCATCTCAAAAGATGCTAAAATATAATTTTATGAACACCTTTTTTTCTCAAATATATTAAAAAGGTTAAGAGTTATAAATCGTTGAAGATCATATTAATAACAAACCAAACCATGTAAAATAGACTAGGCCAAATGAAATAGCCCTTTTCATGATTAAGTCACATGATGCAACTTTATTCATTTTAATGTCCTTAATAATTTTTCTATAATGTGTAAAGGAAGAAAAAATATGAATAGCTAAGTTGTATTAGCCAAAAGACTTTCACTCCATCCACAATAGGATTAAAACTACTTTAAGTTATTGCTTAACAAAATAAATCTTCAATAATGAAAGAATTTTGATTAACTAGAACAAAGGAGTTAATAATTTATTATTTAGTAGACATAAGAAGAAAAAAATTAAAAATAAATTTTAGAAAAAAGGGTGAAGTAAGAGAATTAGAACTAGATGATTAATCCACAACCAAGGATACTAGTATGTCTTGATGGAGTTGGAGGTGGAGGTGGGATCAAACTAGATTTATGAATATACTATTTCTTGATGAAAAATAATTCTTATATAAAAATCGATCCAATAAAAATGAATCCAAAATAGATACAACAAATAAATACATATGATTGTCACCATTACATTCTACCTTACATATAAATTAAAATAAATATTTAACATAAAAATAAATAAAATAATTTACATACACATACAAAATACAAAGAAAAATATTACTAATATTCTCTCTAGGATATTGTAACTCGAACATGATTTTTATCTTGATTCCCCACTATTTTGTTTTACGGTGTTCAATGCACATAATTTACCATAACGGTGGTTTGAGTCTTAGCCTTTATTCCCAATTTTTCAATACTTCACTCATCTCCACATGTGCATCTGAAATCATCTTGGTTCTCTTATTTCACTCGTCATCCAGCCATTCAACATTCTATTTGGAAAATCTTAAGATCTAAAATGCTACGGTTTTATCGCAAGGGTGAGCTAATTCTCTCTCTAATATTGCATCCATTCGTCAAAATATGAAAGAATTTTAGAGATTTTCTAAACAATCCATTCATCAAAATATGAAAGAATTTTAGAGATTTTCTAAACAAAACTGACATTTTAGAGAATATTTCTTCAGCATAATAATTGAAATGGTGATGGTCATGGCCAATAGGATTGGCATTGCCATTGCCATTGAGGGAGACACAACTAGTATGCCACTCTGATTTTTATTTTTTACTTATATTTAATAATTTTTTAACACTTAATCTAAAAAAAAAATAGAAAGTAGCATAATCTATTTGTCATTGGATAATTTTGTGTTGCACCTCACAGAAGTTTTTATTAGTTCCAAGTTTTCTTTAACTAAATTTTCTTTTGTGCTTTAATACTACTCTTCTCTTTAATATTTAGCTATAGTCAATACTTTTATCTTCTCTCTATTTTCTTTTGTAAGATTTTAATCACCAGGCATTCAATAAAAACTAGTGACTTGAAAGTGTATTATTAGGAAATACAATAGTAATTATTATTTAGTATAGACATAGGAATTAGAATTTATTTTAATTTTTATGTTCACACGATTATGCGGTTTTTTTGGGAGTTGGTATGATTTATGGGATTGATGCTATTGTAAGAATCTTTCCTGAATATTTCTTATTTTCAATTATAATAGATATGGCTATTTGGAAACCTTAATATTGTAATTTTATGTTGTTACATTTCATTAATATAAATTTTCTCAACCCAAAATAAAATGAATCCTTACCATTTTCTAACCAATTTAAACAAAAGTATTCAATACATCAAACATTCTACTTGTGTGTAAATGGAACATCTTATTTTGTAAATTCGGAATAAGAATTGGGAGAAATATAGGGGAAATGGGGGGATAGAGGCTTCACCTCTTTCTTCACAAAATTATTTGGTGCCCATTCTAACCCAGTAGACCAAGAGGAGCTCATGTCCCTAGAATACTCTTCAACAATGACCATTTCTTGGGCTAAAGTTTTGCCCATATGGGGGCTTAGAAAGGTCTTAGATTTAACATTTCTAGAGGGATTAACCCTAATAGGTGCATTTTTTGGTTTATTAGAAACAACAACAAAAAGTTGATTGACATAAAGCTCAACACACAGAGCCAGACCCAAATCAAAAGCAAGGGGATTGACATTAGGGCCATTGGAAAGCACTAAATCCTCATGGAACTTGTAGGGACTTAGGATTAACCCCTAATGCAGGGAAAGCGAGCCCTTAGACTTGGGAACCTTGAAAAATTGAGAATGAAAAGTTAAAAACCAAAAGGGAAAATTCAATCTTACCTTGTGCCAAATGTGGTTGAGCATCAAGAACACTTGGGAGTGAAACCTTTTGAAGCAACCATTGAGAGTGATTCATTTTATTAATAGCACCATCGTTTCTTTTCAAACACTAGATAAATTATCTATTTTGAAGCCACTTTGGTGGCAAATCACTCTCTCTCATGAGCCTATAAACCTTTTAAAATCTTCTTTATAGTTCCCTTTTGGTCTCTTTTGGAAGATCTCCATCAACAACCCCATCACCACAATAATAGTCTCCACCAACATAGTGAATTTCACCTTCCCCACTTTAATAGCACCATGTTTCCATGACTAAGAAAATTCATTTGCGACTATTGGGTTGAAGCACTTAAGACCCACCACGTAATTTGCTAACTCTCCTTCAACAACTTTTCCCCAAAGGGATGCACTATCCTTCCATTTATCATAGGAGTCTGGCTTAGTTTGAATCAAATCTCCCCCCATGTTAGAAGCAGAAAACGCAAAGCTAGAAGTTAAGGGAAAATCACAAAAACCATAATGGAAATAACCTTTCTCAAGGTAGTAATGAAAAAGTAACTCAAATCGAATAAAAATGTGTGGTTTTTTTTTATTCTTCAGTTGGTATGATTTATGGGGTTGGTGGTATTGTAAGAATCTTTCTTAAATATTTCTTATTTGAATTTAAAAATAGATATGGCTATTTGGAAATCTCAATCTTGTAAGTTAATCCAATTACATTTCATTAATATAAATTTTCACACCCCAAAATAAATTAAAACCTTACCATTTTATATTCCAATTAAATCTTTATACAAAAGTGTTCAATACATCAAATATTTTGATAATGTGTAAATGAAACTTTTCTTCTTCTATTGAAGAATTTTATTTTGAAGCAATCAAATAAGATTTTTCATGTGAATCTATGTCTATCCATAGAGCTACTTTTAATAGTTTAAAATAAATATTTGGTATCACATCTAGTCATGTAGTGCATTAATAGATAGAATATTAACATTTTTACATAGATATAAAGTAAAATAATAGTGATGAGCTACTCTAAATTCATTATGTAGCAAACAATATATTTATGTTAATAGAATAAATTTTTGTTTTTTGTAATTAAATTTTTTTATTTTTTTAATATAAAAATACACATAATATGATGAAAATATTTAGTTAAACAATTTTTAAAGCTTGTTAAGTGAAGGTCAAATTCACTTCATGCAAAACTTAAGTAGACCAATTTAATGGTTTTTATAAAATAATCAAAGATTGTAAACAATATAATATGTCTAATTTTGACTACTTATGAAGATGTCAATCCATATTTATATTCCTTCAATAATAAAATGTAAAACAAAAAAATAAGATATCTCAAAGATTAGTGTGATCCGATGAATCAATGTTGATTCTATATATTAGGTATAATAGAATGGGCTTATTCAACTGCATTTTAAAAGCGGGAAGAAATGGTTATTCATGCATATTTGGTGTCATGATAGAGCCATTCTCGGAGCATGCCTCTCTGATATATCAACCTAGAGTAGTGCTTCACCTTCCCATAACGAGTAAAAGTTTATTCATTCCTAAAGTGAAAAAAAAATGTTTGGGTACTTGAACGTTGTGATCTTAAAGACCCTTTTATTATTTTCATATTTATATTATGTCATACATATTGATATTTATATTATATTATATAAATATATAATAACATTAATCTAAATATGTTAAAGTGTAAGAGGAATACAAAATATTGAAAGTAATAGTAGAATGGGAAAAAAATTGACTGCCATAGAAAAAATAATGATCTTTCTTGAAATTATCTTTGACAATATCGAAAATAAAAGAGCTTAAGACATATCCTACGATAGAGGAGGTTGGCATTTCAATCTACTCATCATATATATTATAATTATTTTATATTTTAAATTATATATTAATTGTTGTTCATTTTGAATAATATTTACTATAGTTAACAATATTTATTTTAAGATTGCATTATGTCAAATTTTTCATTATGTGAAATTTACATGATTTTAATTATTATAGTTTTTAATTAAGTCATTTTCAATCATAAATTCTAAGAGAATGTTTTGTGCTTGAATTGTAACTTGAAAAAATTAAATAGAAGACAGTAAAATATTGACCAAAATTAAATATTGAAATTAAGAAAATTCAATATTTACATAACTTATAATATTTAAGAAATAATATAATTTTTATAGATTTTTATTATTTTTTCAATTAAATATTTGCTATTTTTAATGTACATTATTATAAGACTCCTTTTCCTTTATATATGATATTAAGATTTTGTTTGTTTCAATAATTAAAATTTATTTTATTTCTAATAATTTTATTTTACTATTTTTCTAAATTGGACCCTGTGGCCACCACACAACCTATTATGTGTTGATTTTTCTATTCATAGATAGGAATCCAAAGCTTGGTGCCTAGTAAACTTTAATGATCCATTTTTCTAATAAACTTAAATCCCACTTTAATTAACAGTTAAATCCCTGATTGAAATAATTTAAAGATTAGATTTTTTTGATATAAACTAATCCAGTCATAAAAGTTAATTTATAAATATAATCTTATTTTAACAATATTTATCGCAAACCTGATTTTATATCATTATTTGTAATTAAATTATTATTATTTGATGTTGACTAGGAGCACTTTTAAGAGCCTTGTTGCCAACTATAAAATTGATAGTTGTTTTGCAATTTTATATGGTTGATTTGAATCACACTACTAGTATAAAGTAAAGTCGTATTAAAGAATTTAAATGGCTATTATAGCAGTTTAGAAGATGGTATAGTTATTAAAGAAAGGGAGTTGTGTTGAATTAAACTTAAATCAAATGACAACTATTCGATACGAGTTTGATGTATTAAAAAATGAGGAGGACCAAGGGACAACATTTTGAAACATGGCATGTGTGTTTAAGCATAGGATTTTTCAAGTTTTATGTTTGATATGAAATTGTGGTTTTTTAAGTATCATTGAGTTAATGTAGTAAAGATTTATTTGAACTATTTTCTATCAATTTTATAAAAAATATAAGATATATTCTTTTAAATTATAGTCCCCCTCTTTGTCATGATAGCATAGCTTCAGTCAACCATATCTAGAACTCTAAACTTGACAATGATGATGCCTTTTTGGCATTATTATTGTAGATTTGCTTATTAGAAACATGACCTCTGATGAGGCTTATGACCTGGCCATAGTCCTATGTGATAAGTCTAGAATGAGGTTTTGTGATGATATCACTGAAGATCATCCATTAGAATGGAACTTGGAAACTAGGTCTATGTCTAGCAATTCAGTCACTAAAGAGGAGCAAATCCTAGGTCATGATCAGGTTATGGAATCTAAAATTAAAGATTAAGAGATTTTGATACCAGCTAGAAATGGTCTTTTCACTAAGGTTAAATATAAGATGGGAAGACCTAAAGGAAACCAATCCCCCCTACCTAAGAAAACTTATAATAAGAAGGACCTTCCTTTAAGTGTTTTGAAAATTTTAAAGCTGGTAAGAACATCATTGCCTAAGGTTTCACATGGAATTGAATTGCATGTCTTGGAACATTAAGGGACTTGAATCTCTAGAGAGGAAGTATGTGGTCAAAGGTGTTTCTAAACCAGAAAAAAAAAAAAAAAATACACTAGAAATGCAAAATGGATTGTGGAAATCTCATAGCTTTAATTTTAAAGCTGCTAAGAACATCATTGCCTAAGGTTTCACATGGAATTGAATTGCATGTCTTGGAACATTAAGGGACTTGAATCTCTAGAGAGGAAGTATGTGGTCAAAGGTGTTTCTAAACCAACATAAAAATACAGATATTATGCTAGTTCAAGAGGTAAAAGCCACTAACTTCATCTTAGAGGTGAATCTTAGATACATCTAGAAAGATGCTATCTAGTTCTCTACCAAACATGGCAAAGGAAAAGGGGGTGTTTTCATTTTGATTGGAGGTTACAAATGGGATAATAAGGTCTTAGATAGTGGTTCCTCCCCATGCAAGAGGATGGCGTGGACCGTTATTAACCATCATGATAATAAGGTTGGTGTTTGTTCCCTTTATGCTTCCAATGGTTACAGAGAAAGAATGGAATTGTAGAAATGGTTGTGTAGCCTCTTGGATGCTCCTTGGATTGTTGGGCTAACTTAGAAATGATTGAGCACCCAAAGGGTAAACTAGGAGGCCTGAACCAAGAGTGGAAGTGTGGGGAGAAGCTTTACTAGACGAGGATGAATGATAAACTCATATTATTTGGTCCCCTTGAAGGATTCAAGAATGATTATTGGTCAATATGGTATACGTAGTGCAATTTCCAATAAGGGATGACAATAATTTAATATAACCTGGATAGGTTTTATCCTAATAAAGATCATTTCTCTTTCAAGAAAAGGGAAGACAGAACCACAATAAAAGTATGTCCATTTTAACCTCTTGGATCATACTCTGATTTGAGAATAGATTGAATTGAATTTTAATACTATCCCTCACTGTTAGAGGGCAGAAAATTTTATCATTAACACCAGCCTGAACTAGAAGATCAAAGTGTTAGGAGTGTTATCTACATGATTAGGAAAATCAATAAATGGGACTGTCACACCCCCCTTTTCTATTGATAAATGGAACAAAAATGTAAAGATCTAGAAGATCCTTTAACAAACAATTGGAAAGAAGAAAGCTAAAGATGGTAGGCAGCTAGAAAGAAACCTAGTGGATAACCTTCAAGTTCTAGAAGCTCATAACCAAACTAACCTACCAATATGGAACTATCTCACTCCATGTCCTAAACTAGAGACGTGCTAAGAGGCATGCAACATAAAAGATCCAGGGAATCAAAGTAAGGGCTAGAATTAATTGGCTGGAGCAAGGAGATAAAGGCTCCAAGATTTTCTTTAACATGTTGAGGCAGAAGGAATATATAGAAAGAATTGGTAGAATCTAGGAGGAAGTTAGAGACTTAGTAGATAATGAGGACATTAAAACTACTTTCCTATCTAGTACTAGTAGAGGTTGTTCACCTATGAAGGTAACTCCCCTTCTAGCCTCTCTGCTAGGGACAAATGTAATGATCTCATTTCAAAGAAGATTATAATTGTAAATTAATCACATAAATTATACTAATCAAATTTCTTTATATAAATTATGAGGAAATTAAGTTAAATCGTGATAAGTTAGTTAGAAATGATCCTTCAATTAATATAAATTAATTAGAATTTTAAATTCATCTACATAATATTTTTGATGAATAATTTTTAATATTCATAAAAATAGTGGATAACTATAAAGCGCATCTTTATATTCCATATAAGACTAAAGACCAAAACACAAAACACAAAAATAAAATTATCATCTATAATATACACCACTTTTACATCTAAATCAAATTCAATTTATCTATTAAAAATAAAATTATTATTAATAAAATATATAATATCGAAACACTAAACTCTTAACCACAACTATTTATGATATAAAAATGCATCTGCAAGAGAATTTGAGCATTTCTTTTCATGAAATAATACGAATGTGAATGCTCATGGCGGGCAGATCTTGCATTCCCAACGTACAGGAAACAGTCAATATGATGCTCTCCATATCATATTTTGCAAGCTTTGAGCACTTGTTTTTTTAACGGAGTTTATTTTCGTTCTTTCTTCCTTTCGACTATTGGAATTTTAACATGCTATAAATATTTTTAAAGCAAATATTTGTATGTTGTATTTCTTCTTCTTTTTCTTTTTTTTTAATAAATATATGTTGTAAATATATTCTTAGAGTCTTTAGTTTAATTTCTTTGGTATAAAAATATTTATAGTTAAAATTTATTTCAAATTTTCTAGTATGGATTAAATTTTATTTATAATAATGTTCTTGATTCAAGTATATATTAAGAATTAATTTATAAATTAGATCATATGACTTAATCTAATCTTGTAATTCAAATTCTTAAATTTCATTTTTAAAACTTTTCAAAGAGTAAGCAATCATTTCTTCTTTCAAAAATATTGAATTGCATGACTAAGAGTATGTATATATAGATACTGTGCGTTTTTAAAAATCAGCAAATAAAAGAAAAACATTTAAAGGGATTGATTTACTCAAGAGTATTTTAAAGCTATACTCTTATATCTAAGAATTGCATTATTGCATTCTTGCTTATGAGTAAATTGGAAAGTAATAACTCTCAATTGTAAATAATGAGTTAAAAATTGAATGTGTTTTTGTACTTTTTAATATTTTCAACTAGACTATAATATGAAATGTTCCACATTTAGTGGCTAGTTAGAGGGGGACATCATATGGCCAATTACACTTTTGAATCTAAAAATTTTTAGGCACTACAAAACAATACCAATATAAACAAATGGTTAAATGAGGATAAAATACAAATGTGTAGAAATCAAATCAATTTAGATCCGTGGAAGCAAAATCAAGTTACACTCATGGAATGTACTAACTCTTAATGTAAAAGTATATAGTTATGCATTAATGAAAGAAACAAATTTAAAATAAAAGAAATGAATGCAATCTATGTAATTTTCACTATTACATTTTATCCTCACTTTGAGATACATATTAATTACAATAACAATAAATATCATTACTCAAATTTATATAAATTAAAATATGAAATTCTTATTAATTTTTATAAATCAGATTATTTGTTACAATGTGGATAACCTCTTTATTAACTTTCTGATTAGTATTATATTTTTAATTGGATGAATTTTATTCAATTTAATTTTTTCTTAGTAATGAAATATTGTGTTATTTTCTCTCTCTAATTTTTAAGGACATGTGTAAATCATATTTGAACATTATTCTCTCCAAATTGTATTAGTATGTTTTGGAACTACCACTTACATTTATGGTTCACTATGCATTTATTTATATTAGGAATGGTTAATTTGAAAATAATTAAAATATTTTACTTTAGCATAAATATAATCCATAGAATTAAATGATATAATTATTCATATAACTAAATTTGTTGATACATACACAAATAAAATAAATGTTAGAGTTTCAAATCCAATCTTATTTACATACTAATTATACATAAATTACACTATTTATTTGAATTCTTTTATTATAATTAGCATAATGAATGAAACCAAACTCCCTTACCTTGTCCAACAATGAATAGATATAAGAAATTATAATTTTAAATTGTTAAAAATATTTATATGCATATTTTAAGTCTATTTTGGTGCCCCATAAAATAAATAGATTTTATTTATAATGTATGGTATCACATTGATAGTGTGTTTGTTTACTCAATCTATATTTTTTTCTTCATGATTTATTTCTACAAATATTTTTCTTATGTGATAGAAAGTTTCTAAATAATTTTAAATATGATTGTTCCAATATAGTGATAATTTGACATTCAAATTTTTTATTTTTTATTTTTTTTAAAGGATATGCATAAGCCATATTTCTTAAACTACTTCAATTTGTTGAATTCCTACATGTAGAAAATATTGGTTTAAGGTATTGAGAATTAACCATTCATTATAATATTTATAAAGGATAAAAAATCTTCAATTTTAGGCCATGCCAAATGTGGAAGTCAAAGGATTGCGATATTTTGACAAGTAAACACATCGTCATATGCTTACATAGTTATACCTTTTTCACATTGAATGATTAATATTTGGAAGTCACTTAATTTAATATAAATTGTATTAGAAAGGATGTAGAAGACTTCTCTTGTTGGATTCATTTTGGTGTGAATCTAACCCTCATGTTCACCTCTTACAATTTATTTATAATGAGATGTTAGAATATAAGTAAATTCTACTGAATTAACTTGTTATGATATATTTTGTATGTGAATGATATTTATCTTAATAATCTCATTTATATTGGATGATCAATTATTTGAGATTTATCTTACTTGAGTTCATAAAGATCAATAAGTCATTTTGAATTCATATCACTTTTGTGGTCTTTGCCTTTCAATAAATAGAAGGATCTTCAATAGCTGGTTTATCATTATTAAATTTAGTTTTTTAATCTTATTAATGCTAGGAATGTGAGTTTGGTTTAGTTCTTGAATTGGCATGATTTATGGAGTTGGTGGCATTATGAGAATTCTCTTTAAATCTTTCAAATTTGAACTTTATTAATAAATATGATTATTTGAAGATATCAGCATTCTAATTTGATATGAAGATTTTCAAATAATCATATCTCCACAATTCATTAATTGTAGAATCTGATACTACTATGTCTCCTTAGGGCCAACCGATTAATCAAATTAAATAACAAAGAACACACAATAACAACAACCCTGTTTTTTGGAATTGCACACACCAATTTATTTTATTGAAGCTTAATTAAAAATTACATAGAGGTTGTATATATAAAGAATTTGCAGTCTAGAAGAATTAATAATAACTGCAGTTCTAAATATATTCCTAGCATTGCATGGAAAGCTACTAAGGCTCTCAAACTAAAAAATGCAAACTACTCCCTAAATTAAGAATACAATAAGTGCATGGACAACATGCTTTATTTACTAAAAACAAATTCATGCAAAAAACAAAACTAAAAATAGCCCTAAGGATTAATGCATGTTGGAGTACATGCTTTATTTGCATGAATAAACAAAAAACTATTAACTAGATTAATCTAGCTGCATGCTAGAGCAGCATCAATTATCAACATACTCCCCCTTGATGCTGAGAGGGCTCACAATCTTATCTCGTAGTGCTATAAACTGAGCTTTCGCAACCGCTTTGGTGAATATATCTGCTAGCTGATCCTGGGTGTTGATGTGCTTCAATTCAACATCCTTCTTCTGCACCAAATCTCGTATGAAGTGATATTTCAAATTAAAATGCTTTGTTCTGCTGTGATGAACCGGATTCTTAGCTAACTTGATGGCACTCACATTGTCACAATAAATTATTGTAGGCTGAATTTGTTTTTCTCCAATTTCTTCCAAAACTTTTTTGAGCCAAAGAGCTTGTGTACCTGCTGAGGTAATTGCAACATACTCTACTTCTGTAGATGAGAGGGCAATAATACTTTGCTTTTTTGAGCTCCAGGTAATCAAACTAGAACCAAAAGAAAAATAATTTCCAAATGTAGATTTATAGTCATCCATACTACCTCCCCAATCTGAATCACTAAAGCCTACTAGATTGAACTTTTCAGAAGAGTAGTAATGAATACCAAAACTTAAATTCCCTTTCGCATACCTCAAAATCCTCTTGGATGCCTTCATATGTATTTCAAATGGATTTGTCATATATCTTGAAACAAGTGAAACTAAATAGGCAGTATCAGGCCTCGTGTGGATTAGAAACATCAAACTCCCCACAATACTTTTGTAAGCTGTCTCATCAACTAAATCAACACCATCATCTCTACATAACAAATCTCCATGAGAACTTGGAGTGGAGGTAGGGTTACAATCAATCATATTAAATTTCTTCAGCATATCCTGTGCATACTTTGTTTGACAAATAAAAATCTCATCCTTACTTTGATAAACCTCCATTCCTAGAAAATATTTCATTAGACCAAGATCTTTCATCTCAAATTCTTTCATCATAGCAGCTTTGAATTCATCTTTCATCTTAGAACTACTACCCATATACAAAAGATCATCAACATACAAAATTATGATGAGAATATCAGTACCTTCTTGTTTGTAGTAAAGGGTAGGATCACTCTTACTTCTCTGGAAGCCATTCTCCTGAAAGTATCCATCAATCTTGGCATACCACACTCTTGGTGCTTGCTTGAGGCCATACAAAGCCTTCTTCAACTTGTAGACATAATTATCTTTTCCTTCCACTTCAAAACCTTGTGGCTGCTCCACATATACTTCCTCTTCTAAATACCCATTCAAGAAGGCACTTTTCATGTCCATATGATGTATGCTCCACTTCTTCTAAGCTGCTAATGAAATCAACATTCTTATGGTCTCTTGTCTTGCTACTGGTGCAAATGTCTCTTCATAATCAATTCCATACTTTTGTGTAAAGCCTTTAGCAACTAATCTTGCCTTGTGTCTTTCAACACTCCCATCACTGTTAAACTTGGTCTTCTAGACCTATTTGGTGCCAATCCTTTTTTTGTCATGTGGAAGTTCTGTTAACTCCCAAGTGTCATTCATGTGAATGGAATCCATCTCCTCTTCCATGGCTTTCACCCAAACCTCATTAGTACATGCATCTTCAAAACATGATGGTTCAAAATCAGCCTTGGCTAATAAAGTAAAATTCACTGTCTCACCTACTAGGTTTTCTTCGTGTACTTGATTTCCACTCCTCTGGTAGATATCACTCAATCTCCTTACTTTCCTTGTAGAACTTGGAGAAGAAGCTGGACTTGAACTTGGTACTAAAGAACTTGATGAAAACCACTGGATATAGAAACATTAGTTGTCTGCTCATGATCAATATCAGCAATTATATCATCATTCAAACTAGATTTTTGCTTCTCAACATGACCTTTTTTATGACCATAAACTCCCCCTTCATCAAAAGTCACATCTCTTGAGATAATAAGCTTGTTAGTGAGGGGATTATACAATCTATAAGCCTTGCTTTTCTCACTATACCCAATAAAAATACATGACTCACTCTTTGCATCTAACTTATGTCTATTCTGATTAGGTACATGCACATAAGCCAAACAACCAAAAACTTTGAAATGATTAACATTAGGCCTTTTACCATACCAAGCTTCATAAGGAGTCATCTTTTCTAGTGCACTGGTGGGGCTACGGTTGAGGATGTATACCACTGTAGCAACTCCATCTCCCCAATAAGAATTGCTCAATCCCTTGGTTTGTAACATGTACCTTGCCATTTCAACCATAGTACGATTCTTCCTTTCAGCTACTCCATTCTGTTGAAGTGTGTATGTAGTAGTAAGTTGCCTCTTGATGCCATTAAAATCACAATAACTTTGGAAAGCCTTGGAGCAAAATTCTCCTCCACGATCAGTCCTTAAACATTTGATCTTGCATACTTTCTCATTTTCTACAAGGGCTTTAAACTTCTTGAATGTACCTAGGGCTTCATCTTTGCCCTTCAAAAAATATACCCAACAATTTCATGAGTAATCATCAATAAAAGTGATGAAATATGATGACTTACCCAAACTCTTAGTCTGCATAGGACCACATATATCTGAATGAACAAGCTGAAATGGGTGATGAGCCCTCCATGCATTGCCCTTTGGAAACTTTTCTCTTGCATGCTTTCCTTTAGCACAACCTTCACAAACTTCCTTGTGTTCCTCAACCTTGGGCAAACCAGAAACTAATGCATGTGAGGTTAGAAACTTCAAACTATGAAAATTTAAATGCCCATACTTGAGATGTCATAACCAACTTGAATCCTCATAAGCCATATTTGCCAAATTGTTGTTATGTTCACCACACCTCAAGGGGAACATCCTATTTCTTATCATACGAACAACAGTGATCACCCTATTATCCTTATTCTTATCATAGATAGTACAAGTCTTATTCTCAAAGACTACTTTATAATTTTTCTCACATAGCTCCCCAACACTTAACAATTTGTGCTTCAATTGTGGAGTATAATAAATATCATGAATACTCTTTATACCTTCTTTTGTTTGGACCTCCATAGCTCCTTTGGCAGCAACCTCCAATGATTTATCATCACCAAGTTGGATCTTGGATTTGAAACTTCCATCGTTTGTTGAGAACAACTTCTCATTCCCTGTCATATGGTTAGAGCATCTAGAATCTAGGTACCAAACATCTTTACTAGTATTTTCACCCTTTGTATAATACAAAAATAAGTGATCAAGAGGATTCTCAATACTTTCTTGAGCATAGTTAGCACTTTTACCTTCTTTCAATCTGCATTCTCTTTCAAAGTGGCCATACCTATTACAATGGTAACATTGAACATTTCTCTTATCAAATCGGCCTCTACCTCTTCCTCTTAAACCACCACTTCCTCTTGAGCCACCTCTTCCTCTACCTCTTGAAGAATTTTGGCTTTGCCCTTTACCTTGGCCTTGATTGATTTTGGCATTACTGCTGCTTGCATCTTCATTTTTTGTGATAAGCAATTTAGAGGAAAACACTTTCTCTACACCTTCAAAAGAATCTTTCAATCTTTCTTCATGAGACATCAGGGATCCAACCAGTTGATCAAACTGTAGTTTTGTCAAATCTTTGCTTTCTTCTATGATTATTGCTACATGATTTCATCTGGGTGTCAAAGATCTCAACACCCTTTTTATCAAAACTTCATTGCTTACAATTTCCCCAAGTGTAGCCATTTTATTGACCACATCTTTGACTCTGACACAATAATCACTTATACTTTCAGCTTCTTGTATCTTCAAATTCTCGAATTCTTGCTTCAAAATCTGAAGCTTGACCACTTTAACTTGATCACTACCCTGGTAAGCTTCTTGTAGAGTCTTCCAGGCATCTTTGGCAGTTGTTGCTCCTATTATTCTTGGAAATAAGCTCTTATCAAGAGCTATCTGACTGTGAAACAAAGCTTGAGCATTCTTTTTCCTTGCTTCCTTTCTAGCTATTTTGTGATTGGCTGTAAGGGCATTCCAATCAGCTGGCTCTTCATAACCTGATTCAATAATCTCCCACAAATCTTTTCCAATCAAAAAGGTCAGCATCTTAATGCACCAATAATCATAATCATTCCCATCAAATTCTGGAATGGGCATATGGATAGAATTCGACATGATTAACTTTGGCAAAATTCCAACAATAAAACTTTAACCCAAAACAATTTTACCTGCTTTGATACCACTTGTAGAATCTGATACTACTATGTCTCCTCATAGCCAACCGATTAATCAAATTAAATAACTAAGAACACACAATAACAACAACCCTGTTTTTTGAAATTGCACACACCAATTTATTTTATTGAAGCTTAATTAAAAATTACATAGAGGTTGTATATATAAAGAATTTGTAGTCTAGAAGAATTAATAATAACTGCGGTTCTAAATATATTCCTAGCATTGCATGGAAAGATACTAAGGCTCTCAAACTAAAAAAAACAAACTACTCCCTAAATTAAGAATACAATAAGTGCATGCACAGCATGCTTTATTTACTAAAAACAAATTCATGCAAAAAACAAAACTAAAAATAGTCCTAAGGATTAATGCATGTTGGAGTACATGCTTTATTTGCATGAATAAACAAAAAACTATTAACTAAGCTAATCTAGCTACATGCTAGAACAACATCAGTTATCAACAATAATGAGAGTCTAAACTTAAGAACTAAACTAAATTATATAAATTTAAATTTTTATAGATCAAGTCCCACCCTTAAACACATTATCTCTCTCATATTCTAACTAAAATACTATCCATAAAAAAACTAACACAAAAAAAAATTCCAAATTAAGGCTCTTCCATTTTTACTCTATCCATATCCTAATCGTTTCCATAAATAGCTATATACCTATGAATTTAGCAATAATAGCTTAGAGTCGAGGAATTCTTAGATGGCCATATATCTATGAATTTCCCGACCTTAGAGTCAAGGAATTCTTCTGAAATACATATGTTAGCGATCTCATCTATGATTTCCATATTGACATTACTAACCAATTTCGACCTTTAACTTTTTATCACCTTTTAAGTTACCATAAAAATGGCCTCCCCATTCCAATTGATTTCTCCCTCCCCAACCAATTCAATTCTAAAACTAGATTTATTCTTTTAAACTCCATGTACGAGGAGTATTGATGGGAAATTCTTGGTTGCCTCGTTCAAAGCGCCCAATGTTGTTGTTTGAGTTCTTAACTGTCTTACTCCTTTCATTGTTCAACTAAAACAAATTTTATTCTTCTGCACTTGAGTTGGTTGTATCATTCAATGCGCCTGCTACTAATGTCATGGTCCACGTCTTATTCATCATTCCCAATTTTCCATTACGCTCCTATCTCCACGCGCGCATCTGCATTCATCTTATCTATCTTATTTCTCTCACCATTCAACGTTTCAACATTCTTCTCCCAAAATAATATTACTTAAAGCTATCTTTCATTTTCTTATACTTTGGAAATCTACATTTTTAAAGGGAAATAGAGTGAGTTTTGTGGGGTTAGAAATTTTAGCCTTGAATTAAATTATAATGGTTTCTGCTCTATGAAATTGGTTCATATGTCCCGTGAATTCAATTTTTGGGTTATTATTTAAAAATATATAAATTTAAATGATGAAATTTTTATTATTATGTATAAATGGATGAATTTGATTTTAATTTTTATCTATAGAAAAATATTATGTTATTTTCTCATTTAATTTTTTTTGTATTTTTAATGTTATGTGTAAGTGGTATTTGATGATTTCTTCTTTCTAAGTATAACCAATTATATTGGTATGTTTTAAGACTAGCTCTTACATTTATTATCATTAAATATGCATGTATGTCCATCATGCATGTATTTATATTAAGCATTATTGATTTATAATGGGTTAAAACATTTCACTTTTAAGTAAATATAACATATAGTATTAAATGGTATAATTATCTATGTAAATGAGTTTGTTCTTAGATGCACATATAAAATAAATGTCACCACTTCAAACCCTCTCACATTTACATAACAATTATCCACAACATACACTATTTATTTGAATTCTTTTATTATGATTATTATAATGAATGAAACCAAACTCCCTTACCTTGTCAAACAATGAATAGATATAAGAAGTTATAATTTTAGATGTTATATACAATCTTAACCTTGTTTTGGTCTATCATAGTATAAATGCATTTTAATTCTAATTTATCATGATGTCACATTAATAGTGTGTTTGTCTACCTCATCTCCACTTTTTTTCTATAAAATTTATTTTTACAAATCTTTTTCACAAGAGAATTTTTTTTTAAATACTTTAAAATATGATTTAGTTAAAGATGGTAATGATTTGGACTTTCATTTTTCTTTCAATATTTTTTTTTTTGGATATTCATTTGAACACGCATGAGAATACTCATGATGAACAGTGACATCTTTAAAGCTACAACAATTATTGTTTTACTATTGATTAAATCAACAATTACTATGCAACAATTAGAACGCGGTGTAACTATTAGACCTCGTCATACTAAACAAGAAAAACACATAAATGTGTTTTTTGCTCATATGGCCCTGCAATCTGTTGCACCAGCAATAATGTTGCTGACGTTATCAGCGAGAAGAAAATGTAGAAGTTAGCAGACATGAAGACACTAAAAAATTAGTCTTGACTATGGACGAGGACAATGATATTGATATTGCAATTATTCAAAAAACTAGGGTTTAAAAGAATAGAAGAAATGAAACGCTACTGGGAAAGAGGGCAGAAAAGAAAGCTCTAGTATGAATCGCTGCTGAGATTTTTTAAACATATTGTTCTGCTAATTTTATTGTCTGCCCTGTCTCATTAAACTCATAAAAAAATTTAGTTAATTCGTTTACTTTTTGTTTTTGTTTATGTAAATTTTTGGGATGTTTACAAGTAAATTTAAATAAGCCGCGTTTGACCCAATAATTTCATGCATATTCATGCCCCTAATTGTGACTCAGAAGTCAATTTTCGACTGTAAATTTTATGATCTGTTTTCCCCGGTTTCAGTCGTTTATGTGCAACGCAAAGGCTGTCCAAATCAGCAATGTCTACTAAAGATGTTGACTTGACAAATCGGGTCTGCACAATTAAGAGAAGTTATAAGGCATAGGATATTGTAGGGCGACAACAAAAACATAAAATAAAGACACAAGTCAAATGGAAAACACAGATTCATACTCGTAGATACTAGATACAGGTCCCTAACCAAAAAAGCCCAAAACAGTCTTTGACAGTGATGGATATACTTTTGCTCTGATTTATGAAAGCATGGTATGTAATGTTCCTGACCCAATTTCGAATACAGTTCTGTTTGTCTGGTTAAGTACAAAGTAAATACAATCAGAAAATGGCCTATTCCATCTAGTCTTAACAGTAAGAAATTAACTAAAGATATTAAATTCACATTTACTTTATTGTACAGCGGAACGTTGAAATAAGTATTGGTGAGAATCTTTATTACTACTCAGTTTTAGATACTTGGATTAGAGATCTGAATAACCAATTAGAAATCATTCAGAAAATTACATAATTTATACATTATGTTATTGATCTATGTACATTTTATTCACAATGTTTTATTTGAATTTGATCATACAGCAAGGTAAATTCTTCATATTATACATTCCAGAAATATCGAACAATTAGTTCTCTTAAATTAATTTCTTAGTTCTCCTGGAGAGAGAGAGAATGGTAAGAGTGGTTTATCATGCCAAACCCGAACGCAGGGGCAGTCACTTGCCCCCCTGGCCTACTGGTCTATCCTTACTCAGTAGGTGATGTATTCGGGTGGGCAATCGACCCCCCTACAGATCCTCTTCTCCCCTGGATTAGCAATCAATCTGATCAAAAGAACGCCGTTATTTTATTATTAATTACTTGAAAGAGTATTTTAGGACTATAAGCAATAATATACATATTCTGTTATTAATTCGACTTCTCTCTTGTGCATTTCTGTTCACCACGTATATCCAGAATTTATGTTGAATTGACTAACACTTTGATATCTTAAGCTGTTAAATAATGGTGATCATTTCCTTACATGAAATTACGACAATGATCTGAATCTCTAGTTAACATTATATTTACAGAGTTGAAATAGTTCGTCAAATAATTACCCTAAGAACTATGTTTTAATTAAGCGAAACGTTATGACATTTTCATCGAATTGATTTTTAGCTAGTGCAGTTCGTGTATTTCATAAGGATTCGAAAAACTCTAGTATAGCATTAACACCTTGATTGCACTTAAGTTCTTTTAGTCATCTAGCATTTCTGAGTATATATACATACCTGGAAATATGGTCAGTTTTGCTAAATAGAAAAAACCCGATATGCTCAGTGTCGTGTTTTCCATCCTCCTCTTATTCCTCCATTTTTCTTCCTACCTAAGTTGGAGTCCTATGCCGGGCATATAAAGAATCCCCGATGGGAGTTTTGGGAGTCGCGTCTCTTGTGTAGTATCGTGACTAATACTCATAGTCGCGACTTCTGTATACATCCGCCCGTGGGTCATGATGATCGGCACAGGGCGTTTAGTTGGTAAACTCGATTTATTAACGGTTTGCTTATCAGTAATTAACCATGTTAGATTAGCAGATAACAAAGTAACATTATTTTGTACTAATTTGACATTCAATGCTTTATAACTAATTTTAACATCATATTAGCTGTTTGAACGGATAGTTCTGTACAAAAGATATAAACAGTAGCATCAGTAACTTAGAATATATAAATATTATTTGTATATATTTAATACAGTTAACATAGGGACATGACAGAATACGTCTCTGGTATTATGTCACTTGTTGGGGTCATCATCACTGCAAAAGAAAGCAATCTTCATGACAAGGAAGATTTCATCATCATAGCCCTGTCCTCTAATCTGTGGATGTATGGCACCAGAGGCTGTTTTTGATCCCACCACATTTCTCAACCATCTGGTCCATCTCGCAATACAAGCCTGTGGGATTGTTTGAAACAAATCATCATATGGAATTTTACCTGTAGGCTGTAACCAAAACAGCAAGAACAGCCCAAAACCTATGAACATCACACTTGTCTGTAAACTTTAAGGTCTGGTGATATTCAGGGGCAATGTACCCCACTTTTCCTGCTACATTTGAGGTAGTAGCGTGTGTGGCTGTTTCAGGGAGGGCCTTTGCAAGGCCAAAATCTGCAACATGGGCGTCAAAGTTCTCATCAAGGAAGATGTTTCCAGGCTTCAAATCACGGTGAATGATTTTTGGAGTGCTGTAGAAGTGCAAATACTGTAGACCTGTACCAATTCCCATGGCAATCTTATGACGAACAGGCCATGCTAATTCTAGAGTGCCTTCACCAACCTTTTCCAAGGATCGATGGTCACTACCATTTTTCATATAATCATAGATTAATGGATGGCAATCAGGCCTTGCAATAAAGGCTAGAAGAGTAACAAGGTTTCTGTGCCTTATATGGCCTAAAGTATAAAATTCTGGAGCTTTGTGTCTTCATCTGATATATCTGTTGAATTGAGAGATGGTTGAGCAATTTTCCTAATGGCAATTTCCGTGCCATATTGAAGCTGTGTCCTGTAAGCTTCCCCAGAACCCCATTTTCCTATGAGATCTGCTAATGTGAGACCATCCTCTGTATTTAAGAAGGCTAAATCCTTAGCCTTTTTAATTAGGGAACTGCAAATCTTAGCACCCTGATACTTGGGTCTTTCACGGATACAGTACAAGAGCATTCTATACACAAATGAACAAATAACTGCAGAGATTGCTCCTGTTATTAGTCCCAATGAATCACCCAAAACCCACTTTATAATTGACAACTTCTTCTTCTTATGCTTTGCTGGTGGTGGGGCTAGTGTACCATTTTTTCATTATGACTTGGTGCTGGAGCTGGTGCTAGAGATGGAGGTAACTTATCAAAATCTTCTAACATAATCCCCGTTTTTGGAGCAGTTGAGAGTGAAGATTCAGGAATTGACCTCTTTAAAACACTTGAAAGAAGGCTTTGTGATTGTTGCTTCTCCAGTTGATCATGTGCCGAAAGCTTTGAAGAAGAAGACGATGACGACGCTGAAGAACACAAATCAGAGGTTGCTGTTTTACTATTCGGATAAGCGTTTTGTGGCCGGCCACAGAGTCTGGTATTACCAGAGAAAGCACTTGGGTCAGCACCATACTTGAACCAAGGTCCCCATGGAATAGGGCCTTCCAAATTGTTGTTAGCAACACTTAGAAACCTCTTAGTTCGTAGTATTTCAATGTAAGGAGAAATTCTTCCTACTAGGAAATTTCCTGACACATCTAAGGAATGCAGTTTGCTAGAATTGTTGACTAATGTTTGCGAGATCTTAACATGGAGAAAATTGTTATGCAGGTTAAGGATTTGTAAAGATGATAAAGAACCCAAACTTTGAGGAATGGGTCCTGCAAACATATTGCCATTTAGAAAAATAGATTCTAAGGCCGAAATCCTAGCTATATTATAAGAAATCATACCTGTGAGAAGATTGCTGACCAAATTGAGATATTCAAGACATCAAAAAGGACTTTCTAATATGCCATCAGGACTACTTCTAGTTCTCAAACTAAGGAATGAAATCTCACCAGAGAGAGTGTTATCAGAGAGATGCCATACCTTGAGGCTCCTGAGATTGCCGAATTCAGAAGGAATTGGTCCAGAAAGCTTGTTTCAACTCAGGTCCACAACTTCCAACTTCAGACAAGAGGCAAACTCTTTTAGGATCCTCCCAACCAGCAAGTTATTGGCAAAAGAAAGCTTTTTAAGCTCAGAAAGCCTTCCAATTGCAGGAGATAAGCTTCCTTCACTACCCTTTTCTACTTCCCCGCACCAAACCATGCACATGGAGACTTCGATGTGTCCCAGGGACTCATCATTCTTATGAATGCATTTTAACATACACAATTAGACTTACCACATTGCTAAGTTTGACAGAGTAACAGCGCCTATCTTGACTAGACTAATTGTCTAGTGAAAGAGAGGCGTTGTGACAGCTGTCAGAAATCAACAATTTGTTAAAGAAGCCTTGCAACTCGCCTTCCAACTCGCCTTCCATTTTTTGTTTAAAATTTCCTATGCAAGGAATGTTCCCACCACTTCGCTCCACTCGCATTCGTCTTTAACCATGTTGGGATACCCATCCGTATTTCATCTCCTTCCAAAGTAATTTTAATTTCGAAATTTAATACGAAATTTGAGTTTGAATATATTTCAATTTCAATGCCTACTATAGTCTAGAATATTTTGTTTATAAAAAATACATATTTTCAAATTTTATTTGAAGTCTAAATTTTTTTTTTTTTTCTTTTTTTCCTTTTATTTTGGGGGGCGAGACTAATCCCTGCGGCCCAAGGGAGCAAACCCCAGACTTAAGACCAACTACTCTAACCTGTGGGAGCTATTTGAAGTCTAATTTTATTTGTAATGTTTTTGCTTCAATTTAAGTTGCATAAAATAAATCAATTTATGAATTAGATTGTATAGTTTAACTTAGTTTATTTCTTACTTTATATTTTTGAGTTGAATGACTAAGGTCATGTATATATAAATACTTTTAGTAGTTAAAAATAATCAAGTAGACACACAATATCAAAAGATCACTTCACTAATGATTATTTTAAAGTTAGATTTTTACATGGGATAAGAGAATTTTCACATGTTGTGAAATGACTTAAAATTTTTGCACCATTCATCTTCTCAATGATACACTACTAAAACCAAACTAAAGAAGACTTATTTTCTTATCTCAAAAGATGCTAAAATGCATTTTTATGTAGAACTCATTTAATCAAATACATTAAAAATGTTAAGAGTTGGAAATCTTTGAAGATCATATTAATAACAAACCAAACCATGCAAAATAGAATAGGCCAATCAAATAGCCATTTTCATGATTAAGCAGCATGATGTAACTCTATCCATAATAATGTCTCTAAATAATTTTGGTATAATGTGTGGAGGAAGAAAAACTATAATATAGTTAAGTTGTGCTAGCCAAAATACTTTCACTCCGTTCACATTAGGATTAAAACTACTTCAAGTTATTGCATAACAAAATAATTCTTCAATAATGAAATTTTCTTGATTAACTAGAACAAAGGAGGAGCTAATAATTTATTATTTAGTAAACACTAAAATAAAATTTAAAAAAATAAGGAGGGTGAAGCAAGAGAATTAGAACATGATAGAGGAATCCACAACCAAAGACACTAGTATGTCTCGATAGAGATGGAAATATGATCAAGTTATATTTATGAAATGTACTATTTCTTGATGCAAAAATAATTGTTACATAAAAATTAATCCAATAAAAATCAATCCAAAATAGATACAACAAATAAATACTTTTCAGTATTACATTCTACCCCACTTTAACTTACTTAAATATAAAAATAATTATTTTACTTATTTTTATCTCTAATACCCACTCATTTGCTTCACGTTGTTCAATACACATAATTTACCATAACGATGGCCTTCGTACTCACGTTCCATTCCAACAGCCTTCTTCCTCCATCGTTCAGCTATTTTTTTTGTTTTTTTGGTCTAAACTTTGTACAAAATGATGGAAATATATTGTTGCATCGTTTAAAGCACCAAGAATTATTGTTGTTGTCGTGGTCTGCGTCTTACTCTTCATTCCCAATTAATTTTCCAGTACTTTGTCTGAAATCATCCTCCTTGTCTTATTTCATTCACGATTCAACAATTCAATTCAATGATTGGAATGGCGACGCTCTGCGGCTAGAACTAGAGTTGTCATCGCAGGAGACACAAACAGTGTTTTTTGTTTTTCACTTATGTTTTATAAATTTTTTAACACTAAATTTCTAAGCACAATAATCTATTTGTGGTCCGATAATTTTGTGTTGTGCCTCACACAAGTTTTTATGAGCTCCAAGTTTTTTTTAACTACACTTTCTTTGGTGCTTAAATCTTACTCTTCTCTTTAATATTTAGCTATCTTCAAATACTTTTATTTTATTTGTATTTTCTCTTGTATTATTTATGGGATTGATGGTATTATAAGAATCTTTTTTGAATATTTTTTATTTTAAATTTATTAATAGATATAGTTATTTGAATATCTCAATATTGTAATTTGATGTAGTTAAATTTTATTAATGTAAATTTTCTTACTCTAAAATAAAATGAATCTTTTGCCATTTTCTATTGCAATTTAATCTTTATACAAATTCACTTCATTCAAAACCTAGGTAGACCAATTAAACAATCTTTGTGAAATAATCAAAGATAGTAAACAATAGCCCCTCTTATTTTTTAGTAGAGAGAGTTGCCTTTCCTATTGAACTCAACAAATACCAACTTATTTATAAATTTTTAACTCCTTGAAAGTTGAAAAATGATTAGAAAAAGTTTATATTGCGATTATTATTACTTTAAGATAAATTAAAAAATAGTAAGAATAAAATTAATATTATTATATTTCACATACAATTAGTATCTTGTTTGGTAATGTTTGCTACTGTTCTATCTATCTACTGACTTGTAACTTTTAGTTTTACGATCTTGTCTTAAAATGTTCGTCTTTATAACTATGATTCAACGCAACTTAATGCACATAATTTAGCATAACAACAGCATCTACAACTAATTCAACTGATACTAACTTTATCCTTATCGTGTTTGACTCCTTGAAAGTTGAGAAGTGATGGGAAAAGTTCGTTACCTCGTTCAAAGCACCCAGTATCAGCGTTGTGGTCTGCGTTGTCGATTTTCCACTACTTTATTGTGAAATCTCATCATTATCGCAGGTGCAATCATCCTATAGCTGTCCTTTTTCACTCACATCCATAACAACTGTCTTATCCCCTGTTTGTTCAACCAATTCAACAAAAACTGTATTTGTTCTTCTCGCCTTCAATTCGTTGCATCGTTCAATGCGCCCACTATTAATGTCCTGCTCGAACTCTTCTCACAACTACCTCGCTTATCTCCATGCGCGCAGCTGCAATTGTCTTTTTTCACACTCAATCCACATTAGGGTTTTATCGCAAGGGGTGTGAAGAAATTCTCTATAAGAGCTTCACGAGAAATCTACTAGACTCTCAAAAAAACTGTATGAATTTGTCATTATACAAGTTGATAGCATTTCAGTGCTTTTCCTAACGAAAATGGCATTAGCGAGAAAATATGCGTATTTCTTTGTCGTAATGATGGGAATGGCGATGCTCATGGCTGCTGGAACTAGCATTGCCGCTGAGGGAGACGAAGACAGTATGTGGCCCTATCTTTTATTTCTTCACTTTATAATTTGCAAGTATCGAACACCTCATCTCTGAACTAAATAGAAGATAACTTAATCCATCTGCCGCAGGAGAATTTTGTGTTGTGCCGCCTTCCATATGTTTAATATTGCTCTACTTTTCTTTCCCTGCATTTTCTTTCATACTTCACTTAAATTGCTGCAATTTAGGATGTTCTCGATATATAGAGAGTAAAATTTCAACCACTAGGCATTTCCATCAAAGCTAAGACACTAGAAAATGTGTGATTAAGAAATGCAATCATAAACGTCTCAAATACTTTCTTGTATAGAAATTTATTTTACATTTGTTGTCGCAGAATCGATATCTCTGGACCCTCTGACAAAGGCTACTGAGACGACAAGGACAATTGAAACGAAATCTGGGTCGTCTGAAAGTGTTCCAAGAGGTTCTACTCGCATTGTGGTAAAAGAAAAGGCAGATAAGAGAGACGAAATCATCATCGTCTTACATTTGGTCATTATCAATCTTGTAATCGTTACCTCTTCAATCGTTTTCTTTCCGATTCGATTTTAGCGTTTGATTTAGCAGCACTTTGACAATAGAATCTCAAGATATTTTTCCATTTGATAAATCTCCCCCATAAGACTTTTTCCCACTATTTTGGAGGAGCCGATATGTCCGATTCCTGTACATTTTGGAACAATCCATTTCCTTCACAACTTTCTGCAGAATAGCTAAGCCTACTACATATTCTCGTTCTCTTATTTTCTCTGAACAGAATTTTATCATGATTGAAGTTATCAAGGGGTAACCTAGAAAGTGTGATTTAATACTTAGAGCTGTTTGCTATTAAACGAAAATTATGGTTGTTTCCGCTGCAATTAACACAGTATTATAATTATTTTTAAAAGCTTTCAAAGGATTATGGTGGTTCTGTTTTTCTACTCGATTTACAGTCTCTGTGTGATTGTAGATTTTTGAAAATTACTGCCAGCAATACTTTTGATTAATGAAATTTCTGCTGGAAAGAGAAAATCTTTGCTAAATGAGATTAAATTTACTTGGATATTTTTTAATTTTATAACAAAAAGTTGAAAAAGCTCCCAGCACGGTAGCACTTTCATTTCATACACAGCTCATGCATCATTCCATGATTTCATGCATCATTTCATTCCATGATTTCATGCATCATTCCTTATTCCATGATTCATAGGTTTTTAGTCTCGTTGAATAGATTGGAGAAAATTTGATAACTATTTTTTAAATTGAGTGAGACGGCTATGATCGTCTTCCGAAGAAACTACCTTCTAAGTTTCATATCTACTACATGGAGATTCTCGTATGCTACATTGAAATATTAACTAGCACTTGCAGCAAAATCGGTGCAAGGTTAAGCCAATATTAAGATATAGATAGATAAAAAATTTCAGATAAATAAGTTGTTATATTGATTATTAAAAATATAAATAGAACTAATTGATCGGTTTCAACTTTCTTTTTTCTCTAATTCAACCTTAAATAACCTTCATCCTAACCCTAGTTCTAACTCTACCCAATTAAAGCTTCAACCTTAAATTGAATTATAATGCTAATTCTAACCCTAATCTTAATTCTAACCCTAACTCTAAAGTTTATCATAACTCTAATTGTAAACCTAGCCCTAATTCTAACTGTAATCCAAATTTTATTCTAGCTCTAATTCTAAATGTAATCCAAATTTTAGTCTTGCTTTTTTGACTCTTGCCTTGTTTTTTAAATCAAATTTATCCATGTTAACAAATAATTATTTTATTCATTAAAAGTTCTTTTAATTATAGAACTGATGTATTCTAGTCTACTTTGATTTAACTTTCTTACTTTACAATTTTTGAAAAATATTTTTAATTTATTTACATTATTTATTCAAAAATTATTATTATTTATAGTTATTTTACTCACTTAAAAATTATTTTATTTTCTTTAAAAAACATATTTACTTAAACCAAATCTTTAGTAAATGAAACATCTATAATTAAAGTCATAAATAATTTTAAAAATTCAAACTGAAATAAGATAAATATTTAATAAATAAAGAGGTTGTTTATATAGGAATAAAATATTTTTTAATTTTATCATATGTTTTCATTTTATCATATAATCTTTTATTTTAATATATATATTAGGCTTTCTTCTTTGTCCCAAAAATTAAAATTAAAACATTTCTTAAAAAAATATTAAGTAGAATTATATTACTTTTTTTAAAATTTAAATTATAAATTATTTCAAAATAATAACAAAAATACATTATGTAAGATAGTATAATAATAAAAAATACTATAATAATTAAAATTACAATATTATTATACCATCTTATATTATTTTTTTATTAATATTAAATTATTTTTAATGCATCACATATTTATTTTTATTATTATTATATTTAAAAATTATTATTATTATTATTATTATTATTATTATTATTATTATTATTATTATTATTATTATTATTATTATTATTATTATTATTATTATTATTATTATATTACTATTTAAAAAAATTAAATTAAATTTAAAAATATTTAAAAATAATTTCACAAATCTATTTTTTTTAAAAATATAATGAAATTCTAAAAAAATAAAAATAATATTATAGATTATAAAAATTTTATGTTCTTTACAATACTGAATCTACATATATCAATATTGATAAAATAGAGGCACAAATATAAACTAGAGGAATACACAACTAGTTTGTGAATTTGGAGGCACTTGTTTGGTTTGGCCCTAAATTTCTAGCGTGTTGTCATAAATCTTCCTATCATTTTCAATATTATTTTTTCATGCAAGTTTTACAATATATTTTTGATGTAAGTAAATTCAAATAATCAAAATTGGGGAGGAGATGCAAATTTGAAACCGGTTATGCGAATTAAATCACTGCAAAATTAAGCACTGACGTCACTGCTGGTGTGGACCCCTTTCATGTGGGCGTGGACGGCATCTCGGTTGTGATTGTGTGGAGGAGAACCATTCCTCCACGTGGTGTGCACCCTCTAACCCTACACTCTGCAATGTTAGCGTAATAAAAATCTTTTTCTTTTTTCATTTAAGTCTAGTCCTTCTCACACATACGAGGTCTCCCTCGGCTCCTAAATGGAGCCTAAGGAATTTATTAAGTCCAAACCATTGCCTCTCGGCTCGCAGCCTGAAACCCTTAAAAAAACCTTCACTGCGACCGTAACTAGCCCCAACCATGGCATCACTGCTAGTGCTAAGTTTGTGGCTAGAGCTCTGAGAGCCAATGGAGAAGGTAAGGGATTTGATGTTACCATTGACCTCTCTGCAATTTCTCTGAATGATGTTATGGCTCAAGAATTCTCTAGTGAAAAAGAAAGACTTAGAAATATGGCTATTTTCTTTGCTGTCATTGATATAGATAAGTGCCCCTCACGAAAATTTCTTGATGACCGGTTTTATGATTTTTGAAATATCAAATTGGGTTATAGGTTTTACTTCTGTAGACAAATAAAAGAGGGCCTATTTGTAATCTTCTTTAACTCTCTGAAAATGCAGTTAGAAGTCCTTAAAAGGCAATACTGGGCAGTTGGAAACACCTCCTTCCGTGCCCTAGCATGGACACTTGAGGCCATAAATGAGGAAATCATGGCCCTCTCAAGCCCTAGGTGGCTCCTACTGAAAAGCGCCCCCCCTTTCCTTTGGAAATTCCTCCCTCAGCTCATTGAACCTATCGGCAAAATGATTAGAATGGATGATTCAAATAAGTTAATCCCACATCTTGACACCAGAATGTTGGTGTCAATAAAACCTGGGATAGACATTCCTAGGAATCTTAAAATTAAGATTGAGGAAGAAGTATATGTCTACCCTATCGAACTCTTGGGTGAAATGAATGCATGTTTTTTATGCAAAAAAGAGGGGCATCAATGGAAAAACTACCCAATTATTAAGAGATGTAATCCAGGGAATGAAACTGATCCCCCAAAACCAGAGAGTAGAAATCCTAAAATTCCTAATGATCCCAACTTCCCCCTGAAACCTAACTCAGAGAACACTAATACCACCCGACCGCATACCACTGTTGTAAAACCTACCTCGGGCTCACCTATGGAGTTCGCTTCCATAAACCCTAATCCGACGAGTGACAATATCGGCTCTGGTTATTTAAACTCTGAAATGATATTTGGCATGCCAAATATTGAAACCTTGATATCCTCTACTCAGCCTCTGATCACCACTCCTCTCTTTACTGCTATGGACATGCAAGAAATACCTCAAGCTAACGGATTTCTACCTGTCGTCAATAAAATGCATCGTAGGAAAACAACCCAACAACTAGCGGTGAAAAAAATAAGGAATGATACCAAATTCACCACCCCAAAGACGAACAAGCTACTCTTATCCAGTAACTCCTCTATTTCTCATTCCAAAGTTAAATCAATGGTCTTAAATATTGAGGGGGCCAGTCATGATTTTAATGCTACAACTAGCCAAGATGGTTTTGATAAATTATTTTCTAGAGGCGAGGAACCCCCTGCTTCTCCCTCTACAAATATTACTTTATCCTACCCTGTGGCTAATTTTAGCACTACAGGCACGAGCTTCTCCCCTAAAATCTTCCATGAACTAGATGAAGAATGTACTATTCAGATCATCCCTAATAAAATCACGGTTGACAATAAAATTCCTAACATGCTCTACATCATGAATGTGCCTTGCACTGAGATAGGTAACAATACCAACCATGAGAAGGAGGGGATAGAGAACATCGACCCCAATGAGGATAATGATAGCTTAGACTTTGGTGCTAAAGATATAAAGAAGGGAAGGCCTCTCGGGGGTAAAAATAAGAAGAAGATTGCAGGCACCCCGATTAGTAACCCAAACCCATACAGCTCTTAGGCTGTTCACTGTGTCTTATCCTAATACTATTCTCCATGAAGTGCACTTCATGGAATCTTAGAGGGGTGGAATCACCCGATAGGAAGTTCATCATCAAGAGATTTCTTGATATTCATAGAGATGTTGACTTCTTGCTGCTGCAAGAGCTTAAGGCCACTGGGTTCACTCTTGACACTGTTGATATGTGGCGACTGATCAGCAAAGTATTGTACACTTAGCATGTATCCTCCCTGGGGTCTCGGGCTAGGCCAAGCCTCAGGAAAGCTGGCGGTAGCCCACTGCGGAGGTTCGGGGTGTGGGGGTTCGAGGGTAACCATTTTTTGTTGATGAAAACTAACATTGTAATAAAACCCTAAAAAAGGCTGACTTTGTTTGTTGCCCTAAAAATGCATGTTATAAGTGGCTAGGATGCTTAAGGCATTGTAAGGTTGATGTACTTTTTTGCTGGATAATAAGAAAGATTGGACGGCTATGTATGGTGGATGTAACCCATTCTGGGTGAACCACGTTAAATCTCTGTGTTATCTGTGTCCTATTTTATTCCTTTATCTTTTGTATTTAAATCTGCATATAATTGTTAGTTCATATTTGCTTTGGATATTCTTGAAACCCTAACAATTGGTATCAGAGCGAGGTTTTCTGTAAATTGGCAAGACTCTCATATTTGAGTGGGAGCAATAGAGGATTCTAAATTCAAGGTCAAAATTTTTAATGACTAGAACTATCAGTTATGGAAAATGCAGATGGAGGATTACCTATATCAAAAGGATTTGTGGTGGCCATTGGAAGGAAAGGAAAAGAAAGCGACCATAATGTTAGATGAAGAGTGGGACATTTTAGATAGAAAGGCACTAGGATCCATTCAATTGTGCTTTGTACTATCTATAGCATTCAATATAACATAAGCAAAAATGACTGTAGAATTGATGGCAACAATGGCTAAGTTGTATGAGAAACCCTTGGCTTCGAATAAGGTATTTCTTATGAAGTGTTTGTTTAATTTGAAAATTGGTGATGGAGGATTTGTAGCACAACACTTAAATAAATTTAATATAATTACCAGTCAATTGTCTTCGGTAAAAATTACTTTTGCAAAAGAGGTTAGGGCTCTCTTGATTTTATGTTCTTTGCCAGAAAGCTAGAATAGCTTGTTTATGGCTGTAAGTAACTCTGTCTCTAGTAAAAATACTTTGGTATTTGATGATATTGTTGGTGTTATCCTAAGAGAGGAAATGCAAAGGAAAAGCACAAGTGAGACTCCAACATCATCAAGTAGTGTTTTGAATGTTGAGAACAGAGGTAGATTAAATGAAAGAGGAAAAGGCCCTAGGAATGAGAAGTCACAAGAGAAGTCAAAGAAAAGACGCTCTCAATCTAGAGGAAAGAAAGATTTCTGGTATTGCAGAAAGTCTGGTCATCTAAAGAAAGACTGTTGGTCTCGAAAAAACAAAGAAGGAGACAAAAATGAAAATGATAGTAAGGAAGCTAATATTGCAAGTAATACTTTACAAGATGCTTTAATCTTATGTTTGGATAATGTTAATGATTCCTAGGTAATAGATTCTGGGGCTTCATTTCATGCTACACCCTATAGAAAATATTTTCTAGATTATGTTCAAGGTGATTTTGGATAGGTATATTTGGGTGATGATGAGCCCTGTCAAATTGCTGGAAAAGGAAAGATACAAATTAAGTTGCAGAATGGAAATGACTGGTTTCTGCAAGAGGTAAGACATGTTCCTAATTTAAGAAGAAATTTAATTTCTGCAAGGCAACTAGGTAGTGAAGGTTGCATAGTTACCTTCTCAGATAGTATCTGCAAGGTCACTAAAGGATCATTAGTAGTAGCTAAAGGTGCGAAGGTAGGCACATTATATTCATGTACTGGTAACACTTACTCTACCTTAGGTACTACAAATAAAGTTACTATAGGGACATCAACAATAGATGTTGCAAGAACATATTCGATAATGTGGCACCATAGGCTTGGGCACATGAGTGAGAAAGGGATGAAAATCCTTCACTCCAAAAATCTGTTGCCAAGACTAAAGAAGATTGATTTAGAGTTCTGTGAAAACTGTGTTTATGGTAAACAGAAAAGAGTCAGATTTCTCAAGGTTGGGAAAGAGAAGAAGAGTTAGAAGTTAGAGCTTGTGCATTCAGATGTATTGGGACCGGCTTAGGTATCATCTCTTGGTGGCTCTTTCTATTATGTTATTTTTATTAATGACTCAACCAGAAAAACATGGGTATATTTTCTAAAAAAAAATCAAATGTTTTTGAAACTTTTAAGAAATGGAAAGCTTTGGTTGAGAATGAGACAAGGAAAAAGTTGAAGTGTCTCAAATCGGATAATGGAGGTGAGTATTGCAGCAAAGCATTTGAAGATTACTGCTCCTTAAATGGGATTCGAAACCAGAAGATAGTTATAAGAACTCCATAGGAAAATGGTGTGTCAGAGAGAATGAATAGGACTATCATGGAATGCGCAGGGAGCATGAGATTGCATGCTATATTGCCCCTACATTTTTAGGTAGATGTTGTACATACTGTTGTCTATTTGATAAATAGAGGACCTTCAACCCCTTTGGATGGTGGTATTCCAGAGGAGGCATGGACTGGTAAAAAGGTAAATTATTCTTTTCTAAAAACCTTTGGTTATGAAGCTTTTGTCCATGTTGATAAAGAAAATAGAACCAAACTTGATGCAAAACCTCAGAAATGTACCTTCATTGGATATGGGATAGATGAATATGGCTATTGGTTATGGGATTTTGAAAATAAGAAAATAATTAGAAGTAGATATGTTATATTCAATGAGAAGGTCATGTATAAAGAACAGATGCAGGAAAAGAAGCATGAACAGGACAAACAAGAATATGTGGTGTTGGATGATATTCTTGAAAAATGAAATGCCACAGGTACCTGATGCTCAACAACAACAGATTGTCCCACAAACTCCTGCAAGTGTTAGACGTTCTATAAGGTAAAGTAGACCCCCTGAAAGATTTTCTCCTTCTTTGTATTCTATTTTATTAACTAATTCTGGTGAACTAGAAGAATATGAAGAAGCAATGCAGGTGGATACCAAACAAGAGTGGGAGCTAGGCATGAAAGAGGAGATGGACTCCTTGATGAAAAATAAGACTTGGGACTTATTCCTTTTACTTGTAGAAAAAAGAGCCTTGCCTAACAAATGGGTTTATAGGCTGAAGGAGGAGGAAGGAGGTCAGAAAAGATTGTTTGGTGTGGAACCTGATCAGTCTCCAAGTGGGAGATTATGGATATGTGGCAACTGATCAGCAAAGTATTGTACACTCAGCACATATCCTTGCTAGATTAAATGCTTTAGCATCTATGATATGATTATAAATAATGGCTCTATTGTTTTACACACTAATAAGTTTTGTTATGCTAATCTATTTGATAAGCTTTGGCAGAAATATTTTATGCGGATCTAGAAAAGCTCGATCCCACCTTAAATACAATGTTTTAAATGGTAGATCATATTAGATAGACTTCCCCTGAGAAAGGGGTTGGCTAATGATGATTTATGTTCAGTTTGCAGAATTCTTGACACTTGCAGGCACATTTTTTTTTACTGCACTTTTGCCAAGGAGGTTTGTTTAATGTTTGGTTTTGTTATTCCTATGCATATAAATATCTTTAACATTATATTCAAACATATTGATGGCTTAAAAAAGGATGCTAATTTGTTTTTGTTTATACTATCTTCCTTTATTCTGTGGTTCATTTGGAAAATCAGAAATGAGGATAGGTTTAATGATAACAGGAGATGCCTTACTGAGTCTTTTTTTAGACTCCCTTTTTAAAAAATTGCTTCTCAGGTATGCTTTCTCATGAATCTGGAAAAAAAAAAGTTCCTTCGCTTCCTCAGGGATGGGCATGCAATGATGTTTGTGTACAAAGTGAATAATGGCTATGAGTGTAGGCGGCTTTCAAGTGACCTCTCTTCATTTGAGGAGGCATTGAAGGTGCTTCATAAGGAAATCTGCAACAACAAAGTACTTGATGCAGACCACATATCCATGCTCGCATAGATTCAAGATAAAAAAAATATTATTTTTTCATCTCTAAAAAAAATATAAAAAAATACTGATAAAATAATAATTGAATGCAAAATGTCTTTTCATCATGAATTAAAATCTCTTTACACTTCGAATATTACTTTGAAACTTCCTAAACTATTTCATCGACCACTCATTGCCTTTATTGTAGATTTAAGTCTTATATTTAATCATAAATAATAAAGAGTTTCCATTCCTAGCCTCAATATGCATGAACTTGGAGAATGGGCAAACAGAAAAATGTCAAACTGCATTTATAATTTTTTGGTAAGGATTTTTCTTTTGTTCAAACTTTCAAACTTCGTAAAAGGTCATAAATTTTCAGGCCGCTACGAACACGTCATAAATAGCAAGGAAAAAAAATTACTTGTGAAATTCTGCGATGAAACATAAAACACCCCTGATGTCATGTTTGAATTACTATCCGATAAAATCTAACAGCTAAAAAAATCTGACAGGTAAACTTCGGTCGAAGATGTGCAATCTCAACTTTTCCGGTGATCGGGAGATTGTTAGACGTGCAGTCTCAACTTTTCTGGTGATTGGGAGATGGTTAAACGATGGGTTAAGCTTGTTTTTAGGCATGAGACAGGTTTGGCGGGCAGATATGGATAGGCAAGTCCACTTAAAACAAAGCCTATTGGCTAATTATAGGAATATGCAATTATATGAAAGAAAAGATTGCCCTAGAAAATATTAAATTATACAAATCCATTTGATAATGGTTTGGTCATGTTGAGATAGAGGGGAGAGGATAGTTGTGTTGTTTTTCATACTTTGTTGCACTTCATATTTTGTTACAGTAGTAAGGTTTTAATTAATTTAGTATTTGATTTAATGGTATTACAGAGTTTAAAGTTTAATATTTATTTTCATTTAAAAAATATTATTGGTCAAATCTTTTTCACTATCATGGGGCAATTGATGTGTTTGAGTCTAATAGGTTATGAATCAAAAGACTTCATGCAAAATTGACTACTTTGCCACTAAAAACTTAGTTTCCTAATTTTATATAAATGGAGCATTAACAATATTGTATAAATGAAGAAGTAATCAAATTATCAATAAATATTTTGTGATTTATTAAATCAAGGAAAATTATACTTATTTTTCATATAAGATTATGTTTTTTTTATAGAGAAATAGACTGTGGTTGTTAAACAAATTAGACTACTCTCTCCCCTCAACTTTGTGATAGGACATCTAAATTCAACCATAGCCAGAACTCTGAACTTGACAATGATGATGCCTTCCTTGATATTATTATTGTGGATCCACTTATTAGAAACATGGCCTCTAATGAGGCTCATGACCTAGCCATCCTCTTATATCACAAGTACAAAATGACCCTCTATGATGATATCACTAAAGAATCAAACCAGGAAACTAGGTCTATGTCTAGAAATTTGGTCACTAAAGAGGAGCAAATCCTAGGTCATGATCAAGTTATGGAATCTAAAACTGAAAATTATGAGATTTTCATATGTGCTAGAAATGTTCTTTTTACTAAGGTTAAACTAAAGAGGGGAAGACGTAAAGGAAAACAGTCCCCCCTACCTAAGAAAAAAGATAATAAGAAGGACCTTCCTAAATTTTTTGACAAGTTTAAAGTTGCTAAGGACATCATTGCCTAAGGTTTCCCATGAAATTGAACTGCATCTCTTAGAACGTTAAGAGACTTGAATCCCCACATAAGTATGTTTTCAAGAGGTTTATAAACCAACATAAAAATACTGATATTATGTTGCTTCAAGGAGTAAAAGACACTAACTTTAACTTGGAGATGAATATTAGATACATCTAGAAAGATACTATCCAGTTGTCTACCATACATGATAGAGGCAAAAGAGGTGTTGTCAATTTGATTGAAGGTAAATGGGGTAATAAGATCTTAGATAGTGGTTACTCCCAATGTAATAGGGTGGTGTGGACCATTCTTAATCTTCATGATACTAAGGTTGGTGTTTGTTCCCTTTATGCTTTCAATGATTACAGAGAAAGAATGGAATTGTGGAAATGGTTGTGTACCCTCCTAGATGAATCCGGGATTGTTGGGGTGACTTTGACATGATTGAGCACCTAGAGGATAAACTAGGAAGCCTAAACCTAGAGTGGATGTGTGGCGAGAAGCTTTACTAGGCCAGGATGAAGGATAAAATAGGAGTATTTGATCGTCTTGAAGGATTTAAGAATTATTATGGGTCAATATGGTATATGTGGTACAATTTCCAACAAGGGAGGATATTAATTTATTGTAGGTTGGATAGGTTTTATGCTAATAAAGATCTTTTCTCTTTCAAGAAAAGGGAAGATGGAATCATAGCAAAAGTATCCCCATTTTACCCTCTCGGATCATCATCTGATTTCAGCATAGATTGCATTGAATTTTAATATGGTCCCTCACCCTTAGAGGGAGGAGAAATTTATCCTCAATGCCAACCTTCCGGAAGATCGAGGTGTTAGGAGTGCTATTTACATGATTAGGCAAATCAACAAATGGGAATGCCGCACCCACTCTACTATTGATAAATGGAACAAAAATGTTAAGAGCTAGAAGGTCCTTCAGCAAATAGCTGGAAAGAAAAAAGTTAAAGATGGTAGGAAGCTAGAAAGAGACCTAGTGGATAAGCTTCTAGTTCTAAAAGCTCATAACCAAATTGACCCTACCAATTTGGAACTATCTCACTCCATGTCCCGAACTAGAGACATGCTAAGAGGCAGGCAACATAAAAAGATCTCGAGAATCAAAGTAAGTGCTAGAATTAATTGGCTAGAGCAAGGAGATAAAGGCTCCAAGTTTTTCTTTAATATGTTGAGGCAGAAGGAATACAAATAAAGAATTGAGAGAATCTGGGAGGAGGTTATAAAGTTGGTAGACAATGAGGACATTAAAAATGCTTTCCAATAATGCTACTAGAAGTTATTCACCTCTAAAGGTAACTTCCTTTCTAGCCTCTCTGCTAGGGACAAATGTAAAGATCTCATTCCAAAGAAGATTATAATTGCAAATTAATCACATAAATTATACTAATCACATTCTTTATATGAATTATGAATAAATTAAGTTAAATCATGATAAGTGAGTTAGAGAAGATCCTTCAATTAATATAAAATAAATAAATTTTGAATTCATCTACATAATATTTTTTGATAAATAATTTTTAATATTTTCATTTATAAAATATTATTATACATATACATAAAAATGATGGGTAACTATAAATCACATCTTTATAATTCATAAAAGACTAAAGACCAAAATACAAAAATAAAAAACAAATCCAAAATTATCCACTATAATATACACTACTTTTACATCTAAAAGAAATTCAATTTGTTTACTTATAAAGAAAATTATTATTAACAAAATATAATATATTGAAACACTAAACTCATTACCACAACTACCTTCCCCAATCCCAAAAAGGAAACCTAGCCAAGGAATGTTCCATGTAATTTAATACACATTTATATCTCGTGCTAATTTTTTAAGCTATATTTTTACATGGTATAAAACATTTCAGATTTTGTAAAATGAATGTAAAATTTTGTATCATCTTCTATAAGTTTAATACACCACTAAAATAAAACTGGAGACTTCTCTTCTCATCTCAAAAGAATGCTAAAATCTATTTTTATGAACAATTTTTTTTCTCAAGTGTATTAAAAAAGTTAAAAATCTTTGAAAAATGATATTAATAACAAACATAACCATGCAAAATAGACTAGGCCAAATGAAATAGCCATTTTCATGATTCAACTCTATTCATAATAATGTCTCTAAATATTTTTTCTATAATGTGTGAAGGAAGAAAAACTATGATTTAGCTAAGTTGTATTACCAAAAGACTTTCACTCCATCTACATTAGGATTATAACTACTTTAAGTTATTGCTTAACAATATAAATCTCCAATGATGAAAGAATTTTAATTAATTGGGACAAAGTAGGAGAATAATTTATTATTTAGTAAACACAAAAAGAATTTTTTTTAAGTAAATTATTAAAATGAGGGTGAAGAAAGAGAATTAGAACTAGATGGAGGAATCCACAACCAAGCATGCTAGTATGTCTTGGTGGAAGTAGGATAAGTTAGATTTATGAAACAGACAATTTCCTAACGAAAAAATAAATGAATACATATAATTTTTACTCTTACATTTTACCTTATTATAACTTTCATATAAATTAATATAAATCTTTAAGATAAAAATAAATAAAATGTCATACAAAATACAAAGAAAGATTTTGCTAATGTTATATATAGCTCGTTGTAACTCTAATGCAATTTTTATCTTTATTCCCCACTATTTTGTTCCACGGTGTTCAATGCACATAATTTACCAGAACTATAGCCCCTACAACGAATTCTACAAATACCAACTTTATCCTCAAAAGTTGAGAAGTAATAGAAAAAGTTTAGTTGCCTCGTTCAAGCCCCCAGTGGTGCATTGTGGATTTTCCACCACTTCATTCATTGTGGACCCCCATATCAAGATCGCAGGCGCAATCATCTTAGCTGTCTTATTTCTGTCAGATCCATCCAACTGTCTTCTTCCGTTTTTGTTCAACAAAAACTGAATTTGTTCTTCTTGTCTTCAATTTGTTGCATCGTTCAATGCGCCCACTATTAATGTTGTGTTCTGATCATCTCCCAATTTCGAAGCACTTCGCTTATCTCCATGCACATAGCTGCAATCGTCTTATTTCTCACTCAATCCAAATTAGGGTTTTATCGCAAGGGGTGTGGAGAAATTCTCTATAAGAGGCTTCCAGAGAAACTCCCAAAAAAACTGTATGAATTGGGTATTATACAAGTTCACAGCATTTCGGAGCTTTTCCTAACGAAAATGTCATTAGAAAGAAAATATGAGCATTTCTTTGCCGTGATGGTGGGAATGGCCATGCTCGTGGCTGCTGGAACTAGCGTTGCCGCTGAGGGAGACACAGACAGTATGCCGCACTAATTTTTATTTCTTCACTTTATGTTTTGCAAGTCTCGAAAACCTCATCTCTGAGCTAAATAGAAGATAACCTAATCCATTTGCCGCAGGAGAATTTTGTGTTGTGCTTTCCATATCTTTTATATTGCTCAATTTTTCTTTCCCTGCATTTTCTTTCATACTTCACCTATATTGCTACAATTTAGGACTTTCTCAATATGTAGAGAGTAAAAGTTCCATCACTACGCATTTCCATCAAAGATAAGTGACTAAAAAATGTGCAATTAAGAAATGCAATAATAAACGTCTCAATTCCATTTGTATAGAAATTTATTTTACTTTTGTTGTCGCAAGGTCGATATCTCTGGACCCTTTGACACAGGCTACTGGTGAGACGGCAAGGACAATTGAAACGAAATCTGGGTCGTCTGAAAGTGTTCCAGTAGGTTCTACTCGCATGGCGGTATATGAAAAGGCAGATAAGAAGGACGAAATCATCTTCGTCTTACTTTTGATCATTCTCCATTTTCTAATCGTTCTCTTATCAATCGTGTTTCGCTATTAGCTTAGTGTTCTATTTACCAGCACTTTGACAATCAAATCTCAAGATATTTTTCTATTTGATAAAATATCCTGGATAAGACTTTTCCCTCTATTTTGGAGCAGCCGGTATGTCTGACTCCTGTACATTTTGCAACAATCCATTTCCTTCACAACTTTCTGCAGAATAGCTAAGTTTGCTACAGATTCTGGTTTTCTTATTTTCTCTGAACAAAATTTTATCATGATTGAAGTTATCAAGGGGTAATCTAAAAAATGCGATTTAATATTTAGAGCCGTTTTTGTAGGATTTTGCCAAAATCAAGGGCACAATGAAAAGCATAAAAGAGACAATAGAATGATAAGAACAAACTGTATTCTCATCAATATAAAAAATAATCAACTGGATTAACCAATACAATGAATAGAGGCCTGCTTATATAGGCAAGGCCATATGGATGTATGAGCACACAAATATGACATGTGGCTCAATGAGAAACAAGGGTAGGTAAAAAATACTAAGGGTAGGTAGGAGAAATAATATAATATTCCACAAGAGGTGGATGACCCACCGAATGTAGAGTGTAACAGCAAAATAAGACCACAAAAGGTGGAATTTCTCCTACAAGCTCTATCCCTAAGTGCACACTTCCCTAAGTGTCTCAAATCCAAACTACGAAGAGATGCATTATCCTAAGTTAACTTAAGTAAGTGTAATAATATCCATAATGAATATTTATTTACACCAACACCCCCCCTTAAGTGCAACTTAGGGGAATGAAGACTCAAGTCAACAATGCAAGATGGGTCCCGGCTAGTAGGCCATGATAGGTACCCATGTACAATATGCAAATGCAAGCAAAACTATGCAATGCAATCTCTCACAAACGGAGAAAGGGAGAAAACCCAGTGGGAAAAAAACTCCCCCCTAAAAGAGAGATGAATGTACAAAAGACTCTCAAAGAAGAAGGACAAAACCTTAAAGAGGAAAAAGTCCCCCCCATAAGAGAGGAAGGAGAAGTCAGCTGACCCCCCCTAATGACACATCCTGCACCTCCAAGAGAGCTCGCAACTACTGGAACTTACTCTCGGTGAAAGATTTGGTGAATATGTCAGCAACCTGTTCTACTGTAGGACAATACTGCAAATCAATGACTTGCTCCTGGATGAGCTCTTGGATATAGTGCATATGAATCTCAATGTGTTTGGTCCACTGGTGCTGGACCGGGTTCTTCGAGATGGCAATAGCACTTTGATTACCGCAATATAGAACTGTCGGCCGTGGAGTGGTGAATCCAAACTCTGTGAGGATCTGCTGGAGCCAAATGGTCTCAGTCGCTGCGTTAACAGCGCCTCAATACTCAGCCTTAGTCAAAGAGAGAGCAATAGCATGTTGCTTCTTGCTCTGCCAACAAATGTGGCCCGAACCAAGGTGAAAACTGTAACTAGAAGTACCCTTACGATCAACTAGATCGCCAGCCCAATCGGAGCCTATGTAACCAACCAAGCGAAGTCCCGTGTCTGCTGCATAGTGAATCCCATAGTGATGTGTACCCTGGATGTAATGAAGGATGTGTTTGGTGGCTTTCCAATGAAGCTCATGTGGATCCTGCATGAAGCGTGAAACCATGCCAACTGCAAATGAAATATCAGGGCCTGTATGAGTCAAGTAGATGAGACTACGCATAAGCTGACGATACAAAGTGGCATCAACTGGTGGAGAAGAACAATGAGCCTCAAGCTTGACTCCTGAAAGAAAGGGAGTCGGAGCAAGCTTACAATCAGCCATATGAAAGCATGCAAGTAGACCAAGAGCATACTTGGGCTGTGATAGTGTAATCCCGGAAGGTGACTGTGAAATCTCTATCCCGAGAAAGTAGTGCAAAAGACCCAAGTCAGTCATAGAAAATTTGTCATGCAAAGTAGATTTGACCTTGCTAATGATGGATGAAGTACTCCCTATAATGATCAAGTCATCAACATAGAGCACAAGTATCAAGTGAGAGTCATCATGTTGCAAAATGTAGACATTCAGATCGGAATGGCATCTGGTGAACCCTGCGGAGAGAAGAAAGGAATCCATCTTGGCGTACCAAGCCCTAGGGGCCTGCTTAAGGCCATACAGAGATTTCCTTAGTCTGCAAACCAAGGAAGTGTCCTAGATGAAACCCTGTGGCTGCTCCATATAAATCTCCTCATCAAGATTACCATGAAGAAAAACACTCTTCACATCCATTTGATGTATAGCCCAACCATGAGCTGCAGCAATAGCAAGTGTCAAACGAATGGAGTTCATCTTGGGTATGGGTGCAAAGGTCTCAGTATAGTCAACACCTGCAACCTGCGAGAAACCTTTTGCAACAAGCCGAGCCTTATACTTATCCACACTACCATCCATTGCAAACTTGGTTCGATAGATCCACTTACATTGAACCATCTTTCTCCCCTTAGGGAGATGGATTAGATCCCATGTGTTGTTCCTCATCAAGGAACTATACTCTTCCTCCATAGCTTGGTCCCACTCAGGAACCCCTGATGCTTCCTTAAATGTCTGTGGATCGGAAGTGGTAGCAATGAATGCATGTGGAAGATCTTGATGTTGTGATCGAGTTCTCCGTGTATCCGAAGGATCCCCAACAAGAGAACCCGCGGACTCAAGTTTCTATCGAGCCCAACAAGGTCTAGGTGGAGGTAGAGAACAAGGCTCCTCAACTGCAAGTGGACCCTGTAGAGGTGTAACCCTGCGAGTCGGAGTTGAGGGAGTCTCATCATCTGAATCACTAACATCACTATCCACAATGGAGGAAGGTGGAGGAGGTAGAGAGGCTAAGCTAGGAGAGCTTTCCTCAAAGTGAACACTCCTCTCAATGAATACCTCATGTGTCTCTGGATCCATCAATCTGTATGCCTTAACACCCTCAGGATATCCAACAAATATGCAAGGATGACTCTGTGGTTTGAATGCCTTGCATTTCTACGGAGGTATGCGAGCCCATGCTGGACACCCAAGGACTCTGAAATGTCTCACAATCGGTTTCTTACCAGCCCAAGCTTCAAAAGAAGTAATACCTTGCAAAGCTTTGTGAGGAACCCGATTCTGGATGTGTGTGGCACAACTAATAGCCTCTACCCAAAAGGCGGGATCAAGAGAATGTGCATGTATCATACAGCTAGCCGTTTCTTTAAGAGTTCTATTCTTGCATTCTGTAACCCCGTTCTGCTGTGGAGTGTATGAGACAGAATACTGAAGATCAATCCCCTCAAATGTACAAAAATCCTCAAGTCTCTTGTTCACATATTCCCTGCCATTATCTGTGCGAAGAATCTTGACCACTTTCCCTGATTGCTTCTCAACATGAGTCTTGAAGTCCTGAAATCTGTCAAATACTTCACTCTTATGAATAAGAAAGTAGACCCAAGTGAAGCAGGAGTAGTCATCAATGAAGGTAAGAACATAGCGGGCCTTACTAAATGAAGGTGCTGGAAATGGACCTGCTACATCACTGTGAACAAGTTGAAGAACTTCCAAAGCTCTCCAAGTTTTCCCTTTATCAAACTTCTCGTTGGGATGCATGCCCATGGAACAACCTGAACATACACCCTCTGAAAAACTAATTTGAGGTAGACCTATGACCATGTCTTTAGTGCTTAGCTGTTGAAGATAGCGGTAGTTGAGGTGACCAAACTGCTCATGCCATAGCTTACTTTCTGAATTTGAATGAGTAAGCAAGGCCCTAGAAGGTGAACTTGGCACAAAGTGGGAAAATGAATAAAGCCTTGAGTTGTCATTGACTTGTCCCACTGCTACCAAGGCATCATCATCAAGTTCCTTTACCACAATTGAATCTGGTGTAAACTCAACCTTTTTCCCATTCCCATAGTGAGTGATTTGGTAGATGGAGAGAAGGTTGGTAGACAAGTTAGGAACATAGAGAACATTCTCAAATGTTCCATCATCCATGTCAACTGAACCTTTCCCTTCAACCTCTACTTGTGTTTCATCACCTATGTAAATGTGAGGTATCTTAGATGGTTCCAATGAAGAAAACTGCTCCTTTGTAGAACCCATGTGATATGAGGCACCCGAGTCAAGTATCCATTGCTGTGAAGAACCTGTTTTAGCCACAAATGCTTGCCCTTTTCCCTTAGACTGTGAGGAAGAGGAAGAAGATGAATCCTTCTTTGTGTAGGTGGATGGCAAGTTGATGTTGTTTTTCTTGAGAAGATTGGTTAACTCATCAACTTGTTTTGTGTGGCATCGATGCTCATCATGACCATACTTTTTGCAATATGCACAAGTTGGTTTATCCTTCTTAGGTGGAGTCCCCTTCTTGGAAGAGGATGTAAAATCGCCTTGTGATAGAGAGGATGATTTTCCTTTTTCCTGGTGTGGCTTAGACTTGGATTGCTTCTTCTTCTTGTTGGAATCTTTGCCTTGACTTCCTTGATTTCCTTGATTTGCTACCAAAGCCTTGGACTTTGAAGACTTGAGAAACCCCATGTTCAACAACTTAGTTTGTTCCAATATCAACATTTCTGTGAAAGCATCAAATGAAGGCATAACATAAGAACTCCCCACTATCAAATGATGAGTTTGGAAGCTAGACACAAATGCTGCATATTCTGGTGCAAGCTTATTCAACAAGTTGAATATCAATTGAGCATCCTTTTTGTCAATTCCACAATCCTTAAGCTTTGCTCTTAGCTCATTTGCTTTGGTGACATAATCTTGGATTGTATCAAAACTCTTGGGATCTAAGTTGGTGAGCTCATTATCAATCTGATAGCCTCTGATTTCATCAACTTGTCCATACAATTTCTGAAACATGTCCCAAGCCTCCTTGATTGTTTTACGCTTCTCAATATGAAAAATGAGGTCATCTGATACATACTTGCGTAAGGTTCCAAGAGCCATGCAATTCTTTGTGAGCCATTCTAATTGAGCATTTGGATCAGCCTTAGGATCAGGTGGTGCTGTTATTGTTCCATCTATGTAGTGTGTGAGACCCTTTTCCATTAATTTACTCCATACTTTAATTTTCCATCATGCATAATTATGTGGAGTTAAAGGTGGAAATTTGTTAGGACTCATTGCAACAAGAATGGAAAGAGCACAAAGAGAGGCACAATCACACAAGACACCCCCCCAAATTCACTCAATCAAAGAACCCTCCCAAATGTGATGATTTTGGCACTTTATAAGTAGTGCGTATACAATGGGCCACTTGCAAAAAATGGCAAAGTGGACTTCTGATTTACAATTTTACAACTACCTCAATAAGGCCAAAAGAGTCTCAAACTGATAATGCAAGAGATCTAACTAAGATCCAAGCAATTTACAAGTACCTAATAGGCCAAATAAGACCAATATCTGAAAGTACAATTTTCACTCAAAATCTCTGAAATTTGATCATAGATTCTGAAAGTAGACAAAAAAATAAGCACTTAAAATAAAAGGCACCTGAAAAGGAGGTCATATGAGCTCAAACGAGGCCTTTGAAGTTGCAAAATTGAGGATTGGACAGGTACAGCTGAGAGAATCTGAAAATTCCAAAAAACATGTGCACCAGAATCAGAAAATAACTACACACTACAAAGATCATGAAATTTTAGCCCATTTCAAAAAAAATTGCACCAAAAAAGGAGCAAAAAAGATCAAGATATGGCCTTTCAAAGTTGGACTGCAAAACTGAAAAGCCCAATGAAGAGGAGTCAAAAAAATTTCAAAAAATGCTGATGTGGCGCTGACATCAACAAGTCACTGTGTTAAATTTGACGGTCGTATGACCATCGCAAAAACTTCGCCTATTTGCTGACTGTGCAGATGACTGTGCAGTACTGATGATGAGGTGGCACTGTACAGACAGACTGCGTGGCGTGTTGGCTGTGCTGCCGTACGGTCGACATGGCATGATGACGTGGTGTACGGAGTGCTGTTTGAGAGCCATGTGGCGGGGTCGGTATGCTGACTGGGTTTCAGCATGGCAGTCGCCAAAGGCGGTGGCTGGTTTGGTGTCGTCGGCGGTCGGAGGTGTCTGGGCGGTTGCCGGAGGTCTCTGGCCGGTGGCGGCGCTGGGTAGACGGGCACAGTGGGCTGGGGCGTTCTACGGTGGCGGTGCGGCGTTCAGAGCAGCCAACAGGAGGGAGCACGGCGGCGGCGGCGGGACCTGTAGAAAGGGTATGGGCAGCGCCTGCACCACCTGCGCGACACACAAGTACAGTGTACGGGGGGGTCTGTGGACCCCCAAACAAAAAAACTTTTCTTTTTTTTTTTTTTTTTGATTTTTTTTGAAATTTTTCAGTTTTTCGAAATCTTTTTTGAAAACTAAATTTTTCTTTTTAAAAAAAAAATTTCGAAATCCGTACGATAATAGCCATAATGGGGAAAAAAAATTTCTCACCAAAATAGGTCGACTTTATAGTCGAAATTTATGGAAACGGCCTCCCGAATTCAACGGTGATGTCGAAATCGCTGTATGATGCCCCCAAAAAATGAAGATCCCCAAATCCGACAATAGAAGCCTTCCGCGATGTCTCCAAAATCCGATCAATGAAGCCCCAATAGCTCTGATACCATGTAAGATTTTGCCAAGATCAAGGGCACAATGAAAAGCATAAAAGAGACAATAGAATGATAAGAACAAACCGTATTCTCATCAATATGCAAAATAATCAATTGGATTAACCAATACAATGAATAGAGGCCTGCTTATATAGGCAGGGCCATATGGATGTATGAGCACACAAATATGACATGTGGCTCAATGAGAAACAAGGGTAGGTAAAAAATACTAAGGGTAGGTAGGAGAAATAATATAATATTCCACAAGAGGTGGATGACCCACCGAATGTGGAGTGTAACAGCAAAATAAGACCACAAAAGGTGGAATTTCTCCTACAAGCTCTATCCCTAAGTGCACACTTCCCTAAGTGTCTCAAATCCAAACTACGAAGAGATGCATTATCGTAAGTTAACTTAAGTAAGTGTAATAATATCCATAATGAATATTTATTTACACCAACAGTTTTCTATCAAAGGACAATTATAATTGTTTCCACTGCAATTAACACAGTATTCTAACTATTTTTAAAAGCTTCCAAAGGATTATGGTGGTTTTGCTTTTCTACTCGACAGTTATTCTCTGTGATTGTTGATTTTTGAAAAAGACTGTCAGGAGTAGTTTTGATTCTTGAAAATTCTGCTGGAAAGAGAAAATCTTTGTTAAACGAGATTAATTTTACTTGCATATTTATAAATAGTGTACCACTTTTAGTCGATACACAGCTCATATTACACAAATATTGTGATTCAGAGGAGACACCTCTGCAGTGGAGATTTTCATGGATTTTGTCTGTTGTTCCCAATTTTTATGTTCTTTATTTTCTCCATTTGTTTTCTTAGCTTTTTCTTGCAAATGCCAGACTCTTGTCTAGCCAAGTTTTGATTCAGAGCATGTCTGGAAGGTTTAGCGTTCAACTTAAGATTTCATTCATTTTGATTCGCCACTGTTTTGAAGCAGAACATATGTCTGCATCCATTTTCCTCTCCTTAAAAAATCATTGTTGTTTCAAAAGAACAATATTTAAAAATTCTACTAGAAAGAGAATAACTCTGTTAAATGAGATTGATTTTGTAGATTCTGAGACAAAAACAATACACACAAATTGCTATGACAATCAGATATTGTTTTTAACCACATAAAAAATCTTTAAGTGTGTTTAAGCTAGCTGAAAAGACTAAGTCATGTACATTGCCTTAGCATGTCATGGTCACACAAAAATAAAACTAGTCGAGGTGAAGATGAAAGTTAATCGGAAAGACAAGTCATGAACTAAAATTGCAAGAATGTATCACTGGACAAAATTTGTGAGAGATATTTGTAATAAAATGCATCTGCAAGGGAATTTGAGCTTTTCTTTTCATGAAATAAGAGGAATTGGAATATTCATGGTGGACGGATCTTGCATTGCCACTGTACAGGAAACAGTTAATATGATGCCGTCCGCTCTATTTCTCCATATCATATTTTGCAAACACTTGATTTCTGAGGAAAATATGAACTTATATTTTTTTTTTTTGGATGGCTTGTATTTTCTTTCTTTCTTCCCCTTAGTCTATTGGAGTTTTAGCATGCTCTAAGTATTTTCCATGAAATCACAAATATTTTAATACTTTATTTTAAATTATTTTGAGTAAATATATGTTATAAATATATTTTTAAAATCTTTAATTTAATTTATTTTGTGTTAAAAAATTACAATTAAAATTTATTAACCAAATTATATTTGAGATTTTTTAGGATGTGTTAATTTTTATTTATAATAATGGACTTAGAGAACTTCAACATTTCTTTTCATGAATTGAATGGGAATGGTCATGGCCAACTGATTTTGTACAATAACAATAAATATCAAAATAAAACAAATCAAATAATTTACAAGCTCCTTTCAATTATTATCATATTTAATAATGTTATATCTAATAAGTTGTAACATGTTGGCTCTTCAACAAGAAGGTTCTTTTTTATCTACATTCCCTCCTCATTTTGTTCTAGGCCATTCAATACACATAATTTACCATAATAACTATTCTTTTGTGGGATTATAAAATTTAGCCTTGAATTAAATTGAAGTGGTTTTTCTTCTATGAAATTGGTTCGCATATCTAATCAGCTTATTGTTTAGGATGTCATTATTCATATATATAAATTAAAATATGAAATTTTGATTATTTTGTATAAATCAGATTATTTGTTACAATATGGAATATCTCTTTTCACTTTCTTATTAGTATAATATATTTAAGGGGTGACTAGCTCTTACATTTATGATCATTAAATATACATTTATGTTGGTAGATCATGCATTTATATCAGGCATGGTTAATTTAAAATGGATTAAAATATTTTACTTTTAAGTAAATATAATCCATGGTATAATTATAACTAGATTTGTTGGTATATACACAAATAAAACAAATGTAATAGATTCAAATCCTATCTTACTTACATAGCAATTATCTAAAAATTACATTATTTATTTGGATTTCTATATTATAATTATCATAATGAATAAAACCAAACTCCCTTACCTTGTCCAACAATGAAATAATATAAGAAGTTATAATATTAAAATGTTTATATGAATATTTTAAACTTATTTTGGTTCATCTTAATATAAATATATTTTAATTGTAATGTATTGGGGTGGTATCACATTAATAGTGTGTTTCCTTACTTAATATCTTCACCTCTTAGAGTTGAGTTTTAATGAGATGGTAGAATATATGTAGATTTCATGCGATTATCTCATTTTATATTGTTATGACTTAATTTCTATGTGAATGACATTTATCTCAATAATCTCATTTATATTTAATGATCTATTATTTCAGGGTTATCTTACTTGAGTTCATAGTGATCAATAAGTCATTTGAATTTGTATCATTTTTGGGGTCTTTGCCTTTCAATAAATAAAAGGATATTTTGTAGTTGATTTATCATGATCAATTTTAATTTTTTCTTCCTAATTCATGTTAGGAATGTGATTTTGTTTGGTTCATGGGTTGGCATGATTTATTTGTTTTGTGGTATAATGAGGATTGTCCTCAAACTTTGCAATTTTGAAGTTATTAATAGATATGATCATTTGGAAATCTCAACATTTTAATTTGATGTTAATATTTGTTCATAAGTACATCTCTTCAATTTCTTGTGTGAGTCAAAGATTAAAGACCATACTATGACTTATAGATTCACCTTATATATAAACCAAGGCCCTCCATTAAACACATTATCTTTCTCAAATTCTAACTAAAAGAGTAAATATAAAAACCTCATACCAAGAAAATCATCTCCAAATTCAAACCCATTCATTTTGGCTCTATCCATGTACTAGATTCTATTCCATAGATACCATATACATACAATTTAGCAATAATAGCTTTCTTCCTAGATTAGAGTCAACGAATTCTTGTGAAATACATATGTTAGTGATCTCATCTAAGATTTCCACATTAACATTCCCTAGCGTTTTTCACATTAACTTTTTATCCCCTTTAATGTACCATAAGGATGGCCTCCCCATTTCAATTGTTTTCTACCTCTCCAACCCATTCAAGTGTAAAACTAGTTTTATTTTATTTTTTCCATGTACGAGGAGAATTAATACAATATATACAATAATATTATAAAAAATATATAATCTTCTAAATGCGACAATTCTCAAGTAAATAAAATAATCTAAACTTATATATATAATCTTTAATAAAAAAATGAAAATTCTTAAGATTTTAAAGTAAAATAGTTTTAAATTAAAATATATAAAATTATATATTAATCATATATATTTTAAACATTTTTATACACTTAATATTAAAATTAATAATAATAAGATGCACCTACCTTCCTGTAGATTTATACGAAATAAATATTATTAGATTAATGAAAATTAATTGAATTCAATAATAGTAGAGGTGGTGCAGGTATTCAGTAATTAATGTAAGAAACTAGCTTCTATCCCGCCTTTTTCGTGAACTAATATAGAAGGTTAGAAATTATGTCTTAACAAGAACCAAAAAAAAACAAGAAAAAAGGTCGTTGTCTGTAGCTGCTTTGTTTTGTATGAGCTATGAATGGAAAAGCGTCAACCTCTCCCCTTCAACCGCAAAACACTTTGGGGAGTCATGAAAACAGAAACATAAGAAGAAGAAGAATTGGCAAAAGAGAGCCCTGTGCAGGAGGCAAAATCTCAAGCTCAAGAAAAGGTGCCTTGTGTCAGCGTGCCGCTTCACCAAAATGTTGCAGCCCACACCTAATCTACGCAATGCAACTTATTGAAGTGTAAGTAAGTCGATCTCTTACAATGCGTCTCTGTTTTTATCGTGGCTAGCAAATCCAACAAGTGACGCGTAGAGAAATAATTGGTTTTGTTCCTGATATGGTGGTTCAATCCTTGTGTGCAATGTTTTAGTCTGCCCCGGTTCGCCGTGCCATATTTCTCCTCGTATTTTTATGGTAATTGTATATATTATTTTAATGTATGCAAAAATGCACGTGGTTTAGAATGAAAAAAGTCTCTTTTGCCAAAGGATGTTTCCTTATTTCACAAGCTTTTTTCTATTTGTATAGGTTTATGATTTATCAATCTTATGTATTTGGAACTCAGATTTAGATGTTGTTATAGTGTATGCAAAAACCCCTTCTATTTTTTTTTTTAATACCAAGAGGATGTATAATTCTAGCTGTATCCAATTTTCAATTCGCTTGGGTTTATCATCGAGGACCTAAACCCACAAGAATTGAACACTTGCCTTTTCGTGATTGGTCGAACTTGTACTCTACAATTCAGTTGAGGGTTTTAATTTTTGCAATGGCTTAGGTTTTGTTATGGAATATTACTAAGGTCTTATTTATGAATTTGGAGGGGTAGGGTTGTATAGTTCAAAGCAGCATAAGATAAATGGAAAAAACAATCATCTAGTGGATTTCTTGCATTAGTGTACTCTCATACATCAAAATGGTGTCTTGTTTGGTGGTGACCTTAAAAAACTGATATCTTGTTTGGTGGTGATATAGTATAGGAGTTGTCTTCCTAATTTTTTGTTTAGATGTCTCTGAAGTTATCTGATTGTCCATGAAATTTAAGTTTGCAAGATATATAACATATTTTCAGCCTTAGATAGGGTAGAATATTCTTAATTCTTCAGTTGATATCATAGTTAATGAACACTTATTGTAAAGACATGTCAATACTATTGCCACCAATGCAGTTTTTGTAGCCAAATGAAGAAAGAAATCATATAAATGTAAACCAAATTCTTTATTAGTGCTGGAAATTATTATAATTTCTTGGATTATATATCTACTTGTGAATTTGCCCCTAATGTCCCTAGATAGTGGTTCCAAATGAAAGATATTGGTGAGGAAATTCTTATAGAATCAAGGGAATGTCCTCCTTAACATCCAAGGTCAAAGTCTGGAATAATGAATAAGAATGAAGAAAATGATCTTGGCTATTTGTTTTGAATTGGGTGCAGATTTTAGTTTGGGTAGAATCCAGTGCATTTTGCCCTATTACTTATATGTCACTAAGCTGCTGGTTTGCTTAGTAGCAGACCCAAAGAAGTTCAAATTTCAAAAACTCACCAAATTTTATGAAGATAATAATTTATTGGAATTAATTAATTGAAGACCTTTAGAAGAATAGGGAATAATCAATTTATTTATTTAAGAAGAATAAATAAATTTATAAAAATATTATTGAAAAACATGCATAGTATTGAATTCAAGGAAAATATTGTAAAGCTCAAAAGGTGTTCATTACACATCATGGATAAAAAAGCTAGTTCATTGCATATCAAGTTTAAGTTTCAATATAAATAAAAATTACAAATTATAATTTCAACGTTTATAATGTATAAAGTTTATTCTGATTAAAGCTTAAGAAAAGCTTTGTGGGTGTACTCAAAATGGATGGTAGTGTTGCAGCTTGATTACAAGGAACAATATCATTGTGCACAAGAGTCTTAAGCATAGGATCATGATGTGAATGCAATGAATGCCCCATTGATTGCTTGCCTCCTTCTCATAAATGCTGGATCATAATTTCAATGTTTAAAATCTATAAATTTGTTTTGACTAAACTTGATCATTCAACAACAATGTAGGAAAGATCAAAGATCAAATGATCAAGAAGATATGTAGAAAAAGAATAAAGGTTAGAACTAGGTAAGAGCATACACATATTTTGTTATAGCAACATTTAGATCAAAGATAAATCTATGAATATGGTAGAATTATAAGCATATATATGCTATAGTAATGTTGGCAACACTTAATGATGTTTGCAGGTTATATACATATTTCCATTTATAATATATGATAAGGTATTTGTTTAATAATCTATTTGGAATTTAGAGATATGGATTGCAAAATAGGAAGGCCGATCAACCTTTCAATTTCACGAGAGGTGAAGATGGTTTTCAATGGTTCCCTCTGCAAGTTGCAGTTCATTGAAGTTAATGAATTACAACAGTTGTCTGATATGCGATTTATATTTTCTATTACTAGTCTTAGATTCTATGCTTAGCAACTTAGTCAAGTTTAGTACTAAAGCTCTATAATTTTCTTATGTAAGTTTTAAATCGAGTCTAATTTCTTCTTAGCTTCAATATGCTAGTGTTCTTCAACATTTTACTTGGCAGAGATGAATATGCATACTGATTTAAATAATAAATCATTTTTACTTTGAAAATTTTCTTCCCTTCTCAGTGATCTGTGCTTTTTGAGTCTTGGATACTTGAGACTTTTGTTTATTACAATACATCCATCATTCTATTCTTTATTATGTAGATCATTATGGACTTCTCATTTTTCTTGTAAAAACCTCTATATTATTTTGATTTCTTTTCTCATGTTCATAAAACTGTTGGTCCTTCGAATCAGATAGAGAACATGAACGTGCAGGTAACTCATAGAGTTCTCAGTTATTCTTTTCAAATATGTAGGCATCTTTCATGATTAAATTTGTATGATGAAGTTGTTTATACTGGCAGTCACATACGTCCACTCCACGTCATTCTACAAGAAAGAGGATAAATTCTGTCAATTTAGAGGATTATGAAACAGATAATACAGACACAGAGGATGCAGATTTGATTATAGAAGGAAGACGAAGTAGACGAAAAGGGTGAGGAGGGTAAAGAACAAGAAGGAAGGAGACGGTATGCTCTCTAAAATCACACTGAGGTGAGGAGGTTTTCTCCTGAAAAAGAAGAAAAGCAACAACTATAGTCTCCACCATGTAAAGTACTTCATAAAGGAATGGAAATAAAAAATGCATGGGACACGAGACGAGGTGTCTCAAGGGTGAAAAAACATCATCATGCACAATGAAGTGATGATTCATATGATTCTCTTCTTGTGGATAAGATGGATTAGTGTCTTGCTGGTTCATTATCATGGATGCATGTGGGAAATAGAAACTTTGGTTAGCAATGGGTTTGTGGTGGACTTGACATGCATAACGCAACTGCATGGGGTTTGAAAGTTGCACCATCTATATGGGGACACCAAGGTGATACATTTGGTTATGGAGGTGTAGGTTCACAACCTGTTGAGCCTAGTTCAAAAGGGGGAGCTGGCATTCAACCCTTGTAGGTTGATGAAATAGTGAGTTTTGATGATATTGGAGGGCTTTCTGACCACATTGATGCATTGAAAGAAATGTTTTTTTTCCCTCTTCTCTATCCCGATTTCTTTGCAAATTATCACATCTCTCCTCCAATGGGAGTCTTATTGTGTGGTTCTCCAAGAACTAGAAAAACATTGATTGCAAGGGGTTTAGCATGTGCAACTTCCAAGGTGGGACAAAAAGTAAACTTTTACATGCAAAAGGGAGTTGTTGTGCTCAACAAGTGGGTTGGGGAAGCTGAGTGGCAGCTAAAATTACTTTTTGAAGAAGTGCAAAGGAACCAACCATCCATAATATGTTTTGATGAAATAGATGGTCTTGCCCCAGTGAGGTCTAGTAAACAAGAAAAAATTCACAATTCTATTGTATCTACACTTCTTTCTCTAATGGATGGTGTAGACTCTAGAGGTCAAGTAGTGCTTATTGGAGCGACAAATAGGAGTGATGCTATTGATGAAGCTCTTCACTGGCCTGGTCAGTTTGAACGTGAATTTATATTTTCCTTACTCGATCATAAACCACGAGCTGAGATATTAAAGATCCACACAAGAAGGTGGAAGAATCCTTTATAAGAGGAATTAAGAATGGAATTATTAGCAACTTTTGTGGGGTATTGTGGTGCTGATTTAAAAGCTTTGTGCACAGAAGCTACAATTAATGCTTTCCGTGAGAAATATCCTCAAGTATACACTAGTGATGATAAGTTTGTCATAGATTTGGATTCTGTGAAAGTAGAGAAGCATGATTTCTTGGAAGCTATTTCTACTATTACTCCTGCTGCCCATAGAGGTGCAATAGTATAATTAAGGCCATTGTCCCTAGTCTCCATGCTTACAAGGACATCTAACAATAATCAGTGATTATATTTCTAAGATCTTCTACGTAGTGGCCAAGGGTGATAAAAAAAGATTCACTGAATGATAGTTCTCGCAATCTTGCCAAGTTACTTGGATTTCCCTATGGTTCTTCCATTCCATTTGTTTATAGACCAAGAGTTCTACTTTGTGGGAAGTAGGGTGTTGGCTTGGTACGGTTAGAAAATTCTTTCATAGATGTTTACACATCTATAAAATGAGTCTGTCTTTTTAACTTTTGAATTTGCTGGCTTGGAAGCTAGCTAAATTTCTAAAGGATGCTATATTTGTACTTTTCTTGCAAGGATCACATTGGCCCTGTAGTTTTACATGAATTAGAGATGTTCCCTATGCATTGTCTTGGACTTCAATCACTTTTGTCTGACCCAAGTGCATGGACCCCTGAGGAAGAACTAGTACACATTGTGGGAGAAGCAAGGATCACTACTCCTTCTATCTTGTATCTGCGTCAACTTCAACTTTAGTGGGAGACGATGTGTATATCATTACACTAGTACAATTGATACTTTTAAAGTTCTATGCCTTTGGGATTTCCTGTGATGTATTTAAAATCATTTTGTTTTTATTGCTAGAGCTTCCTAAAATGACTACATATCTGATTTTGTTTGTTTCACTAAGCTTCATAGGCCTACGATCATCTAAGAGTTGTTCTACTAGCTATACTGGAAGAATTGCCATCAGACCTTCCTTTATTACTTCTTGAAACCTCCTCTCTGCCCTTTGAATAATTGGATGGAGAAGCTACATCCTTGTTTGTTCATTGCTATATCTATGTATCAATGACATCATTATTTAAGTTTTTGTATTTTCCTCCTTAGTTTGTTCAAGATTATGCTTAGGCATGTGAATCCATTCTGTATAGTATTGTCTACCAGGTACCTCGTTAGCTGCTAACTCTGTGTAAATTGAATTTTTCATTGAATTGAGTGTACATGAATTCGATGGTATTTGGTACACCTTGAATTCATTAAAAAAATTATTTTGGTTCAGTATAATAGAAGGTAAAATCCTGAGACACCAATGGCATTTCCCCGCAAATGAATCCAATAGGTTCAAGTTTTTCTAGCAGATTAAGTCACAGACTCCTTTTATATTAAACCTATGCACTAGAGGTTAATAAGAGCTGACCTAAATGGATTACATTCTTTTTCTTTATGTGTAGTTACCAAGTAGAAAAATCAGGTTCTGATGACACATGTATCACATTAATGAATATTTTAAACTTATTTTGGTGCACCTTAATATAAATAGATTTTAATTGTAATGTAGAGTTTTAATGAGATGCTAGAATATATGTAGATTTCATGTGATTATGTAAATTTATATTTTTATGACTTATTTTCTATGTGAATCATATTTATCTCAATAATCTCACTTATATTTAATGATATATTATTTCAGGGTTATCTTACTTGAGTTCATAATGATCAATAAGTCATTTTGAATGTGTATCATTTTTGGGCTCTTTGCCTTTCAATAAATAGAAGGATATTTTGTAGTTGATTTATCGTGATCAATTTTAATTTTTTCTTCCTAATTCATGTTACGAATGTGATTTTGTTTGGTTCATGGGTTGGCATGATTTATCTATTTTTTGCTATTATGAGGATTGTTCTCAAATTTGTAGTTTTGAAGTTATTAATATATCTGATAATTTAGAAATCTCAACATTGTAATTTGATGTTAAGATTTTTAAATAAGCACATCTCTTCAATTTGTTGTGTGAGTCAAAGATTAAAAACCATACTATGACTTATAGATTCACCTTCTACATAAACCAAGGCCCTCCCTTAAACACATTATCTTTCTTAAATTCCAACTAAAAGACTATATATAAAAAACTCATACCAAGAAAATCACCTCCAAATTTAGACCCATCCATTTTTACTCTATCCATGTACTAGATTATATTCCATAGATACCATATACATACAATTTAGCAATAATAGCTTTCTTCCTAGATTAGAGTCAATGAATTCTTATGAAATACATATGTTAGTGATCTCATCTAAGATTTCCACATTAACATTACCAACCGTTTTCCACATTAACTTTTTATCCCCTTTAACTTACCATAAAGGTGGCCTCCCCATTTAAATTATTTTCTCCCTCTCTAACCCATTCAACTGTAAAACTAGTTTTATTCATTTTTCTCCATGTATGAAGAGAATTAATATAATATATACAATAATATTATAAAAAATTATATAAAATTCTAAATGCAATGATTCTGAAGTAAATAAAATAATCTAAACTTATATATATATAATAAAAAATGATAATTCTTAAGATTTTAAAGTAAAATATTTGAAAATTAAAATATATAAAATTATATATTAATCATATATATTTTAAACATTTTTATAATCTTAATATTAAAATTAATAATAATAAGAAGCACCCACCTTCCTATAGATTTATAATGAGATAAATATTATTAGATTAACAAAGAAAATTAATTGAATTCAATAATAGTATGAGGTTGTCCAGGTATTCGGTAATTAATGTAAGAAACTGGCTTCTTTCCTGCCTTTTTCGTGGAATAATATAAAGGGTTAGAGGTTATGTCTTAACAAGAATAAAGAAAAAAAAAAGGAAAAAAGCTCGTTGTCTGTAGTTGCTTTATTTTGCTTTGTTTTGTATGAGCTATGGATGGAAAAGCACCAACCTCCCCTTCGACTGCAAAATGCAATGGGGACTATGGAGTGACAGAAATAGAAATAGTAGAAGAAGAAGAATTCACAAAAGAGAGCCCTACGTAGGAGACAAAATCTCAACCACAACCTGTAGATGTATCATGACAATCATAAGCATGACCATAGTCCCAAGCTCAAGAAAAGGTGCCTTGTATCGGCTTCTTGCATCACTGAAATGCCACAACCCAAACCTAATCTACACAATGCAACTTATTAAGTGTAAGTAAGTCAATCTGTTACAATGCGTCTCTGTTTTTTTTGCGGCTGGAAAATCCAACAAGTGATGTGTAGAGAAATAGTTGGTTTTGTTCTTGAGATGGACTTTCACTCCTTGTGTGTAATGTTTTAGGTTGCCCCGATCTGTCACCATATTTCTCCTCATATTTTTATGGTAATTGTATTTTTTTTTATGTATGCGAAAATGCACGCATTTTAGAATGAAAAAAGTCTCTTTTGCCAAAGGATGTTTCCTTGTATCATAAGCTTTTTTCTATTTGTATGGGTTTATGATTTATCACTCTTATGTATTTGGAACAAATATTTAGATGTTGTTATAGTGTATGCGAAAGCCCCTTCTGTTTTATTTTTTTAATAACAAGAGCATATATAATTTTGGCTATATCCAATTTTCAATTTTCTTGGGTTTATCACCAAGGACCTAAACCCAAAAGAATTGAATACTTGCCTTCTAGTGATTGCTCCAACTTGTACTTTATAGGTCCGTTGATGGTTTTAATTTTTTCAATGGCTTAGATTTTGTTATGGAATACAACTGAGGTCTTATTTATGAATTTGAAGGGGGAAGGGTTATATAGTTCAAAGAAACATAACGTAAATGGAAAAAACAATCATCTAGTGGATCTCTTGCATTAGTGTACTCTCATACATCAAAATGGTGTCTTGTTTGGTGTTGACCTTAAAAAACTGATATCTTGTTTGGTGCTGATCTAGTATAGGAGTTGTCCTCCTAATTTTCTATTTAGATGTCTATGAAGTTATTTGATTGTCCATGAACTTGAATTTTGCAAGATATATAACTGGAAAAAAGTTTGACAAACCCAAAAAAACTTCAAAGACTTAGCAGACCCAAAGAAGTTCAAATTTCAAAAACTCAGCAAATTTTCTGAAGATAAGAATTTAGAGGAATTAATTAATTGAAGACCTTTAGAAGAATAGGGAATAATCAATTTATTTATTTAAGAAGAATAAATAAATTTATAAAAAATATTATTGAAAAACATACATGCTACTAAATTCAAGGAAAATATTGTAGAGCTCAAAAGGTGTTCATTACATATCATGGATAGAAAAGGTAGTTCATTGCATATCAAGTTTAAGTTTCAATATAAATATAAATTACAAATTATAATTTCAACACTAAGATTGTATAAACTTTATTTTGATTAACGCTTAAGAAAAGTTGTGTGGGTGTACTCAAAATGGATAGTAGTGTTGCAGTTTAATGTCAAGGAACAATAACATTGTCCATAGGAGTCTTAAGCATAGGATCATGATGTGAATGCAATGAATGCCCCATTGATGGCTTGACTTCTGCTCGTAAATGCTGCATCATGATTTCAATTTTTAAAATATATAAATTTGTTTTGACTAAACCTTATCATTCAACAACAATATAGGAAAGATCAAAGATCAAATGATCAAGAATATATGCAGAAAAAGAACTAAGGTCAGCACCAAGTAAGAGCATAAAATTATTTTGTTATAGCAGCATTTAGATCAAAGATAAATATATCAATATGATAGAATCATAGGCATATATATGCTACAGTAATGTTGGCAACACTTAATGATCTTTGCAAGTTATATACATGTTTCTATTTATAATATATGATAAGGTATTTTTTTAATAATCTATTTGGAATTTAGAGATATGGATTGCAAAATGGGAAGGCCAATCAACCTTTCAAGTTCACGAGAGGTGAAGATGGTTTTCAGCAGTTCCTCCACAAGTTGGAGTTCATTGAAGTTAATGAATTACAACAGTTGTCTGGTATGTGCTTTATATATTCTGTTACCACTCTTAGATTCTATGCCTAGCAACTTAGTCAAGTTTAGCACTAAAGCTCTATAATTTGCTTATATAAATTTAAAACTGAGTCTAATTTCTTGTTAGTTTCAGTATGCTAGTGTTCTTCAACATTTTACTTTGTAGAGATGAATATGTATGCGTATTTAAATAATAAATTATTTTAACTTTGAAAAATGTCTTCCCTTCTCAGTGATATGTGCTTTTTGAGTCATGGATACTTGAGACTTTTGTTTATTACAATACATCCATCATTCTATACTTTGTTATGTAGATCATTCTCGATTTCTCATTTTTCTTGTAAAATACTCTATATTATTTTGATTTCTTTTCTTAGGTGCATAAAACAACTGGTCCTTTGAATCGAACAAAGAACTTGAACGTGTAGGTAACCAATAGAGTTCTTAGCTGCTCTTGTCAAATATGTAGGCATCTTTCATGACTAAATTTGTATGTTGAATTTTCTTAGACTGACAGTCAGATACATCCACTCCATGTTGTTCTACAAGAAAGAGGACAAATTCTGTCAATTTAGAGGATTATGAAATAGATAGTTCACAGACACAGAGGATGCAGATCTGATGGTAGGATTTTCTCCAATCTCCATTGCTTTTTGTTTTTGTGAAGATATAACTTCTGTTGCTCAATACTTTGTTGTATAATATTATAAGTTTGGGTATCAATGGTTGTAGAAACAAACATATCACCCATCTACTAATAAACTTGAGAATTGTTGGTATTTTGGTATGGTTTTGTTATTGATGTCAACACCTACTAAACTTTATCAACTCTAGCACTTTGGAGAATCAACAATATTCACCGGCTAGCAAATGACTTATGCACAGTCACCGGTATCTGGTACACCGATAGGATATAATGATCACTGGCACTTGGAAGGTAATGGAAAACACTTGGTTATGTTAAAGACATTGTGTGGACACCTTGTCTTGGAGATTTGTTTATTGGTATAATTGTATTTGCATATTTATTGTTACCGGCAAATTGGTCCAGGTTATACACCAGCAAGTTTATCTTTTCCAGATCAACATGGCATGCTATGGAGATGACTTATTATTGTTGTAAATGCATTAAGGTGACATGTTGAATCGGTTATTGCATCGAGCATTAATTTATTTGTAAAATGATTTTATTGTAATATCTTGTAGAGCCGACCTACTAAAATTGGTCTTAGGTTATGATATCAATATAAGATCTTATTTGTAAGATTGGTAAGGAAGCGTGAAAAGGAATTGTGTGAAGGTATATGTGAGATTGAGCAGAGCTATACATGCAAACATCTTTTAAAGGTGAAGCAAGGTTTTTGTGAAAGCATATCAGAACTACACCGGTACTGAATCCAACATATGAAGATGCTATTTTGAGCAATACATCCTTATTGGATTTAACCATCCAATTGTAGTCAATGCGACTCCTATTTTGTGATTGAGTAGTGAGCTCTAGGCCCTTGGCCTTTCTCCATGTGTAGACCCCATTTGTATACACTTACTATCTGCAGTAGTATCATCTAATTATGGGTAAGGTTTCCCACCATGGTTTTTCCCCTTACAGGGTTTCCATGTACAAATATTGGTGTTATGTGTTGTGGATGACTTTGTCTTTTTATTTTATGCATTAATCTTTACCGGTATTATAATTATTTGATAAAACTGTCCACCAGTATAAAAGATTGGTTCACCAGTATTAAGCAGTAAGTTAGTTAAGTTATTTTGTTTTGAATTTATTTGACAAATGATTCACCCCCCCTCCCTCTCAGTTGTCTTCGAGACCTAACAAGAATAACCCTAGTCAGGATGAGCAGTCTAGTCCAATGCAAGAGAAGAGGATAAGAGATATTATATCTTTTCCACGATTAGAAGGACTTGGGCCTCGAAATTCAACCATCTGACATTCTTCTCAAGATTTTGAAGACCAGGTTTTCTTAGAGGAGGAAGATGATAGAAATAAAGATGAGGTTGGGGATGGAGGAGAGTAAGATGAAGAAGAAGAAGAAGTTGAGCATAAGGGTGAGAAGGGTAAAGAACAAGAAGGAAGCAGACGATATTCTCTCTGAAATCGCACTGAGGCGAGTAGGTTTCCTTCTGAAAAAGAAGAAAAGCAATGACTGCAGTCTCCACCACTTAAATTACTGCATAAAGGAATGGGAATAAAAAAAGCACATGATGCGAGATGAGGTGTCTCAAGGGAAGAAAAAAATCGTCGTGCAGAAAGAATTGATGATTCAGATGTTTTTCTTCTTGTGGATGAGATGGATCAGGGTCCTGTTGGTTCATCATCATGGATGCATGTTGTAAATAGAAACTTTGGTCAGCAATCGGTTTATAATGGACTTGACATGCATAACACAACTACATGGGGTTTGAAAGTTGTAGCATCTAGATGGGGACAGTAAGGTGCTATGTTTGGTTATGGAGGTGTAGGTGCACAACCTACTGAGCCTAGTTCAAAAGGTGGAGCTGACATTCAACCCTTTCTGGGTTGATGAAATAATGAATTTTGTTGATATTGGGGTATTGTGGTGCTGATTTAAAAGTTTTGTGCACAGAAGGTGCTATTAATTCTTTTTGTAAGAAATATCCTCAAGTATACACTAGTGATGATAAGTTTGTCATAGATTTGGATTCTATGAAAGTAGAGAAGCATGATTTCTTGGAAGCTATGTCTAAAATTACTCCTGCTGCCCATAGAGGTGCAAAAATACAGTCAAGGCCAGTGTCCCTAGTAATAGCTCCATGCTTACAAGGACATCTAAAAATAATCAGTGATTATATTTCTGAGATCTTCTATGTAGTCGCCAAGGGTGATAAAAAAGATTCGCTAAATTACAGTTCTCGTAATCTCGCCAAGTTACTTGGATGTCCCTATGGTTCTTCCATTCCGTTTGTTTACAAACCAAAACTTCTACTTTGTGGGAAGGAGGGTACTGGCTTGGTACAGTTAGAAAATGCTTACATACATGTTTACACGTCTATAACATGATTCTTTTTTTAAAAAGTTTTGAATTGCATGGCTTGTAAGCTAGCTAAATTTCTAAACGATGCTATATTTATACTTTTCTTGCTAGGATAATATTAGCCCTAGAGTATTACATGAATTAGAGAGATTCCATGTGCATTGTCTTGGACTTCCATCACCTTTGTGTGACACAAGTGCACAAACCCTTGAGGAAGCACTAATACACATTGTGGGAGAAGCAAGGATGACTACTCCTTCTATCTTATATCTGGCTCAACTTGAAATTTGGTGGGAGATGGTGTGTATATAATTACATTAGCACAATTGATACTTTTAAAGTTCTATGCCTTTGGGATTTCCTGTGATATATTTGAAATCATTTTGTTTTTATTGCTAGAGATTCCTAAAATGACAACATATCTGATTTTGTTTGTTTCACGGAGCTTGATAGGCCCACGATTATCTAAGAGTTGTTCTACTAGCTATACTGGAAGAATTACCAATAGACCTTCCTTTATTACTTTTTGCAACCTCCTCTTTGCCCTCTGATGAATTGAATGGAGAAGCTCCATTCTTATTTGGTCATCACTATATATGTATCAATGATATCATTGTTTTAGTTTTTGTATTTTTCCTGCTTAGGCATGTGAATCCAATTTGTATAGTATTGTGTACCAGATACATCGTTAGGTTCCGACTCTGTATAAATTGAATTTTTCATTGAATTGAGTGTACGTGAATTCAGTGGTATCTGGTACACCTTGAATGGATTACAAATTTTATTTTGGTTCAGTATAATAGAAGGTAAAATCATGGGACACAAATGGCATTTCTCCGCAAATGAATCCAATAGATCCTGGTTTTTCTATCAGATTAAGTCACAGACTCCTTTAATATTAAACCTGGGAGCCAGAGATTAATAACAGATGACCTAAATGGATTACATTCTTTTTCGCAATGGTTTGACGTTGTTCTTACTATCCCTTATCAACAAGTGGTAATTCCTCCTAAAAAGAATGTTTCTAATCCTAAACTTCCAAAGGTACCAAAAGCAGCAAGAGGACCAACTGAAATTGAGCTACGTGTCAAGGCAAAAGAAGAGGAAAATGCTATTCAACAACTCAGAATATGTTCTCGGAATGTTTGCAATAAGTTTTGTAGTGATGCATCAATCATTATATGGTTCATTTCTTGAGGATGTATTTACCAAGTAAAAATTAATTTTGAGTGCTTACATGTATCCACATCTAATGTGTTGACTTCTATATAAAAAATGGTTCAGTGTCTTCCATTACCCTCTCATGGATGAAGCCACTACTAACTATTATTCAATAGTTCAAAATCCAATGGATAACACTACTTTACTACAATGTGTGGATAATAGGTTTTACTTGACATGCTTAGCATTCCTTCAAGATGTGGAACTAATTCGAGCCAATGCAAAAGCAAGCATGAATGGACATGCCTATAATTCTAGCAACTTTATGGGGTTGACCAAAAAATTATTTTCCATTCATTCCTAATAATAACTATCATTAGTTTTGCATCACAAATATATAATGGTGATGATTACAATCAAGCTCGAATTGTCTGCAGAGCATAGGCACTAAGGGATGCGGCATGGTTAAATGTGCTAATAGAAACATACAGTAATTGAAGTTCAAATGTTTTATGTCAAGTAGTAAGCATTTATTTTTCACTTTCCTAATCCTTGTCTTACGTATAATCAGGTTCTTGGCATTCTTTCTCAAATGGATCATGCACTAGTTGCCTTTTGTTATAAAATTGCTGGTCAGGGTGGGCCAACTTGTTTGTCAGAGGATTCAACTACAAATTTTCCTTCAGATCCTATTGCTCAACCACTTCATATTACAAGAGCAACTGAATTCTTACACAACATTCAACCTGATATAAATGTATCTAAAATTTACAAGGTCTTGAAGAGCTCAAAGCATAATAGTGATCCTAATCAAGGTGGAGTTGTGCTTTGGACCATGCCACTTGTAATCCTTTTTTATTTTATATATTTAGAATTAGAAGCACAATTGTATTGAAATTCTCATAACTTTTTATTTTCTATAGGTGAAGTTGTGGCTAGGAACTCTAATCATTTAGAGATCTCAACATTGTAATTTGATGTTAAGATTTTTAAATAAGCACATCTCTTCAATTTGTTTTGTGAGTCAAAGATTAAAAACCATACTATGACTTATAGATTCACCTTCTACATAAACCAAGGCCCTCCCTTAAACACATTATCTTTCTCAAATTCCAACTAAAAGACTATATATAAAAAACTCATACCAATCAAATCACCTCCAAATTTAGACCCATCCATTTTTGCTCTATCCATGTACTAGATTATATTCCATAGATACCATATACATACAATTTAGCAATAATAGCTTTCTTCCTAGATTAGAGTCAACGAATTCTTATGAAATACATATGTTAGTAATCTCATCTAAGATTTCCACATTAACTTTTTATCCCCTTTAACTTACCATAAAGATGGCCTCCCCATTTAAATTATTTTCTCCCTCTCTAACCCATTCAACTGTGAAACTAGTTTTATTCATTTTTCTCCATGTACGAAGAGAATTAATATAATATATACAATAATATTAGAAAAAATTATATAACCTTCTAAATGTGATGATTCTCAAGTAAATAAAATAGTCTAAACTTATATATATATAATAAAAAATGATAATTCTTAAGATTTTAAAGTAAAATATTTGGAAATTAAAATATATAAAATTATATATTAATCATATATATTTTAAACATTTTTATACTCTTAATATTAAAATTAATAATAATAAGAAGCACCTACCTTCCTGTAGATTTATAAAGAAATAAATATTATTAGATTAACAATGAAAATTAAATGAATTCAATAATAGTACGAGGTTGTCCAGGTATTCGGTAATTAATGTAAGAAACTGGCTTCTTTCCTGCCTTTTTCATGGAATAATATAAAGGGTTAGATGTTATGTCTTAACAAGAACAAAGAGAAAAAAAGGAAAAAAGGTCGTTGTCTGTAGTTGCTTTGTTTTGCTTTGTTTTGTATGAGCTATGGATGGAAAACAGTCAACCTCCCCTTCAACCACAAAATGCAGTGGGGACTGGGGAGTGACAGAAACAGAAATAGAAGAAGAAGAAGAATTCACAAAAGAGAGCCCTACACAGGAGGCAAAATCTCAAACACAACCTATAGATGTATCTTGACAATCATAAGCATGGCCATAGTCCCAAGCTCAAGAAAAGGTGCCTTGTATCGGCTTCCTGCCTCGCTGAAATGCCGTAGCCCAAACCTAATCTACACAATGTAACTTATTAAGTGTAAGTAAGTCAATCTGTTACAATACATCTCTGTTTTTATTGTAGCTAGCAAATCCAACAAGTGACATGTAGAGAAATTATTGGTTTTGTTCCTGAGATGGTCTTTCACTTGTTGTGTGCAATTTTTTAGTTTGCCCCAATCTGTCACCATATTTCTCCTCATATTTTTAAGGTAATTGAATATATATTTTTTATGTATGCAAAAATGCACACGTTGTACAATGAAAAAAGTCTCTTTTGCCAAAGGATGTTTCCTTGCATCATAAGGGTTTTTCTATTTGCATGGGTTTATGATTTATCACTCTTATGTATTTGGAACAAATATTTAGATGTTGTTATAGTGTATGGGAAAACCCCTTCTGTTTTATTTTTTTAATACCAAGAGGATGTATAATTTTGGCTATATCCAATTTTCAATTTGCTTGGGTTTATCACTGGGGACCTAAACCCACAAGAATTGAACACTTGCCCTCTGGTGGTTGCTCCAACTTGTACTCTATAGGTCCATTGATGGTTTTAATTTTTTCAATGGCTTAGATTTTGTTATGGAATATAACTAAGGTATTATTTATGAATTGGGAGGGGGGAGGGTTTTATAATTCAAAGCAACATAACGTAAATGGAAAAAACAATCATCTAGTGGATTTCTTGCATTAGTGTACTCTCATACATCAAAATGGTGTCTTGTTTGGTGTTGACCTTAAAAAACTGATATCTTGTTTGGTGATGATCTAGTATAGGAGTTGTCCTCCTAATTTTCTATTTAGATGTCTATGAAGTTATTTGGTTGTCCATGGACTTGAATTTTGCAAGATATATAATTGGAAAAAAGTTTGACAAACCCAAAAAAACTTCAAACACTTAGTAGACCCAAAGAAGTTCAAATTTCAAAAACTCGGCAAATTTTTTGAAGATAAGAATTTAGAGGAATTAATTAATTGAAGACCTTCAGAAGAATAGGGAATAATCAATTTATTTATTTAAGAAGAATAAATAAATTTATAAAAAATATTATTGAAAAACATACATACTACTGAATTCAAGGAAAATATTTTAGAGCTCAAAAGGTGTTTATTACATATCATGGATAAAAAAGCTAGTTCATTGCATATCAAGTGTAAGTTTCAATATAAATATAAATTATAAATTATAATTTCAACATTAAGACTGTATAAACTTTATTTTGATTAACACTTAAGAAAAGTTGTGTACGTGTACTCAAAATGGATAGTAGTGTTGCAGCTTAATGTCAAGGAACAATACCATTGTCCACAGGAGCCTTAAGTGTAGGATCATGATGTGAATGCAACAAATGCCCCATTGATGGCTTACCTTCTACTGGTAAATGTTGCATCATGATTTCAATGTTCAAAATATGTAAATTTGTTTTGACTAAACCTTATCATTCAACAACAATATAGGAAAGATCAAAGATCAAATGATCAAGAAGATATGCAGAAAAAGAATTCAGGTCAACACCAAGTAAGAGCATAAAATTGTTTTGTTATAGCAGCATTTAGATCAAAGATAATATATCAATATGATAGAGTCATAGGCATATATATGCTATAGTAATGTTGGCAACACTTAATGATCTTTGCAAGTTATATACATGTTTCCATTTATAATATATGATAAGGTATTTTTTTAATAATCTATTTAGAATTTAGAGATATGGATTGCAAAATGGGAAGGCCAATGAACCTTTCGAGTTCACGAGAGGTGTAGATGGTTTTCAGTTGTTCCCTCCACAAGCTGGAGTTCATTGAAGTTAATGAATTACAATAGTTGTCTGATATGTGCGTTATATATTCTGTTACCACTCTTAGATTCTATGCCTAGCAACTTGGTCAATTTTAGTACTAAAGCTCTTTAATTTGGTTATATAAGTTTAAAACTGAGTCTAATTTCTTGTTAGTTTCATTATGCTAGTGTTCTTCAACATTTTACTTGGTAGAGATGAATATGTATGCTGATTTAAATAATAAATTATTTTTACTTTGAAAAATGTCTTCCCTTCTTTTTGATCTATGATTTTTGAGTCATGGATACTTGAGACTTTTGTTTATTACAATACATCCATCATTCTATACTTTGTTATGTAGATTATTCTGGATTTCTCATTTTTCTTGTAACATACTCTATATTATTTTGATTTCTTTTCTCAGGAGGATAAAACTACTAGTCCTTCGAATCGAACAGAGAACTTGAATGTTAAGGTAACTAATAGAGTTCTCAGCTGCTCTTGTCAAATATGTAGGCATGTTTCATGACTAAATTTCAATGTTGAAGTTGCTTATACTGACAGTCACATACATCCACTCCATGGTCTACAAGAAAGAGGACAAATTCTATCAATTTAGAGGATTATGAAATAGATAGTTCATAGACACAGATCTGATGGTAGGATTTTCTCCAATCTCCATTGTTTTTTGTTTTTTGTGAAGATATAACTTCTGTTCCTCAATACTTTGTTGTATAATATTATAACTTTGGGTATCAATGGTTGTAGAGATAAACATATCGCCCATCTACTAATAAAGTTGAGAATTGTTTTTATTTTGGTATGGTTTTGTCATTGATGTCAACACATACTAAACTTTATCAACTCTAGCACTTTGGAGAATCAACAATATCCATCGGCTAGCAAATGACTTATGCACAGTCACTGGTATCTGGTACACCAGTAGGATATAATGATCACCGACACTTGGAAGGGCATGGAAAACACTTGGTTATATCGAAGACATCATGTGGACACCTTGTCTTGGAGATTTATTTATTGGTAAATTCATATTTGCATATTTGTTGTTACCGGCAAATAGGTGCAGGTTATACACCAGCAGGTTTATCTTTTTCAGATTAGCATGGCATGCTATGGAGATGACTTATTATTGTTGTAAATGCATTAAGCCGACATGTTGAATCGGTTATTGCATTGGGCATTAATTTATTTGTAAAATGATTTTATTATAATATCTTGTAGAGCCGACGTACTAAAATTGGGCTTAGGTTATGATATAAGTATGAGATCTTATTTGTAAGATCCGTAAGGAAGCGTGAAAAGGAATTGTGTGAAGGTATATGTGAGATTGAGTAGAGCTATACATGCAAACATCTTTTGAAGGTGAAGCAAGGTTTTTGTGAAAGCATATCAGAACTACACCGGTACTGAATCCAGCACATGAAGATGCTATTTTGAGCAGTACATCCTTATTGGATTTAACCATCCAATTTTTGTCAGTGTGACTCCTATTTTGTGATTGAGCAGTGAGCTCTAGGTGCTTGGCATTTCTGCATGTACAGACCTCATTTGTATACACTTATTATCTATAGTAGTATCATCTGATTGTGGGTAAGGTTTCCCACCGTGGTTTTTCCCCTTACAGGGTTTCCATGTACAAATATTGGTGTTATGTGTTGTGGATGACTTTGTCTTTTTATTTCATGCATTAATCTTTACCGGTATTACAATTATTTGATAAAACTATCCACCGGTATTAAGCAGTAAGTTGGTTAAGTTGTTTTGTTTTGAATTTATTTGACAACTACTTCACCCCCTTCCCCCTCTCAGTTTTCTCCGAGACCTAACAAGAATAAACCTAGTCAAGATGAGTAGTCTAGTCCAATGCAAGAGAAGAGGATAAGAGATATTGTATCTTTTCCACGGTAATAAGGACTTGGGCCTTGAAATTCAACCATTTGACATTCTTCTCAAGATTCTGAAGACCAGGTTTGCTTAGAGGAGGAAGATGATAGAAATAAAGATGAGGTTGGGGATGGAGTATAGGAAGATGAAGAAGAAGAAGTTAAGCATAAGGGTGAGAAGGGTAAAGAACAAGAAGGAAGCAGATGATATTCTCTCTGAAATTGCACTGAGGCAAGTAGGTTTCCTTCTGAAAAATAAGAAAAGCAACGACTGCAGTCTCCACCACTTAAATTAATGCATAAAGGAATGGGAATAAAAAATGCACGTGACGCGAGATGAGGTGTCTCAAGGGAAGAAAAAAATCATTGTGCAGAAAGAAGTGATGATTTATATGATTCTCTTCGTGTGGATGAGATGGATCAGGGTCCTGTTGCTTCATCATCATGGATGCATGTTGTAAATAGAAACTTTGGTCAGCAATGGGTTTATGACGGACTTGACATGCATAACACAACTACATGGGGTTTGAAAGTTGTAGCATCTGGATGGGGATAGTAAGGTGCTATGTTTGGTTATGGAGGTGTAGGTGCACAACCTGCTGAGCCTAGTTCAAAAGGTGGAGCTAACATTCAACCCTTGCAGGTTGATGAAACAATGAATTTTGTTGATATTGGGGTATTGTGGTGCTGATTTAAAAGCTTTGTGCATAGAAGGTGCTATTAATTCTTTTTGTAAGAAATATCCTCAAGTATACACTAGTGATGATAAGTTTGTCATAGATTTGGATTCTATGAAAGTAGAGAAGCATGATTTCTTGGAAGCTATGTCTACTATTACTCCTATTGCCCATAGAGGTGCAACAATACAATCAGAGCCAATGTTTCTAGTAATAGCTCCATGCTTACAAGGACATCTAAAAATAATCAGTGATTATATTTCTAAGATCTTCTACGTAGTGGCCAAGGGTGATAAAAAGGATTCCCTGAATTATAGTTCTCGCAATCTTGCTAAGTTACTTGGATGTCCCTATGGTTCTTCCATTCCATTTGTTGACAAATCAAAACTTCTACTTTGTGGGAAAGAGGGTACTGGCTTGGTACGGTTAGAAAATGCTTACATAGATGTTTACAAGTCTATAACATGAGTCTTTTTTTTAAAAGTTTTGAATTGCATGGCTTGTAAGCTAGCTAAATTTCTAAAGGATGCTATATTTGTACTTTTCTTGCTAGGATAACATTAGCCCTAGAGTATTACATGAATTATAGAGGTTCCATGTGCATTGTCTTGGACTTCCATCACCTTTGTGTGACACAAGTGCATGAACCCTTGAGGAAGCACTAATACACAATGTGGGAGAAGCAAGGATGACTTCTCCTTCTATCTTGTATCTGGCTCAACTTGAAATTTGGTGGGAGACGGTGTGTATATAATTACATTAGCACACTTGATACTTTTGAAGTTCTATGCCTTTGGGATTTCTTGTGATATATTTGAAATCATTTTGTTTTTATTGCTAGACATTCCTAAAATGACAACATATCTGATTTTGTTTGTTTCACAGAACTTCATCGGCCCACGATTATCCAAGAGTTGTTCTACTAGCTATACTGAAAGAATTACCATCAGACCTTCCTTTATTACTTCTTGCAACCTCCTCTTTGCCCTCTGACGAATTGAATGGAGAAGCTCCATTCTTGTTTGGTCGTCACTATATATATGTATCAATGATATCATTGTTTTAGTTTTTGTATTTTTCCTACTTAGTTTGTTCAAGATTATGCTTAGGCATGTGAATCCAATCTGTATAGTATTGTGTACCAAATACATCGTTAGGTTCTGACTCTGTATAAATTGAAGTTTTCATTGATTTGAGTGTACATGAATTCAATGGTATTTGGTACACCTTGAATGCATTACAAATTTTATTTTGGTTTAGTATAATAGAAGGTAAAATCATGAGACACCAATGGCATTTCTCTGCAAATGAATCCAATAGATCTCTATTTTTCTAGCAGATTAAGGGACATACTCCTTTAATATTAAACCTGGGAGCTAGAGATTAATAAGAGCTGACCTAAATGGATTACATTCTTTTTCTTTAGGTGTAGTTACCAAGTAGAAAAACCAAGTTCTGATGACAGGTGTAGATTAATCTCGCAACGGTTTGACGTTGTTCTTACTATCCCTTATCAACAAGTGGTAATTCCTCCTAAAATGAATGTTTCTAATCCTAAACTTCCAAAGGTACCAAAAGCAGAAAGAGGACCAACTGAAACTAAGCTACGTGTCAAGGCAAAAGAAGAGGAAAATGCTATTCAACAACTCAAAATATGTTCTCAGAATCTCTGCAATAAGTTTTGTAGTGATGCATCAATCATTATTTGGTTCATTTCTTGAGGATGTATTTACCAAGTAAAAATTAATTTTGAGTGCTTACATGTATCCACATCTAATGTGTTGACTTCTATATGAAAAATGGTTTAGTGTCTTCCATTACCCTCTCATGGATGAAGCTGCTACTGACTATTATTCAATAGTTCAAAATCCAATGGATAACACTACTTTACTACAATGTGTGGATAATAGGTTTTACTTGACATGCTTAGCATTCCTTCAAGATGTGGAACTAATTCGGGCCAATGCAAAAGTAAGCATGAATGGGCATGCCGATAATCCTAGCAACTTTATGGGGTTGACCAAAAAATTATTTTCCATTCATTCCTAATAATAACTATCATTAGTTTTGCATAACAAACATATAATGGTGATGATTACAATCGAGCTCGAATTGTCAGCAGAGCATAGGCACTAAGGGATGCGGTATGGTTAAATGTGCTAATAGAGACATACAATAATTAAAGTTCAAATGTTTTATGTCGAGTAGTAAGAATTTATTTTTTACTTTGCTAATCCTTGTCTTACGTATAATCAGGTTCTTGGCATGCTTTCTCAAATGGATCATGCACTAGTTGCCCTTTGTGATAAAATTGTTGGTCAGGGTGGGCCAACTTGTTTGTCAGAGGATTCAACTACAAATTTTCCTTTAGATACTGTTTCTCAACCACTTCATATTACAAGAGCAACTGAATTCTTATGCAACATTCAGCCTCATATAAATGTATCTCAAAGTTACAAGGTCTTGAAGAGCTCAAAGTAGAATAGTGATAGTGTTCAAGGTGGAGTTGTGCTTTGCACCATGCCACTTGTAATCCTTTTTTAGTTTTTATTTTTATAATTAGAAGCACAATTGTATTGAAATTTTCAGAACTTTTTATTTTCTATAGGTGAAGTTGTGGCTAGGAACTCTGATCCATTTGCTGAGGAGAGATCACAACCCATGGAGATTGATACTCCTGGGCATAATACTCTAAAAAAAAATACTCTCATGTTAGTGTAACAAATTATGTATTTAAAGGTGTGCAACAATGTGGGGCAAATAATCAAGAAAGAAATAATGAATCAACCAGAATGCAAATCCTCTTCCAAAGTGACAATAAGCAATCACTTGGTAGAACATATTGAATCAATATAATATAATTTTGTAAGATATATTCAGAACATTTGAATTTGGTCCTATGATGTCACAATCAAAGCAAAATTTTAGGGCACTTATCAAAAATATCTTAAAGTATCACCCATTCTTAGCATTTAAGTGTCATACATAACAGTTTTTAGAATTAAATTAAAGCACTCTATAATGTTTAATGGTGGATTATGTACATATAGTTTTATCGTCTACTAATATAGCTATCTCTCTTTTCATACCAACATCAAAGAGATTAAATGTTTCCATAGAGTACAATTTCTTATATAAATATATATATTTTTCTTTAGGTAGCCTATAATTTTCAGAATGGAAATCATGGATTTCATTTAAACACAACATCTTAATTTCTCTATACATCTGAAACATTTCCTAGAACTTGTAAATTTATTAAAATTGATTAATATCTAAATTTTCCTATTTGTTGTAAGGCAGTCTTCAGTATGTATTACAGAGTAATCCATGTACAAACACATTTTGCAAATTTCACAGTTTCAAGCTATTGAAATTATACATATGAATTCCATTTCTCATCATCTGTCACAGAATCATATTTTTTGGAGGCTTTGTGTTTATCTAGTGACTACAAATTTTTCCTGCAGAAAAGTAGAAAACATTTTTAACTATTGCTAATTTATATTGTAAGGATATGAGATTGAAACATGCTCACCAATGTCAAGCATCTAAAGACCCTACTACAACAATAAGATATTGTTTCTAAACACAGAAAAAACTTTATATATGTTGAAGATAGCTAAAACGACTAGGTCACACGCATGACCTTAGCATGTCATGGCCACACAAAAATAAAGGTAAAGATGAAGGTTAATCTGATTATATAAACTTAAACCAGAAGGAATGTGCAAAGCTATTTATAATAAAAATTCATCTGCAAGAGAACTTCAGCATTTCTTTTCATGAATTGAAAGGGAATGCTCATGGCAAATGGATTTTGTACAATAAAAATAAATATCAAAATAAAAAAAATAATAAAATTTACAAGCTCCTTTCAATTATTATCATATTTAATAATGTTCTATCTAATAAGTTGTAACATGTTGGCTATTCAACAAGAAGGTTCATTTTTATTTATATTCCATCCTCATTTTGTTCTAGGCCATTCAATACACACAATTTACCATAATAATTATTGTTTTGTGGGATTAGAAATTTTAGCCTTGAATTAAATTCAAGTGGTTTTTATTTTATGAAATTGGTTCACATATCTAATCAACTTATTGTTTATGATGTCATTATTCAAATATATAAATCAAAATATGAAATTCTGATTATTTTGTATAAATCATATTATTTCTTACAGTATGGAATTTCTATTTTCACTTTCTTATTAGTATAATATATTTAAGACGTGACTATCTCTTACATTTATGTTGGTTATTCATGTATTTATATTAGGCATAGTTAATTTAAAAAGGATTAAAATATTTTACTTTTATGTAAATATAATCCATAGTATTAAATGGTATAATTATAACTAGATTTAGTGGTATATACACAAATAAAACAAATGTAATAGATTCAAATCCTATCTTACTTACATAATAATTATCTAAAAATTACACTTTTTATTTGGATTTCTATATTAAAATCATCATAATGAATAAAACCAAACTCCCTTTCCTTGTCCAACAATGAAAATATATAGGAAGCTATAATATTAAGATGTTTATATGAATATTTTAAACTTATTTTGGTGCACCTTAATATAAATAGATTTTAATTGTAATGTATTGGGGTGGTATCACATTAATAGTGTGTTTCCTTACTTAATATCTATTTTTTTTCTTTATGATTTTTTCTACATGTACATAATATTGGTTTAGGGTATTGAGAATGAAAAATTCATTAGAATCTTTAGTTGCAGACCGTGTTAGATGTGGAAGTCAAAATATTGTGATAATTTAATGAGAACACAAAATGTGTTTATCTCCATATGCTTGTATAATTATGTATTTCTCACAATGAAAGATTAATATTTGAGAGTTAATATAACAGAAATTACCATTAGAAACAATGTAGAACACTAACCATGCGAGATGTAGAATTCAAAGGATTGTGATACTTTGATGAGCACACAAAATGTGTTTATCTTGGTATCCTTGCAAAGTAATGCATTATTTACATTAAAGGATTAATATTTAGGAGTCACCTAATTTAATAGAAATTGTTTTTTGAAAGTATGTAGAATTATTTTTTTGTTGGATTCATTTTGGTGTGACTCACCCACATCTTCACCTCTTAGGGTTGAGTTTTAATGAGATGCTAGAATATATGTAGATTTCGTGTGATTATCTCATTTTATATTGTTATGACTTATCTTCTGATATTTATCTCAATAATCTCATTTATAGTTAATGATCTATTATTTGAGGGTTATCTTACTTGAGTTCATAATGATCAATAAGTCATATTGAATTTGTATCATCTTGGGGGTCTTTGCCTTTCAATAAATAAAATGATATTTTGTAGTTGATTTATCCTAATCAGATTTAATTTTTTCTTCCTAATTCATGTTAGGAATGTGATTTTGTTTGGTTCGTGGGTTGGCATGACATATTTGTTTTCTGGTATTATGAGGATTGTCCTTAAACTTTACAATTTTGTAATTATTAATAGATATGATCATTAGGAAATCACAACATTGTAATTTGATGTTAAGGTTTCTAAATAAGCAAATCTCTTCAATTTCTTGTGTGAGTCAAAGAATAAAGACCATACTATGACTTATAGATTCACCTTCTACATAAACGAAGACCCTCCCTTAAACACATTATCTTTCTCAAATTCCAACTAAAAGACTATATATAAAAACCTTATACCAAGAAAATCACCTCCAAGTTCACACCAATCCTTTTTTGCTCTATCCATGTACTAGATTCTATTCCATAGATACCGTATACATACAATTTAGCAATAATATCTTTCTTCCTAGATTAGACTCAATGAATTCTTATGAAATACATATGTTATTTAAGATGGCCTCCCCATTTGAATTGTTTCCTCCCTCTCCAACCCATTCAACTGTAAAACTAGTTTTATTCTTTTTTTCTCCATGTACGAAGAGAATTAATATAATATATACAATAATATTATAAAATAAATATAATCTTATAAATGCGATAATTCTCAAGTAAATAAAATAATCTCAAACATAGCCTGTAGATGGATCATGACAAGCATATGCATGACCATAATCCTAAGCTCAAGAAAAGGTACCTAGAATCGATGTCTTGCCTCATCGAAATGTAGCAATCCACACCAATCTACGCAGTGCATATTATTTAAGTGTAAGTAGGTCAATCTCTTACAATGCATCTCTGTTTTTATCATGGCTGGGAAATCTAACAAGTGACGTGCAAAGAAATAATTGGTTTTGTTCTTGAGATGGTGTTTCACTCCTTGTGTGCAATGTTTTAGTTTGCCCCAGTTTGCCACCATATATCTCCTTGTATTTTTATGGTAATTGTATATATTTTTTTAATGTATACAAAAATGCACGCGGTTTAGAATTAAAAAAGGTCTCTTTTGCCAGAGAATGTTTCCTTGTGTCATAAGCTTTTTAGTATTTGTATGGGTTTATGATTTATCACTCTTATGTATTTGGAACTCATATTTAGACATTTTTATTGTGTATGCAAAAACCCCTTCTATTTTTTTTTTATAATACCAAGAGGATGTATAATTCTGGCTATATCCAATTTTCAATTCACTTGGGTTTATCACCGGGGACCTAAACCCACAATAATTGAACACTTATCTTCTGGTGATTGTTCCCACTTGTACTCTACAATTTTGTTGATGGTTTTAAATTTTGCAATGCCTTAGGTTTTCTTATGGAATATAACTGAGGTCTTATTTATGAATTTGGAGGGGCTAGGGTTGTATAGTTCAAAGAAAAATAAGGTAAATGGAAAAAAACAATCATCTAGTGAATTTATTGCATTAGTGTACTCTCATACATCAAAAAGGTGTCTTCTTTGGTGGTGACCTTAAAAAACTGATATCTTGTTTGGTGGTGAGCTAGTATAGAAGTTGTCCTCCTAATTTTTTGTTTAGATGTTTATGAAGTTATTTGATTGTCAATGAACTTAAAGTTTGCAAGATATATAACATTTTTTCAGCTTTAAATAGGGTAGAATAATCCCCTTCTCCAAGGGCATTCATTGTTATATTCTTAAGTCTTAACAACTTCAGTTGATATCATAGTTAATGAACACTTATTTTAAAGACATGTCAATATTGTTGCTACCAATGCAGTGTTTAAATCAAAATGAAGAAAAAATCATATAAATGTAAAGAAAATTCTTTGTTAGTGGTGGACATTATTAAAATTTATTGGATTACATATCTACAGGTGAATTTGCCCTTAATGTCCCGGGATGGTGGTTCCAGATGAAAGATATTGGTGAGGCAATTTTTATAGAATAAAGGGAATGTGCTTGTTAACATCGAAGGTCAAAGTTTGGAATAATGAAGAAGAATGAACAAAAAGATCTTGTCTATTTGTTCTAAATTGGGTGTAGATTTTAGTTTGGCTAAAATCTAGTGCATTCTGACCTATTACTTATATGTCACTAAGCTACTAGTTTACTTAGTGGAAGAGTTGAAAAACTTGGACTGGAAAAAAGTTTGACAATCCCAAAAAAACTTCAAAGACTTAGCAGACTGAAAGAAGTTCAAACTTCAAAAAATCGCCAAATTTTCTAAAGAGAAGAGTTTACAGGAATTAATTAATTGAAGACCTTTAGAAGAATAAGGAATAATCAATTTATTTATTTAAAAAGAATAAATAAATTTGTAAAAATATTATTGAAAAACATGCATACTACTGAATTTAAGGAAAATATTTTAGAGCTCAAAAGGTGTTCATTACACATCATGGATAAAAAAGCTAATTCATTGCATATCAAGTTTAAGTTTCAATATAAATAAAAATTACAAATTATAATTTCAACGTTTAAAATGTATAAACTTTATTTTGATTAAAGCTTAAGAAAAGCTTTTTGGGTGTACTCAAAATGGATGGTAGTGTTGCAGCTTAATGTCAAGGAACAATATCATTGTCCACAAGAGTCTTAAGCATAGGATCATGATATGAATGCAAAGAATGTCCCATTGATGGCTTGCCTTCTTCTCGTAAACGCTACATCATAATTTCATTGGTCAAAATCTATAAATTTCTTTTGACAAAACTTGATCATTCAACAATAATGTAGAAAAGATCAAAGGTCAAGTGATCAAGAAGATATTTAGAAAAAGAATTAAGGTAAGAACCAAGTAAGAGCATTAAATTATCTTGTTATAGAAGCATTTAGATCAAAGATATATCTATGAATATGATAGGATTATAGGCATATAAATGCTATAGTAATGTCGGCAGCACTTAATGATCTTTGCAAGTTATATACATGTTTTCATTTATAATATATGATAAGGTATTTGTTTAATAATCTATTTGGAATTTAGTGATATGGATTGCAAAATGGGAAGGCCGATCAGCCTTTCGAGTTCACGAGAGGTGAAGACTATTTTCAGCAGTTCCCTCCACAAGTTGCAGTCCATTGAAGTTAATGAATTACAATAGTTGTCTGATATGTGCTTTATATTTTTTGTTACCAGTCTTAGATTATATGCTCAACAGCTTAGAAAAGTTTAGTACTAAAGCTTTATCATTTGCTTATGTAAGTTTTCAACTAACTCTAATTTATTCTTAGCTTCAACATGCTAGTGTTCTTCTGCATTATACTTGGCAGAGATGAAATGTGTGCTGAGTTAAAAAATAAATCATTTTTTCTTTCAAAAATTTCTTCCCTTCTCATTGATCTATTCTTTGTGAGTCATGGATACTTGAGAATTTTGTTTATTACAATACGTCCATCACTCTATGTTTTGTTATGTAGATCATTGTGGATTTATCATTTTTCTTGTAAAAGCCTCTATATTATTTTGATTTCTTTTCTTAGGTGCATAAAACTGTTGGTCCTTCAAATCAAACACATAACATGAACATGCAGGTAACTGATTGAGTTCTCAACTTCTCTTGTCAAATATGTAGGCATATTTCATGATTAAATTTGTATGCTGAAGTTGCTTATATTGGCAATCACATACATCCACTCCACATCATTCTATAAGAAAGAGGACAAATTATGTCAATTTAGAGGATTATGAAATAGATAACACAGACACAAAGGATGTTGATATGATGGTAGGACTTTCTGCAATCTCCATTGTTTTTGTTTTTTGTGAAGATATAACTTCTCTTGCCCATTACTTTGTTGTATAATATTATAAGTTTGGGTATCAATGGCTATAGAGATAAACATATTGCCCAACTACTATTATAGTTGACAATAACCCTAGTTAGGATGAGCAGTCCAGTCCAATGCAAGAGAAGAGGACAAGAGATATTGTATCTTTGCCATGGCGAAAAGGACTTTGGCCTCGAAAGTCAACCATCTGACATTCTTCTCAAGATTTTGAAGACCAGGAGATGATAAAACTGAACAGGAGATTGGGGATGGAGGACAGGAAGATGAAGAAGATGATGTTACGAAAAAGGATGAGGAGGGTAAAGAACAAGAAGGAAGGAGACGGTATTCTCTTTGAAATCGTACTATGGCAAGGAGGTTTTCTCTTGAAAAAGAAGAAACACGACGACTCCAGTCTCCACCACGTAAAGTACTACATAAAGGAATGGGAATTAAAAATGCATGTGCTGCGAGACGAGGTGTCTCAAGGGTGGAAAAACATCATCATGCACAAAGAATTGATGATTCAGATGATTCTCTTCTTGTGGATGAGATGGATGTTGGTTCATTATCATGGATGCATGTGGGAAATAGAAACTTTGGTCAACAATGGGTTTGTGGCCGAATTGACATGCATAACGCAACTGCTTGGGGTTTGAAAGTTGCAGAATCTAGATGGTGACACCAAGGTGATACATTTGGTTATGGAGGTGTAGGTGCACAACCTACTGAGCCTAGTTCAAAAGGTGGAGCTGAAATTCAAACCTTGCGGGTTGATGAAACAATGAGTTTTGATGATATTGGAGGGCTTTCTGATGATATTGATGCATTGAAAGAAATAAATTTTTTCTCTCTTCTCTATCCTGATTTCTTTGGAAATTATCACATCTCTCCTCCAAGGGGAGTCTTATTGTGTGGTCCTCCAGGAATTGGAAAAATGTTGATTGCAAGGGCTTTAGCATGTGCAGCTGCCAAAGTAGGACAGAAAGTAAACTTTTACATGCGAAAGGGAGTTGATGTGCCTATTAAGTGGATTGGGGAAGTTGAGCAGCAACTGAAATTAGTTTTTTATGAAGTGCAAAGGAACCAACCAGCCATAATATTTTTTGATGAAATAGATGGTCTTTCCCCAGTGAGGTCTAGTAAACAAGAACAAATTCACAATTCTATTGTATCTACACTTCTTTCTCTAATGGATGGTCTAGACTCTAGAGGTCAAGTAGTGCTTATTGGAGCGACAAACAGCATTGATGCTATTGATGGATCTCTTCGTCGGCCAAGTATTTTCCTTACCTGATTGTAAAGCACGAGCTAATATTTTAAAGATCCAAACAAGAAAGTGAAAGAATTATTTATCAGAGGAATTAAGAATAGAATTAGCAGCAACTTTTGTGGGATATTGTGGTACTGAGTTAAAATCTTTCTACATAGAAGCTTCAATTAATGCTTTCCATGAGAAATATCCTCAAGTATACACTAGTGGTGATAACTTTGTCATAGATTTTGATTTTGTGAAAGTAGAGAAGCATGATTTCTTGGAAGTTATGTCTACTATTACTCCTGTTGCCCATAGAGATGCAATAGTACAATCAAGGCCATTGTCCCTATTAATAGCTCCATGCTTACAAGGAAATCTAAAAATAATCAGTGATTATATTTCTGAGATCTTCTAGGTAGTGTCCAAGGGTGATAAAAAAAATTCGTTGAATGACAGTTCTCGCAATCATGCCAAGTTACTTGGATTTCCCTATGGTTCTTCCATTTCATTTGTTTACAGACTAAGACTTCTAGTTTGTGGGAAGGAGGGTGTTGTCTTGGAATGGTAGAAAATGCTTTCATATATGTTTACACATCTATAACATGAGTCTGTTTTTTCAAACTTTTGAATTGGCTGGCTTGTAAGCTAACTAAATTTCTGAAGGATGCTATATTTATAATTTTCTTGCTAGGATCACATTGGCCCTATAGTTCTACACAAATTAGAGAGTTTCCCTCTGCATTGTCTTCGACTTCCATCACTTTTGTCTGACCCAAGTGCACGGTGTGTATATCATTACATTAATACACTAGATACTTTTAAAGTTCTATGCCTTTGGTATTTCCTGTGATATATTTGAAATCATTTTTTTTTATTGCTAGAGCATCCTAAAATAGCTACATATCTGATTTTGTTTGATTCAATGAGCTTCATAGGCCCGCGATCATCTAAGAGTTGTTCCACTAGCTATACTCGAATAATTGCCATCAAACATTCCTTTATTACTTCTTGGAACCTCCTTTGTGCCCTCTGATGAATTGGATGGAGAAGCTACATCCATTTTTGGTCATCGCTATATGTATGTATCAATGACAACATCATTCTGCAGATACACCTCCTAGTTCAGTAATAATTTCTCTCACACTTAATCAAGTTTTCCAAAACATCATTGAATCAAATCATTGACCTTATAAGAAAATACATTAGGTCCGTAACACAACACAAACCCTACAAATCTCATAGATATTACAAACACATTGGTTCAATCTTGACCATTACATTACATGAAATTGGATTTACATTCTTCTAGGCATCTACAACCACTCCTGGATCATCGCACTTTGAATCTTGTAACTCATCGTGCATTTTTCACTTCATACTATGCTTAGGCATGTAAATCCATTGTGTATAGTATTGTGTACCAAGTACCTTGTTAGCTTCTGCCTCTGTATAAATTGAATTTTTCATTGAATTGAGTTTACATGAATTTGACGGTATCTGGTACACCTTGAATGCATTACAAATTTTATTTTGGTTAGGTATAATAGAAGGTAAAATCCTGAGACACCAATGGAATTTCCCCACAAATTTATCCAATAGATCCTAGTTTTTCTAGAAGATTAAGTCATAGACTCCTTTAATATTAAACCAGGGAACCAAAGATTAATAAGAGCTAACCTAAATGGATTACATTCTTTTGCTTTATGTGTAGTTACCAAGTAGAAAACATAGGTTCTGATGACAGGTGTAGATTCATCTCGCAACTGGTTGAAGTTGTTCTTACTATCCCTGATCAAAAAGTGATAATTCCTCCTAAAAATAATGTTTCTAATCCTCAACTTCAAAAGGCACCAAAAGCAGCAATAGGACCAAGTGAAACTGAGCTACGTGCAAAGGCAGAAGTAGAGGAGCATGCTATTCGACGACTCTGAATATGTCTTGGGGATGTTTGCAGTAGGTTTTATAGTGATGCATCAATCATTATTTGATTCATTTGTTGAGGATGTATTTACCAAGTGAAAATTAATTTTGAGTGCTTATATGTATCCACATCTAATGTTCAAACTTCTATATGAAAAATGGTTCAGTGTCTTCCATTACCCTATCATGGATGAAGGCGCTCCTAACTATTATTCATTAGTTCAAAATCCAATGGATATCACTACTTTACTGCAGCGTGTAGATAATAGGTGTTACTTGACATGCTCAGAATTCTTACACGATGTGGAACTAATTCAATCCAATGCAAAAGTAAGCATGAATGGGCATGCTTATGATCCTAGTAGCTTTATGAGGTTGAACAAAAATTTGTTTACCGTTCATTCCTAATAATAAGTATCATTAGTTTTTCATAACATGCATATAATGGTGATGATTATAATGGAGCTCGAATTTACAGCAGAGCATATGCACTAAGGGATGCGGTATGGTTAAATGTGCTAATAGATATATACAGTAATCTAAGTTCAAATGTTTTATGTCAAGTAGTAATCATTTATTGTTCACTTTGCTAATCCTTGTCTTATGCATAATCAAGTCCTTCACGCTTTCTCAAATGGATCCTGCACTAGTTGCCTTTTGTTATAAAATTGCTTCTCAAGGTGAGCCAGCTTGTTTGTCAGAGAATTCGACTACAAATTTTCCTTTGAATCCTGTTACTCAACCAACTCATATTACAAGAACAACTGAATTCTTACACAACGTCTAGCCTGATACGAATGTATATCAGAGTTACTAGGTCTTGAAGTGCTCAAAGCGTAATAGTGATCCTAATCAAGGTGGAATTATGCCTTGCACCATGCCACTTGTAATCCTTTTTTATTTTTGATATTTAGAATTAGAAGCACAATTGTATTGAAATTCTCAGATATTTTTATAATCTTGGGCACAATACTCTAAAAACTTAATGCCCTCCTGTTAGTGTGCAACAATGTGAGGAAAATAATCAAGAAGAAATAATGAATCAACCGGAATGCAAAACCTCTTCCAAAGTGCCAATAAGCAATCACTTGGTAGAACAAATTGAATCAATAGAACATAATTTTGTGAAATGTAATAAAAAAATTTAAATTTGGTTCTATGATGTCACAATCAGTGACAAATCCAAGGGCACTTATCATAAACATCTTATAGTATCACCCATTCTTAGCAGTCAAGTGTCATACGTAACATTTTAGAGAATTAAATTAAAGCACTCTATAATGGTTAATGGTGGATTATGTACATATAGTTTTATCATCTACTTATATAGATATCTGTCATTTCATACCAACATCAAAGAGATTAAATGTTTTCATATGGTACATTTTCTTATATAATTTTTTTTTTCTATGGGTAGCTTATAATTTTCAGAATGGAAATCATGGATTTCATTTAAACACAACATCTTAATTTTTGTATACATCTGAAACATTTCTTAGAACTTGTAAATTTCTTAAAATTGATTAATATCTAAATTTTCATATTTGTTGTAAGGCAGTCTTCATTATGTATTACAGAGTAATCCATGTACAAACAAGTTTTGCAAATTTCAACTTTGAGAAATAAACATGTGCAATCTCACAGTTTCAGGCTATTGAAATTATACATATGAATTCTGTTTCTGATCATATGTCACAAAATCATAAGCTTTTTAGTTTTGGAGGCTCTATGTTTATCTAGTGACTAAAAATTTTTCTTACAGAAAAGTAGAAAGCATTTTTAACTATTGCTAATTTATATTTTAAGGATATGAGATTGAAACATGCTCACCAATGTGAAGCATCCACAGAACCTGCTACCGCAATCAGATATTGTTTCTAAACACATAAAAATATTTATGTATAATAAAGATAGCTAACATGAGTAGGTCACACGCATGACCTTAGCATGTCATGGCCACACAAAAATAAACATGAAGGTGAAGGTTAATCTGATGATATAAACTTAAACTAAAAGGAATGTGCAAAGCTATTTATAATAAAAAATCATCTGCAAGAGAACTTCAACATTTTTCGTGAATTGAATGGGAATGCTCATGGCAAACGGATTTTGTATAATAACAATAAATATCAAAATAAAACAGATAAAATAATTTACAAGCTCCTTTCAATTATTCTCATATTTAATAATGTTCTATCCAATAAGTTGTAACATGTTGGCTCTTCAACAAGAAGGTTCATTTTTATCTACATTCCTTCCTCATTTTGTTCTAGGCCATTCAATACACATAATTTACCATAATAACTATTGTTTTGTGGGATTAGAAATTTTAGCCTTGAATTAAATTGAAGTGGTTTTTCTTCTATGAAATTGCTTCACATATCTGATCAACTTATTGTTTAGGATGTCATTATTCAAATATATAAATTAAAATATGAAATTCTGATTATTTTGTATAAATCAAATTATTTGTTACAATATGGAATATCTCTTTTCACATTCTTATTAGTATAATATATTTAAGAGGTGACTAGCTCTTACATTTATGATCATTAAATATGCATTTATGTTGGTCATTCATGTATTTATATTAGGCATAGTTAATTTAAAATGGATTAAAATATTTTACTTTTAAGTAAATATAATCCATAGTATTAAATGGTATAATTATAACTAGATTTATTGGTATATATAGAAATAAAACAAATGTAATAGATTCAATTCCTATCTTACTTACATAACAATTATCAAAAAATTACACTCTTTCTTAGAGTAATCAGGTCTTTACTTGATTAATTAAATGATATTTGTTTAATTAATTAAGTTCCCCTTTATCTCTTTTACACTTAAGCTAACATTCGGTTCATAATAATTAATTATTTTATTAATTATTATGTGCAAGCCTAGGGTTTTCCCTTTTAGGTTTTTTTGACCTATTAGAGGTTGAATTATTTTCTTTTGTATTATTATTCTATTACATTTTTTTGTGAATACAGATCTCTCATATTCTTGAGCATTTTCTTGTGTTTATGATTTTCTCTGTTGCTTCTTTGCTTCTCCTTGTAATAGGTTTATTCGGCTTGTAGAGATCATTTGGGCTCCTATGGTGTTATATTTCTCAAGTCTCACATGGTATGAGAGCCACCCACTGCAATCTGTTCAACTTTCAGTCTTGGGTTTAGGTTCTATCTCTTTGGATGGGGGTACTCTATAGGATGTTTTAGTTGTACCTGACATCTTGATGAAACTCCTATCCATTTATCAGATTTTCCATTCTATTTCTAGTAAGACAATTGAGTTCTCACCACATGATGTGGTTATTTGGGACCTCCATGACTCTGATTTGGTTATGGCTACTGGGAGTATTGATACTGCATCTCATCTTTATAGATTTGATGGATTTGAGCCCTCTGTAGGTACAGGTTCATCTCTTACAACACATGGAGATTCAGTGAGTAAGCTTTGGCATGAGCGTTTGGACCATGTCAACTACATATATCTTCAGCAGATGAGTACACAAGCACTTATTCCTGGTCTCCCACAAATTTCCTGCACTGATGGTGTTTGTCATGGTTGTGTGGTTGGCAAGCATCACAAGGATCCCTTTTCGAAGGGAAGAGCCCCTCGTGGAACCTTTGGAATTGATTCACAGTGACCTCATGTCATTCCCTACTCCTCCTTTTTCTAGGGCCAAGTATGTACTCACATTTATTGATGAATTCTCCAGATTCACATGGGTGTACTTTCTTAAGTACAAGTTTGATGTCTTTGATTAATTTTGAATATTCAAGACATTTGTAGATAAGCAGTCTGGTTGTTCTATTCAATGAATACATACAGATAATGGGGGGGAGTATGTGAATCAGGGTTTCAGATAATTTTGAACTGAGCATGGTTTAAAGCATCAGTTTACTGTTCCCTACACCCCTCAACAAAATAGTGTCGCTGAGAAAAAGAACATGACTTTACGAGAGATGGTGAATTGTATGATTTAGTCCAAGTCCATGAATTCATCTTTTTGGGTTGAGGCAGTCAATTGTGCCAACTACATTCAGAATTGGATTCCTCACAAGGCGATTCGACATATGACTCCTAAGGAGGTTTGGTCTCATGACAAGCTTGATGTTTCTTTTTTCCGAGTATTTGGCAGTGAGGCATGGGCATTTATTCCTTATGCTCAGGGGAGAGCAATAGAGTGGAAGAGCTGACCCCTCATTTTTGTTGGCTGCTGTGAGGATGTTAATGTGTACAAATTGTTTGATCATGATTCCTAAGATGTCCTCTTTTGATGGGATGTTCAGTTTGATGAGCGCCTTCCCACAGTGGATACCCTGTCCCCAGTGTCTATTCCTCTTCCTACTCCTCCCACTACATCTCTTCAGGATCATTTTGAGGATGATTTTGATGATGTTGTTGATGATCCACCATCTCCACCTCCACCTGCTCCACCTAAGATGCCCAAGTGGGCTCGCTTTACTGTTGAGGTGGCAGGATCTATGGTCGGTGATCCTTCAGATACTCGTCGCACCTATTCTCATACTATGGGTTCTAGTCTTTTGAGTCATGCCATTTCAAATGATCCTCAAAAGTTTTCAGAGGCAACAGGACACCCTGAGTGGGATTGTGCTATGGAGGAGTATTCTTCTTTGATGAGGAATAATACTTGGGATCTTTGTCCTCTTCCTAAGGGCAGAAAGATGGTTCGATGCCGATGGTTGTATCACACCAAGTATGTTGTTGATGGTTCGATTGATAAGTACAAAGAACGTCTTGTTGCAAAGGGTTTCTTGCAAGTTGAGGGTATTGATTACTCTGAGACATTTGCCCCTGTCGCCAAGATGAACTCTATTCATTTTGTACTATCCCTTGCAACTTATAGAGGATGGCCCCTTTTTCAAATGGATGTGAAGAGTGATTTCTTGCATGGAGACCTACAAGAGAAAATCTATATGGAGCAGCCTCAGAGATTTGTATAGGATAGTTCTTTAGTTTGCAGAGTTCGGCATTCATTTTATGGTCTCAAACATGCCCCTCGGCCGTGGTATGAGAAGATGGACTCTTTCTTGCTCTCCACTGGTTTCACATGTTATCATTCTGATCACACAATTTTCATTCAACATCTTGAGGGTGAGATCATGATTCTTGTGCTATATGTTGATGATGTCCTCATCACAAGTATCTCATTCTCTATGATGTCCTCATCACAAGTATCTCATCCTCTATGATTCAACATGTTCAATAAATTGTATAATATAAATCAATTTATGAACTAAATTGAATATTTAATTTAGTTTATATTATTCAATTATGAGATAATCTTTCAAAAATCTAAAAAATATTTCTTACTTTATTTTTTAAGTTGAATGATTAAGGTTATGTGTATATAAATATTTTTAGTGTATAGGCACAACATCAAAAGATCATTTTACTCACTATTATTTTAAAGCTATGTTACAAGGCATAAGAAAATTTATTTCCAAAATTATTTTAAAATTTTGCATCATATTCCCAAAGTTTTATACAACACTAAAACAAAACTAAACACTTCTATTCTCATCTCAAAAGAACCCTAAAATTTTTTTTATGAACAAATTTTTTCCTCAAATATTTAAAAAAACATAAGAATGACAAATCTTTGAAGATCATATTAATAAAAAAACAAACCATGCAAAATAGACTAAGCCAAATGAAATGACCATTTTCATGATTACTTCCATAATAATGTCTCTAAATAACTCTAAATAATTTTGTTATAATATATGAAGGAAGAAAAACTATGATTTAACTAAGATTAATTAACCGAAAGACTTTCACTGCATTCACATTGGGATTCCAAATAAATTTCGAATCATGAAAGAATTTTAATTAATGACAACAAAAGAGGAGCTAATAATTTATTATTTAATAGACATTAAAAGAAAAATCTAAAATGTTAGCGTTTTATCGCAAGGGGGTGAGCTGATTCTCTCTAAAATTGAATCTATTCATCATAATATGAAAGCATTTGAGAGAATTTTCCAAACAAATATGAAAGCATTTCAGAGCTTTTCTAAACAAAAATGGCATTTGAGAGAATTTTCCTTGGTCGTAATGATTGGTATGGCGATGCTCATTGCAGCTAGAACTAGCGTTGGAATTGCTCGAGATTTTTTGTTTTTCACTTGTATTTTATTAATTTTGAACACTTAATTTCTAAGAAGAATAGAAAGTAATTATTATTTCATATAGACCTACAACACTCCTGTGCATAGAAATTAAAATTTATTTGAACTTTTATGGTCACTCCATCGTAGTCTATTAGGTTCTTCGGTAGGTATGATTTATGGGGTTGGTGGTATTGTAAAATTATTTTTATTTTAAATTTATTAATAGATAGGGTTATTTAGATATTTCAATATTATAATTTGATGTACTTACATTTCATTAATGTAGTTTTTTTCATCTTAAAATAAAATGAATCTTTATCATTTTTTATTTTGGTTTAATTTTTATACAAAAGTGTTCAATACATCAAATATTTTGATTGTGTGTAAATGAAACATGTTTTTTATTGAAGATTTCCTTTTGGAAGCAATCAAGAATGGAAAAACATATGACTTTCTAGTCAATGTCTATTGATAGATCTACATTAAATGACTTAAATTAAATATTTGGTATCACATCTAGTCATGCTGTGCAATAATAGATAAAATTTTAACTATTTTACATTGATATAAAGTCAAATAATAGTGATGAGCTACTCTAAGCCCATTATGTAGGAAGCAATATATTTATGTGAATATAATAAATTATTGTTTTTGGAGATGTTTTTATTTTTTATTTTTTTAATATATAAATAAACATAATGTGATGAAAATATTTAGTAAACAATTTTGAGAGCTTTTTAAACGAAGATCAAGTTTGCTTCATTCAAAATCTAAATAGGCTAATTTAATAATCTTTATCAAATAATAAAAAATAATAAATGATGTAATAAGTCTACTTTTCATTACTTACAAAGATATTCATGTGATAATGAATCCTTAAATAAGAAAATGTAAAATGAATGAATCAATGTTTATTCTTTTATTTAAATCCTAGGATATAAAATTTTAATGCTACCATAACAGAATACTCTGTAACTAATTCAACAATTACTAACTTTATCCTTAACGTCTTTTGACTCCTTGAAAGTTGAGAAGTGATGAGAAAAGGTTAGTTACCTCGTTCAAAGTGCCTAATATTAGAAGTGTGGTCTGCATTGCAAACTTGATATCATGATTGTAGGCACAATCATTTTAGCTCTCTTATTTCAGTCAGATCCATGCGCCCACTATTAATGCCTTCTTTGTTCAACCAAAACTAAACTTATTCTTCTAGTCTTCAATTCGTTGTATCACTCAGTATGCCCACTATTAATGTTGAAGTCTGAATCTTCATTTTTACCTCACACCTTCAAAGACATCATCATGGCATTCAAGCCCTACTCAGATATGAAAAAGTATTCATGGAAGTGAAGCTCTCCAATTATAATCAAAATGGTCTTAATGTTCGATTGAGTGTAATTGTATACATTGGTATTATCTTGGGTATCATCATGGTCATGCGTGGTGGTAGTTCTTCTCCATGGGAAAGGATGACTGTGGGGTTGTTCATGAGAGATTCTATCATAACTGGCATGAGAATGAGTGTATGTGTCTGACATCTCAGGTTTTTGAAATAGGGATGAAGGTGAATCAAGCACGAGACACTCTTTCTTAGCACCATGAATGGACGTCCTTTGTCTTGCGTTAACTTGATTTATTTGGTTTGTATCATCCTCCAAAATTTGTGACATATCAAAATCATGAGGTAGTCTTGTCCCACTTTGTGCCATGACTTGTAGGAAATATTGTCTATCCCTTTTGATGATTTCTTGAACCAATCTATTAAAATGGGGATCCATGATAGTTTTCTCAACTTCTGCAAAATCCACAGATGCATTGTCATTGTCATTATCATTTCCATTGTTGTTCTCATTGTTATCATTGTCTAGTATATTAATGCAGTTTTCAAATGGATTGTAGAATTTATCTCCATCAAACTCATAAGTACTCATGTTTAAAGACCTTAAAGCTTCTTTGACTTCCCTTCTAGACCTTTGTGAATGGGTTTCAGCCATGGACTAAAGTCTTGACCAAAATGAAAGGTATTATGAAAATGCAAATACTATGGAAGACCAAGATGTGTATGAAGTGTAGATGAATCTAGGATAAACTTGCAATGTCCAAGAGTGTAATACCAAAGTGTGTAGGTTTTTAGAGTAAGGTGTGGCTTCCAAAGAGATGATGGATCTCTTAATGAGGTAAGTTGACCTTGACTCAAGAAGACCAAATGAGACCCTAAGATGATGGATCTTGATGCAGGATTCACCTAGTGTTGTGTTATAGTAGGTTTGTAAAGTTTGATGAGGACATGCAAAGTAACCTTTTGACTCAAATTTAGAAGATATGCATGAGGGAAATGCAAGTGAAGGAAAATGATTGACTATGTGTTACCAAGATAGGTTGACTAAAGAGTGAAGCCCTATAGGAAGCAGCCTTAGAATCTCTTTAGATCTGAAAACTTAAGTCCTTATTATTCTCAAGATTTTTCTTGTAATCTTTCAACTGTGAATGCAAACACGGTTTTAACAAACCTAGACGTGATTTTGAAATTTTTTTGTAATTTTGTCCAACTATGAAGTTGTTGAATGTGACCAAACCTCAATGTTTTGACTCTCTTTGTGGCAAGAGGACACAATAATAGTGAAGACTCAATGTTTGAAGGTTTCTTGTCCAAGGAATCCAAAAATGTTCCCATATGTGAAGTGTGATGTGAAATGGTTTTACATAGACTTGAAAACATGACAGACATAATGTTTATTTGTTTTGTTTGAAAATATTTGAGTGTTTTGATCATGCAGGTGCAAATCCTAGGGTTGGTCGGGATAATAGTTGTTAAATCTCACCTGGGGGGTTACCCCAAGCTATACAATTTAGAGTGAATACTTAGATGCTTGACTGCACTGAATCCACCCCTGACACTCACTTCTCTGAGGCAGCTAAGCACCAGTCCCCACAAAAACTCCCCATGGCAAACTTTGTATCCCTACTAAGAACCATAAGAATGTGAGCCACTTCATAGCTCTGACCTCCTACATCAACAACTAGAAGGTTTTTGGCTTCTAACACAAAAGGTGTCTATTAAGGGAATCTGTTTGAGTGGCCATACATGTGGTGGCATACACTCCATTAAGGAAGGCTCCTAGCCTATAGAGGTTGCGCTCTATAGGTTTTATGGGGAGACATATCATCCGTATGAAATAATCAACACTCTTTGCTTGCAACTTTCGTCACAAACACATTTATTTATAGTGGTTTGGAAAAGATTTTCTTTAGCTTGTTACCACTTGGGTTGCTCCCTTTTACTTGGCCTTATGGGCTACTCGGGAAGAAAGCCCTCTAAAGGTAAAAAAAAAGGGCTTGCATTTCTCAAGACATAGAAGACCCTTTATTTTAGAGCACCAATTGAAATGTTTTGCTTAACTAAAGAAGACAAAGTAAGAAATTTTAAAATCAAATATTTGTCAAAGGTTATGTACCAAATGTGTTAGTAGTTTTGAAATAATACCCCTCCTGCAATCACACAAGTTAGGCAAATTTTAGGTCCAAAAGACTTTGTGAAATAGGGATCTTCTACAATACGTTTTTTGACAAATCCAAAGATCTAATTTTCCATGAGTTATTTTGCATCAAAATTAAATTCATAAAGAACAGATCGCCTGTATAAATTCAAGACACTTCCAAAATTGTTATAAAAATAAAAAAAATTGCTAATTTTCTCTCACAATTAATTTTTTATGAAAAATCGTTAAAAAATCAAAATTGATCCAAAAAATATGAATTTTTTTACTAGAAACTCTTGATACCATTCCCAACTTGCACAAACACATTCTTGAAAAAATTCCAAGCAGTGTGTGAGATATCATCAAAACATTGCAAAACCCTAATTTTTAAAGATCAAATTTTTCATGAAATATTTATCACCCAAATTAAAATTACAAAAACCAGACCCCTTATAGAATTATGATAAGTTTCGAGAAATCTAAGAATATGCAAAAAAAATTGCTAATTTGTTGCCAAAATAATTTTTTAATGAAACATCATAACAAATTCATAGAAAATTCAAATATGCTCCAAAAACTCTAAATTTATGACTGAGCACTCTAGATACTATTCTCAACTTACAAAAACACTTTGATGTGAAAAATTCCAAGTCGTTTGTGATAGCTTATCAAAACATTGCAAAACCCTAATTTTTAAAGTTCTAATTTTTCATGAAATATTTTGCACCCAAATTACAATCACAAAAAATAGAACACCTATAGAATTTTGATAAATTTCTAGAAATGTAAGAAAATCAAGAAAATTCGCTAATTTGCTCCCAATATTAATTTTTGATGAAAAATCATAAACAATTAATATGAAATTCAAATATGCTCCAAAATAAAAAATGGATTGAGCACCCATGATAGTGTCCCCAACCTTTAAACAAAAGTTGATTCAAAAATTTCAAGTTGTTTGTGAGATCTAATCAAATCTCTCCAAAAGCTTAAATTTGTGTCTAGAACCTAGCTAGAAAAGGTTATTCTCCAAATTATTTTACAAAACAGCAACATAGGCTTAGAAAAACCTGCATAAAAAACATAGATCTAACAAAAATCCATGTCCCATCAAATGTGCAAAAATGTATATGGTGAGAAGTGATGATAAACTATTGTAAAACCATAAAGATTCAACCACAAACAACCTAAGTCCTACAATGAAAAATTCACCAATACCAATAGAGGTACCTAAGATCATGCAAATCAGCAAAATAAAGCAATATTACTATTCACATGTCAAATAGGGTTTCAATCTCCATTGTCTTCCTATCTCCATTGATCTTGTTTGATATGCATTCTCTCAAATTTTATGTGTGCACAAGACCTCAACAAAGAACGAAAATGTGGTTGATAGAAAGCTTGATTGCATAAGATTGATTAGACACCTTGATTAGATAATTAGATGATTAGATTAATATGATTAATAATGAAGGAGAGTATCCTCTTATATAAAAGTCACTATAAGAAATGGAGGGATAAGATTACGAGGTGTAAAGATAAATGGTCAGCTAAGATTAAAGGGTAGGTAGAGGAAATAATTAAATGATAAAGGGGTAGGTAGGAGAAGAATTAAGAGATGAGTGACATGTGTCATGGGTAGAAAAGGCTAATGAATTAATTAAATAAATAAATATTTATTTAATTAATAGAAGAAGTGGGATCAATTAAATAAATAAAATATTTATTTAATTTAGGAAAAGGACAATTTAAATAAATAAAAGTATTTATTTAAATGAGGACGGGCTTAGAAGAAGATTAATGAATTAATTAAATAAATAAGAATTTATTTAATGAATAGAAGACTAAGGATAAAATAATTAAATAAATAAAAATATCTATTTAATTAGACAAGACAATTTTAGGTGTCTACAAATATTAATAACATTGTTAATATTACATCATCGTCAATAATATTAACATTGATGTTACGAATTGATGAGCTAAAAGAAAGTTTACATATGTGGGTGGGATATTTGGTGTGAGTGCTAGGGTTTTGGGGTCGAGGGATGCAAATGAGGAAGAAGATGACAGTAAGGTGGATGGAGGGGATTTGAATCCCATTTTGGCCTACTTTCGACACCCTTTCTTTTGGGTCTTTCTCTACTTGGTGTTTGTTGCATTTCATTGTGGATGGGTGTTTGTTGTGGGGGTGGCCCTGTTTGTTTGGTGGAAGTGTGGAGGCACACACAACTTTTATGGGATTTAGGATCTACTGGGATGGCTATGCTCTTGGTTGTCCCTAGTCTTTTTTGCATGCAGATCATTATCTTCGACATCCAGACCCATTATTGGAAGTGGCTCTACCCTCCACACCTATTTTCCTTGCCCAACCCTTGTGGGCTCTGGATCTGTCTCATATCTACTATTCTTCCCTGGAACATTTGGTGTCATGGTTGGAGCTCCCTACAGTTTCGGCCTGGAGATATTTTGCATGTGACTTGGGGTTTGCTATGAGAGATGTATGAGAGGAGAGATCCTCTCTATTCTCTCTCTTTGTTGGTGCAAGGGGTTTCGCTTGGAGTTGGAGGAGGATTTGGGATTTGGGTGATATCTATGATAGAAGGTTTTTCTCTCTTCTTCCAAAGACCTGGTGGGTTCTTATGGGCTTGGGGTTATTTGGTTTTAGAAGATATTTTTGCTCGGATTGTGTGCTCTACTCGTTCTTTTTTGGGATCTTCTGTTTAACCCCTTTCCTTCCCCTTGCTCCTTGGATCTGTGGTGGAGGGTATTTTCTAGTCGGCTATGCCTTATTTGTCTATCTTCAATTCAAGCTGGTAATTCTGTTTTAGGGGAGACTCTCTATTAAGGGAGTTTTCTTGTTAGTGGTTTCAAGATATGTTGGTGGTCCTCTTGAAGGGTGGATTGCCTTTTTGTTCTTATTCTTCTCAAGAGGATCAATTTCTTTCTGAGTTACATCTCTTAGTTCCTTTTAGTCTACCTTATTGAGGAGGGTCGTTATTCTATAGAGGGGAAGAGTTGATGGCTAGTTGTTGTTAGATACTCGCTAGGATTTGGTTGGTTGTTTGAAGCTCTCTCCATGCTACTATTCTCTTGGCCCTTTTCTCCTATAGAGGTAGAGAGATGGGATGTGCTTCCGGGGTTTTTAGGTCATGGGAGCCTATCAAAACCCATTTTTAAGGACCTTGAGATTTTGATGGCTGAGTATGTGTTATGTATTGTTCTTTCTCCTCTGATCCCTATTGAGGTGGTGATTGTAGAGAGCTTTCAGTTTTCAGCCATGTTCTTATTCCTCCTAGGTGAGGAAGCCAGTAAAAACCCTCCTTCGTTAGTTAATTTTTTGACTAATCGGGTGTTTGCTGTCAGTTTTAAGGGGTACACCTTGGTTTCTTCTGGTTCTTAGTTTTGGTTAAGGTGTGTTGGGTTTGGTAGCCTAATATCAGGTTGTGGGAGCTTGGTTAAAACCCTCTTGTATGGTTGTGGGTGCTTGTCAAAACCCTCAATATCTTTTAGGTTGTGGGAGCTTGTTTAAAACCCTCTTCTGTGGCTGCAGGAGCCAGTCAAAACCCTCAAAGTCTATTCTCTTTGCTTAGGTCTAGCCTAACATGTAATTTCTCTTGTTGTCCTTTGGCTAATGTTTCACAAGAGGTTGGATGTATGGAATCTTTGTATATCTATTGATCAACTGTTTCTTGCTGGGTTTTGGATGCTAGTTCATCTAGGGGGTTTCGGGTCTCTTTAAAACCTATTGTTCAGGGTTAAGGTCCCCTCAAACCCTGATTTTCCCTTAATCAAAAGAATTGATGTTACCTTCTAAACTAATTAGATTAATATAAGTAATTTTAGTATTTATGATAGGACACACACACACACTGATATGCATAGGTAAATGCACGCACACCTACGCACGTGCGCACATGCACACTATGCTCACACACACAAACAAGCATATTAATCCATGCAAATGTGTGCATGTGCTCACACACACACATGCACACACACACACACACACATGTACATGCACACGCACACACATGCGTGCACATGCATGCACTGATGCAGGAGTATCTGGTGGTGTAAGGGCATTCCTACATCACCCAAAAACATTTATTTTTGTTTAGTTTTATTTTAATGAATAAGTGATTCCAACTTTCATAATTGACAAGCTGGTTTTTATTTGAAGGTGGATGGAGCCCAAAATTTGCAAGAAGATTAAGGAAAGAAAAATAAGCACATTGACAAAAGAATTAGGTCAAAAGCATTAATGGTTTTAATTTAAAAATAAAATCTTCAGAGTCAGATTTGAGGCGTTAAACGGTTTCAAATGGGCCTGAAAATGACTACAATTAAAAAATTGTATTCTTCCCATATCCTTTGCTCAGAGAGATTTATGATGCTTCAAATGGTTCATCAATCTGATTCCCGAATCAAAAGTTATGGCTACCAGAAGATGGACAATTTTTCAGAAAGTTTCAATTTTTGAATCTGGCTATATTTTCATGTTTTGGCATTTGTCTGCCAATTGGTAATTTCTAAACTATAATTTTGGCTCCAAGTTGGAAAAGGCTATTTAGGGCTCTCTAAACTGTAATTTTGGCTCCAAGTTGGAAAAGGCTATTTAAGGCTCATTGAGGAAACCTGTGAATCTATTTTTGGGATGTGAGTTTTTGGAGTTGAGTTTTTGGGAGTTAGTTTCTAGGTTGGAAATTATTTTGTAAGGGTTTTCAGAAAACTCTATAAGTTATAAAGTGTTGCAACCTGTGAGGATTTATTCTAGATTGTAATTGCATGTATTGCAGATAGTTTGATTTCACATAATATATTTAACATAATCTTATATGTTTTATTGCAATTTGTTGTGTTTTTCTATTTCTCGGGTTGTGCCCTCAACACGTATGCACACACACGCACACACACAAGCATATGCACATGCACACGCACAGGCACACACACACGCACAGACACAGGCACAGGCACAGGCACACGCACACATAGACACAAACCTCGTCAACAGTTTAAAATTATAAAAACACACAACGTCTATGCTCTAAAATTAAACTCCACATCATTACATTAATAATCTTACCATTGCACAACTTCGCATGATGCTAATTTGTCATTCATGCGACCATGTACATCATTATCGATGCTTCACATTAAAGTGTTGGCCGTAATATAGAATCGATTGAGTGCAAAACCTCGTGAATTCTCTTCAAGCTAAAACATGAGAACTTAGTATTAGCGTAGCAACTGCACAATTTTAACCCATGTTTCCAACACTAAAATTATATTACCCTAATTGACTTTGAATTCTTGTGGAATGAGATCTGAGTCGTTCTTTTAAAGACGGATCTATGGCTAGTGGTGACAACGACATTATGCCCTAAGTTTCTTTTCTCCTATGCTAAGAACTCTCTCATTTTCAAACACATAACACAAAGATTTCAAATACTCTTAAACTGATCTGAGCTATTTGTTCTAAACAAAATCAACGGCTAGGAAAGATGAGAGGTGAACCTTTAAGCCTATTCACATTACTAGTCTATATACCCAATCGAGTGAATCGACGGCTATGAGAAGGCATAGAATGTTACCTCTAAAATTTCGTATCAAAATTTATTTATTTGAGTACTTTGATACAAAAGTCCATTTTCCACTCCGAATACAACTGCAATCTTGAAAGTAAATGTTTATTATTTGAAGAAATTCTATTTCGGTTTGAGAATATTAAATTCTTAGGGATAATTTTGTCACTAATTTTTTACTCTTATTTAATCATTGTTTATTTATGTTATTATCATCAATATTTTAAAATTATCTTCATTTGTTTAGAAGTAGAACTTGAGGGTTGCAAAATAATGTAGCTCAATTTCTCATACTTTACCGATATAAATGGGAGTTCATACAACATAATACATTCCATTGGATGAACCTAGCAAATCATTGCATGCATTCCAGAATGATGCAACACACATTAACTCTTTATGAGATAACTTGTAAACTATTTCCCTATATTCTTTTATAAAAAGAGAATTATCTAAAGATAGCCAATTTATCCATTGTTTTAAACTGTGAGATGAAATGTATCCCGTCAATATATTGTATCTGACTGTTTAACTAAACAGTCAGCAAATGTAATAATGGTTAATCCTTTCTTTTCAAGAGAGAAATAATGCAAGGCACTTTTAGTTACATTTCTTCTTTCTATTTTCTTGTTAAATAATGTAGAAAAGAAATTGAAGATATAATAACAGGGAGAACTACACAAGCAGAATTATTCACATTAACTAAACCAACATACTACAAAAGACTCTAATAACAAGATTTTACATTCATCCATATTCAAGATAAATATCATTCACAAAAAGAAAAAGTCATACCAATATAAAATTTGATAATCATGTGAACTTTATAGATGTTCTTATGTCTCATTTAAACTCAATTGAAAGAGGTCAAGATGATGATGACATTGGCATCAAAATAAAACACCACAAGAGAATGCTTCCCAATGAGAGTTAGAAATAAAATAAGATATAAATTATCTTAGGGTAAGAATGTTTTGATGTTATAACAATTAATCTGCCATGTTTCTAATTTAGAGAGGAACAAATAATGAAAGTCATTTAAAAAAAATTTGGATTGGGTTTATTATTGATTAAGGCTAAAATAAATCTATTATCACATCGTGGTTATCTCATGACCCATTTTATTTATAATGGAGATCATAGTTTGAAGAAAGTTCATGGAATCAATGCTTTGTGGGGTGGCTAGCAACTAAGGCAATCCCACAAAGTTCTGATGATTTTTCTCTTTTCATCTTCATATATGCACACCCGCCCACTCCTCAAATTTGTGGATCATCGTTTCTTTAGAGCAGAAATCTGCGGGGCTGTACCCTAGGTCAACCGCTTCCTCTATTAAGAAAGCCGATATTGCAAAATAAAGCAAAACTACTGTGAAAAATCGATTCCTCTATTGCAATTCTATTCCACAATCCAGAGTATCTTGTAAGTTAGTGATATGGAGTGACTAGCAAGAGGCTTATAATATAATGGGGTTGTTTACGTATACGTAGAAGATACGTACAAGAGACATCCTCAGAGCACGCCACACCTTTGTCATGTATGAAGAAGCTGCGAAGATGGTGGGACCATTTGTAAAGCCTCCTGCGGTTCTGAATGCTGGTCAATTGGGATCATGGATGAAGCACAAATTGTGTGTGTTGAGCTGACTGGACTGGTGAACCAGCTCAAAAGGGGTGATTTGCTCTTATTCATTGCTCTTATTCGATTTGAGAATATGGAGGCGCCAGAAGCATTGCGATTTGATTTGAAAATATTCTGGCACTAGAAGCATTGTGATTTGATTGGGAATATTGAGGCACCAGAAGCATTGCGATTCAATTTGCAAATATTCGGTTTCCAATTATAAGTGTAAGATGACTGCAGCAGTGCCCATGAATAAAATGCAGACCACAACTTTAATATTGGGAGTTTTGAAATGGCAACCAGCTATTTCCCATCACTTCTTAAAGTTTAAGGAGGTAAAATCACACTCAGTGTGAAATCACCTCATACATCACCATTATAGTATATTTATATTATGGTGGACCAAAATAAGCATAGAATCTATAAATAAACATTTAAAGAATTATAGCTTATAATGCATTATGAACTCTATGGCTCTTTCATTGTTGCAGAAGGTAAGAGAGTTTGGTTTTCAAATAAATAAACAATTTAAGGTGTAGTTTTATTTTCAAAGTATTTTAAGTAAATATATAATGTTCTATATAAATATTATTTTAATTCTTTAATCAAAAAAATTTAGACTATCTTGTATTGTTATTTTATTTTTCACTTTAAAAAAAAAATACACAAATAGAATTATATTTGAATATGTAACTCTTATTTTATTAATAAAATATCTTATATTGATATAATTATTATACAATTATTTAATATGAAATGATATGTTGATTCTTTTTGTAATTCAATCATGTCTAAAATAAATGTGTGTAATGAACATATAAGTGTATTTAATATAAATACACTATAAGAGGAATAACTAATACCAAAACATACTCATACAATTCATAATATTTAGAGTGAGAAATGTTCAAATATCATTCACAATATCATTAAAATAGTGAATAAAAGATTGTTAGATTGATTCTTTGTAAATAAATATTGAAACAGAATTCATTCAATTAGAAATATAATATTAATATTAAAATTAAAAAATATTATTCACATTATAATAAATTATTATAAATTATATCAAATTATACACATATTTTATTAAAACTAGATATTGATATCCCAAATATTATATTGAGACGATAAATTTTTTTTTGCCTATTCTCGTAGTGCAGAAACCACAATTTAACTGAAGGCCCCATAAAACTCAATCAATTTTCATTCAAAAATAAGATTTTCTACTACATTAAAATGAAATATAATTAAAAATTATGCGTGTTGAGCTGACTGGACCAGTAGACCAACTCAAAAGTCTTTTATTCACTGCGATTCCGTTTGCAATTATTCAGGCACCACAAGCATTGCGATTCGCTTTGGAAATATTCGGGCACAAAAAAGCATTACGCTTCGATTTGCAAATATACGGTTTACAATTAGTCTAAGATGAGTGCAGCAGTGCCCATGAATAAAATGGAGATGACCATGAATAAAATGGAGATCACAATGTTAATATTGGGCGTTTTGAACCAGTCATTTGTCATCATTCCTTAAAGTTTACGTAGTTAAAAGCATTAGTAGTTTCTTGTTTTTCTTTCTGAATTCGATTGTGTTTGTAATTTTTGCATAGATGTTTCGGATCACAATCTGTAAACCATCAACAGAATGACAGAGAGCTCAAAGATTAGAATGATAGAATGATAGACTGTTGCAGACCCAATAAAAAGATGAAGGAAAAGAAGAGAAGAAGGAGAGGTTACACATGGCCCAAAATGACAAATAAGATATACACTACCAAATAAACATTAAAAAAGAATAAATAACAGGACAGGGACATAAATAGACATAATAGTTTGAAATTTTTATTCTTCTTCTTATTATTAAAACCATTATTACAAACTCAAAATGCTAATAAAGAAAGAACAAGAAAAAATATTCAAAACAAAACAATATAACAGGACTAAAAATAAGCTATAAGAGGAAACATTAAGCCACAAAAGCACCAAAAGCACTATCACTATGAAATCATCTCATGCATCACAATTTTAATATACTTATATTCTGGTGGGCCAAAATAAGCTTAGAAGCTACACCTAACCATTTAAAGAATTATAGCTTAAAATGCATTATGAACTCTGTGGCCTATTCATTGTTGGAAAAGGTAAGGGATTTTGGTTCCACTTATTATCATAATTATTTTGTTTTTATCATATTTTTCAATTTTTAAATATTTAATGCTAATAAAGTAATATTTGAATTGTAAGGTTGTTTTATTAATAATATATCTTACATTAATATGAATATAATATAATTATTTAATAATAATTGATAGTTTAATATTTTTTTTAAAATCAATCATGTCTAAAATAAAGATATGTGTAATGAACATATAAGTATATTTAATATAAATACATTATAAGAGAAATAAATAATACTAAAACATACTAAGAATGCTCAAATATCATTAAAATATTCAATAAAAGATTGTTAGATTGATTTTTTGTAAATAAAATTGAAACCAAATTCATTCAATTAGAAATATAATATTAATAATTAAATTTAAGAATATTATTCATCTTTGTAATAAATTATTATTATTGATACAAAATTATACACACACCTTTATTAAAGCTAAGTATTGATATCCAAATGAAAACTTGTCTATCTTCATAGAGTAGAAACTACAATTTAATTAAAGGCCAAAACTTATAACCCCATAAAACTCAATCAGTTTTCATTCAAAAATTTAAATTTTCTACTACATTAAAATGATGTTTTTTTCTAAGTGAACTTATTATGTTGAGATGATATGCCTTAGATAAATTTCGCCAACATCAAATTACAGTCAAAGCTACTTTTAATAGCTTCCTTTCCTTAATGCATTAAATTGTTAAGGAGAGAACATTAGAGTTTTGACTAAACATTTTAATAGAAGAAAGAAGGAATTTAACATCCACAAATGATAAAAACATATAAGAAAATTATTTTGAGCTCATAAAATAGATAAATGAGATGAATTATATTAAAGAATAGAGCTTAACAACAAAATGGACATTGTGAAATGAGGTTTTCTAATTATTTGTGTAATATGATATGTGTATAGACTAAAGACATGTTATTATGTAGATGCTTTCATAAAAAATGAAAAATTGATAGCTAATAGAAAGAACAATACTTATGAAGTAAAATTAATATCATTTTAAAAGATTATTCTTTATTTTGCTACTAGCCAAAATTCTTAGCACTTGTAAGTGTTGGAATGTGAAGCCCAATGGTCACATGACCTTTTGGCTCCCTCAACTCTTCGATTTATGCCTTTGTATGAATGTATAAATATGTGTGTAGTCTATGTATTGTATGTAATCGAATATGGTTAATATATGAAAATTCCCTTCTTGAGAATGGACGTAGGAAAATTGTCGAACCACTATAAATCATGTGTTGTCTCTTGTTATTTATTTATTCTATTTTTGTTTTCATTTTCTCTACTCATTTTAATCGATTCAATTGGCATCAGAGCTTGGTGAGCGATTAAGAAGAGATGGAAAGGTAGATAGATAGATGATTGAAAATTCTTGATAAGATGCAGAAGTTTGAAGTTAGAAAAACTAGTTGTTGGTATTGTGGCAAGCGAGGGCATGTCAAAAGAAATTATTGGTCTTTCAAGAGGGCTGAAAGGCAACCAAAAGATGAAGACACTGATTCAATCATCAAATAATTTCTTGGAAATTTAGACTTGGTGGAGGGTAAGATTGTGCAAGCAAAAGTTTAAAAAAATACATCACGTACATTGGTGGGATGGCTGGAAAAATGAGAAAAATTCGGCTGAAGAAGAGGAGTGTATGTCATCGGAGACCCAAACTAAATCTGCTATTGATTTTGCCTCTTGAGGTGAGATGGAGGATGTAGATTGGAGTGAGGGAGTAGAGCAACGGAGCTCAGAAGTAATTGAGGCTTCAAAGGGCTTTGTAGATGGCATGGTGTTGTGTCAAGTTTCTCTGGAGAGGCCATTCCATACCACAAGTGTGAGAAATGTTTTGGCAATGAGAATGGTGCTAGAGCTCGGTGAGGTGTCCAAAGGATGGTTGTGTAATGAATCACCACGGTTGAATAAACGCAAAGTGATCAAAACAACGAAGTTGGATGGCCACTATGTTGGTCAGGAAATGATTTGTGAGACCCTTTATGGAGACAAACAGTCATGGCAATTGAAGAGGTTGCAGAGCCTGCTAAGGGGAAATCAAGCCATGGGCATTGATGAACAAGCCCATAAGAGGATATGAACATAAATCGATACCCCCTTGAATATCTTAAACATGGTAGAGATTGTGGATATTTTAATTCCCATCAAAGAGTCGAGAGAGATCAAGAGTCAATCCTTTTCAAATGTCACTATTGGTTGTAGTGTTTGCAGAGTAGTAATGGTGCCTCTGCAGGAAAAGAGTGGCTTGTTCATGGGAACAAATAGAGGACATGTTGTAACCAGGCAGGAGTTCGCACCCCAACCCTCCGCCAACAAAGGGAAGTGAACCAAGAGGACATATTTTGTGAGAAAATCAATCCAGGAAGTAGCAGGTTTCACCCCATACGAGAAGAGAATAATAGAGTTTCTGAAGATGGGGAAGGACAAGAGGGCTCTCAAGGTGGCCAAGAAGAATCTCGGTAACCACAAGCATGTTAAGATGAAGTGCGAGGAGATGTCCAATGAGGTTCGAATGAATGATGATTTCTCTTGGTTGGAGGAACTGTGGTGCCTTAGGCTTGCGAAATTGGGAAGAGGAATTTCAAAGGGGAGAAATAAGTTTGGAAGAAGAGGTTATTACTCAAGTTGCTTACAATTGTCCTGCAAGTATTTTTACATTTTTTTTACCAACAAGAAGGCGAGAAGTCTACATTGGCTAGGAATGTGGAAGGATAGAGGATAACACCCTCTATAGGTTTATCTAGGCATCATGGGCTGGGTGCCTGGACTCTGTCTGGCCTTGCAATGCATGCCAATCTTGGTGGTATTCTAGGTCACTTCGTACATCCTTCGGGGCTACATGGAGCATCGAACCCTTTGGAACACCCTATGTGTGTGATGGTGGTGAGAATGCTGAGGTGGAATTACAAAAGCATTGTGGATGTAGTGGCACAAAGGTTAGGTGGGAGGGTGTCATTTTGACTTGGATTGGTTTGGTTGTGATGGTGCATAAAGATATGATTGTAACACCCTTGCAGTTGGTGTTGTGTGAGTAGTTCAAGGAGGGAATTATTTCGCATCATTTAATGGCAGACAAACTCGGTCCTCATGTGATGACAGCTCTTGACACTAGATTTGTGGCCACCGTAGCTTTGAATCCTGTGAATGTGGCAGGAATTTGTGTGCCACCTATGGTAGTGTCATCTAGTGAGGGGTTAATTGATGGAAATCATGTCATCATTTCATTCTTAAATGGGTCTGAGTCTTATGTTTGGGTATTAGACTCTGGTAATGGTGATCCTTTATGGGGGAGCACGAGAGAAGGAGACATTGATGGAGGGTATTTTGCATCTATAGATAGTGGTGTTTTCGATTATGAATATATGGGTGCATTTGTGTATGAGAAAGTTGTAAGATAAGATGTTCAGCTGTTAGATTTTGAGGAGTCTAATTTGATTTGGAGAAGGTGTATCCATAGTGTATGCAAATAAGAGTTCGCAAAGTTAAAGTCTTGTGGGCTAGTTGTAATTTGAGTTTTGAAATGAAAGCAGGGATGTCATAGTGCAAGGTTGTGCCAGTTGGTCTTCACAGGGCAGATTGTTGGGATGTGAAGCCCAATGTTCACATGACCCTTGGCTCCCTCAACTCTTCAATTTATACCTTTGTATGAATGTATAAATATGTGTGTAATCTATGTACTATATGTAATTGGATATGGTTAATATATGATAATTCCCTGCTTGAGAGTGGATGTAGGCAAATGTCCAAACCACTATAAATCATGTGTTGTCTCTTGTTATTTCTTTATTCTATTTTTGTTTTTGTTTTCTCCACTCATTTTAATCTTTTCAGTAAGTTCTATTACCAAAATGCTTTTTATAAAATAAAATTTTCTTCAAAAATAAAAAACACATAATCATTTAAAAGTCTTCCAAAGTAGTTCTAGTTTTATACTAATTAAAAATGAAACAATTATAATTTTTAGTCAATAGTAAATTGTTCTAAATGATAACTATCATTTTTAAAGGAATAACAAAACCATATGAATTTTTTTAACAAGAGATTAGAAACTAGACAAATTCAATCATGTTAAACTTTTGTCCAAATAAAAATAGGGAACCAAAATTTATAGAAAGAAATAACTAGATTATTATGGATGATATTTACCAAATGGAAAAATCCTATGTAGGATAATTCTCCCAATAAAATGGCATGTTGATGCATCATAAAACATCATGTCATATACAAGATCTCATACCATATACAGTGACATAATGATGATAGATTATATAGCCAACTAAAGAGATGAATGTCTCCTCTTTCCATTATAACATCACAACTCATGAGTTCATATGCTAGTTTTTTTATAAAAAAACATAAAACATACAAAAAGTGGACCCAATTTGTCATTTTGTCATTTGCATTTTATATATTTTGTGTTTGACAATAGTTTCATTTTCCCACCAAAGGGGCGACTCATACCATGTTGTAGACATATGCATGAGATAAAGAGTAGCCATGATACCTCCCTACATGCTCTTTAAATGGGATTTTATTATAGCCCTTTACTATTTCTGTCCAATTTTATGGAGAGATATGAAAAAGATGCAAAATCTTAGAGGACCTAGCAATATTATTTTTAGTAATAGTTTTGAAATATTTTTAAATTCCTATTTTAGAGGACCTGATGGTTTATTTTTAGCATTATAGAGGCATAATTTGGTTCAATTTATGGGTGCCCAAACTCACATTTTCATTTTTGAGGTGCATATTTGATCTATTTTGTGGGCATTTCACCAACTCTACAAAAGATAGGTATATATATCTACCTAAGTATATTTTCTAGCTTGTTGTTGTAGCTAGGAAGTATGGAGAGGGTAAGTAGTTTGAGAAATAGAGGGGCTATAAAAAAGAGTTTTTTAATTATTATTTTCAAATGGTTTTTTTGAATTATGTAAAAGTACCATTTTGTATGCTTATAAGCTATTGTAGAATGGCATTTTTTATTTTCAAAGGGTTTTTCACAATTGTTTAAAAATCCCCTCCTTGAACAATGTGAAGTGCATGTTTGAAATGATAAGATTTTTCTACACATGTTTTGTATGCTCATTTTATATTTTTAGCATCATTTATCCAAATAATTTCTTTAGTAATGGAAAAACTAACCATATATTATTTAACCACACCTTTTCAAAATACAATATGATGGCATTATATTACTCTAGTGTTCAATTGTGTTTTGTGTGACAAGGATGAAGAAACAAAGGATCATCTTCTTCTCAATCATGCTTTTACATATGAATGTTGGTTGTGGCTACTCAATAAATTGAGTTGGTCTACCCCCTTCACTCCAATATTTTAATGTTCTTTGAATCTCGATCCAAATTGTACAAAGAATCATTTTTTGTAGTCCTTTGGGAGGTTGCTCATACTATTTTGATCTAGAATATTTGGTGGAAAAGGAATGAGAAAATTTTCAAAAATGAAAGGAATAAGGTTGAGGTTGTTCCTTATAAGATTGAGAATTAAATTTTAGAAGTGGTAAAAGCTTATACAATTAAACACAAAATGTCTGATTCATGTGAATTAAAAGGTTGGACTCTTGTTTCACATCTTGAAGGGATAATGTTCTTAAGGAATGGAAATGTGTAAAGCTACCATTCAAGGGAAGCCTAATTAATAATGTAAGGATGAAAGTTAATAGAAAATAAATTCAATGAAAAACCTCAAATATTAGACACTACAAATTAAATTTTCATTGACCAACAAAAGGGAATCTCGGGATTTTGAGAGTTGGATATGTTTTGAGAGATCATAAGGGTGTCATTTTGAAAGCATGGTAAACAAGAAATCTAGATTGAACTAATAATATGGTAGAATCTAGAGAACACGTGTTTGATCTTAGAATGGAAAGTAAGCTTAATATCAGAAACCTAATCCTAGAAGGAGACTCCATGAACATTATATCTGCATTCAAGAAGTTCCAAGCTCTGAACTAGAAAACCAAATACATATTGTAGGAGGCTTGGAGTTTCCTCCATTATCTTGACCAATATCAAATTAATCATTGTTTCATGGAAGCCAAAAAGTTCGCGGATGGGTTGGCGAATAAAGGATGTCAATTAGACAATGCAGAAATTATATTAAGGAAGATGCAAGAGCAAATACAGATCTTGTAGTGATTATACAACATGATACGGCCTAAGTGTTTATTTCCTAACATGTTTGGTTAAATCATTAACTACCCTTCTCAGTTGCAATGAATGGTTTCATTTCTCTTTTTGTTGGCAACACTTCTTTTTGGGCCCTAAGGAATATTGTCAAATCAACATCTAGGTATGCTTGTTTTCACAAACTGCTCGTAATTTATTCAAGTTGTGTCCTTCAATGAGTTAGAATCATCATGAATTTATATGGTGGAGCCTTGATGGATTTCCCAATATATTCAAATATTTTGAATTTTATTTGACATGTGTAAGTTAATTAATATGGTTTGTTTTTGCCTGTTGAAGCTTGTTTGAAGTTTTTGGCTTGGCTATAAGAATGGAGGGTCTCATGTTTATTTCTTCACCAAACAACTTTTATTTTTAATTTAATTCTGAATTTATAGTTCAAGGGGTCATCATGGAATACAAGTCACTCAACAGAAGAATTTTTATCCCGTTCAAATAATGAGAATTCCCCACGTCTGGTCCATTCACTGGGGATCATGTTGGAAGTGAAGTCCAACAGACTCCTTCCATTTTGCTGCCAAAACTCTTGGCTCTTCATCTTCTGTTTGTAAAGCTCTTTAAGAGTTGTTTGAATATCATTTTGTGAGAGGCATTCTGAAGCTGCTTGCAGCTATGTATGTACAAACTAGATTTGTTATTAATACATTGATTCCCCTGCTTTAAGTGTGGACGTAGGTAATCTGCCGAACCACGATATATCATGTGTCTCATTTGTCTTTGTCTGTGAATTCATTGTTCTGCTTCTGCTCTTCTAATTCATTTCTAAATCCTAACAATTGGTATCAGAGCGAGGTTAGATCATTGTTAAGATTTCAATGGTTAAAATTCAGGAATCATGGAAGAAGCGAAGATAGAGAAGTTCTCTGGTTAGAACTTCGGGCTATGGAAGGTGCAGATGGAGTCCTTGCTGATAAAGAAAGACCTTTCACTTGCGCTTGAAGGGAAAGCAAAGAAGCCAACTACGATGGCTGATGAAGAATGGAAAAAATTAGATAAGAAGGAAAGAGCGACAATATTTCTCTCCCTGTCCAACAATGTCCTCTTCAATGTCATGGGTGAAGCAACAATGAAAAATGTATGGGATAAACTCACAGCCATGTATGAAATGGCGTGGGCTGCCAATAAAGTGTTTATCATGTAGTGCTTGTACAAGATTAAGATGAAGGAAGGTTGTGCTATTGCAAATCACATCAATGAATTTAATACATTGATTAGTCAAGCAACTTCTTTGGGGATGACACAAGATGATGAGAGCAAGGCTATTCTTTTATTATGCTCATTGTTAAGTAGCTGGGATAGCATTGTAACGGCAGTTAGCACATCAATATCCGGTAAAAATAAGTTAGTTTTTAATGATGTAGCAGCTACTCTTCTCAGCGAGGATTTGAGAAGAAAGAATGAAGAACCTTCATCCGGTGAAGCCTTAATTGTGGAAATCACCAAAAATAGAGGTAGGAGCCATAATAAAGGCAGAAATAATTATCATATCTGTTCAAAATCAGCAAGGAGATCGAAGTCTAGAAACAGAAATGGTGATTGTTGGTTTTGTGGCAAAGCTAGTCATGTAAAGAAGGATTGTAGAAACTACAAAAGGGCACAAGAGAAGGTGCAGGACAGCGAAGAAAATACAATCTATGAGAAAGATGATAGTGTACTAATCCTTTCAACAACCAACACTTCCTTTGATTCATGGGTACTTGATTCTAGTGCCTCCCATCATGCTACCTCATGTCTTGAAGCATTCATTAACTACAAAGAAGGTCACTTTGGAAATGTTTTCTTAGGAGAGAACAAAGCTTGTGAAATTATAGGCAAGGGTGATGTGTTTCTACCATTAGAAGGTGGTAAAACATGGCTGCTCAAAGATGTTTGCCATGTTCCACAATTGAAGGAGAATTTGATATCCATTGGACAACTCTTTGATCAAGGTCTTAATGTAAATTTTCTTTGAGATAATTGGAAGGTAACTCATGGTACCATGCTGATTGCAAATGGCAATAAATTGGGTAGTCTATATATATTTAAGACTAATGGTGAAGTGGGAATTGCAATGGTGATTGAGGACAACAAAGTAGATCATTGGCATAAAAGGCCTGGGCATATTAGCAAGAAAGGGCTCCATGTTATGAACACAATAAATCAATTTCCTGGCCTCAAACTTGTCGACTTGGCCTTTTGTGAACTTGTCTTTATGGCAAATAAAAGCAAGTTAGTTTTTTGAAAGGTGGGTGTGATACAAAGACAACACTACTGGAGATTGTATACTCGGATGTTATTGGGCCTACCGAGGTAACCTCCATTGGAGGAGTTAACTATTTTGTCACCTTTCTTGACGATTGTACAAGGAAAGTATGGATTTATATGCTCTGTAAGAAATCTGAAGTTTTTTTAAAATTTAAAATTTTCAAGGCTTTAGTTGAAAATCAGATTGGGAATAAGAGTAAGTGTCTACAAACAGATAATGGTGGAGAATTTTGTTCACATGAATTTGATGGTTTTTGTGCTAATAATGGGATTAGAAGAATTAAGGTTGTTCCTTTCACTCCTCAAGAAAACGTTGCAACCAAGAGGATGAATAGGACAATTCTTGAAAAGGCAAGATGTATGTTATCAAATGCAGGTCTAGGCAAGGAATTTTGGGCAAAGGCTTGTAACATAGCAGTATATTTGATCAACTGAAGTCCCTCATCTAAATTAGACTTTGGTATTCCGGAAGAGGAATGGCAAGGGAAGAGGATTTCATACTCGCATCTTCATGTGTTTGGATGTGAATCCTTCTCGCATATACCCAAGGAGAAATCAACCAAACTGGATCCCAAGTCACATAAGTGTATTTTCGTTGGGTATGGCGAAGAGCAATTTGGTTTCAGGTTGTGGATCCGGTTCATAGAAAAATTGTTCGCAACAGGGATGTAATTTTTCATGAGACTTCCTTCCCTGCGCTGCAAGGTTCAAATAAGCCAGTTAAAGAGTATGTTCCTCTAACTCTATTTCAAAATTATTTTATATCTACCAGTACTCTGCCTCAGATCTCTCATCCAGTGAGAGCCCCTATGTCATCTACCATGGTTGAATATAATTCTCAAACTGAGAATGATGAAGAAGAAAGCATTTATCATGACTGCTCACTGCCATTTTAAATAGCACACCGTGGAATAGGGGAATCGGATAACATATCACAGCCAACATGGGCTTGCAAGAAGACTATTGAAGAAGGTGTTTTCAACATGGTTGTGTCATGGTCTACATAGTACCACAAATTATCTCATGGCACTGTCATCTCACACCACACAAGCCTCCACTCCACACTCATGGGCTCACCACCTCACTCCCTCCTGGGTTCACAAACTCAGACCACGAGTTAATTGCCACTACAAGTCTTACTTGTCATCGGTGGCGGTCTCGTGGAAGACCATTCATGTGGTCTCTGCTCCCAGCACCCATGACACACATTGGTCATGGAGGATGCTTCCACGGTTCGCTTCTCCTATGACCCGCCTTCACACAATGTGGACAAGAATCCACACGTCTTTGATCACCCCGTAGATAGTAAAATCCACCGTGGGCATCAAACATTAAATGTAAGCAACATTGATTTGCATAAACAGAGCACAAATGAAGTGAATGATTCCACTACTCCAATAGAGAGTCAATTGCAAAAATCTACCAGACAGAGGTGACCTCCTATAAAGTTCTTTGACTCTAACTTATTATTTTGTGAAGAATTTGAGCCTACTTTGTTAATCTATGATCAAACAGAGCCTGCAACATATAAAGAAGCTTGTAAAATTGCAGATTATAATAACTGGTATGCTGCAATGTGTGAAGAAATGAACGCACTATTGCAAAATCAGACATGAGATTTGGTGCCACTTCTGCCTCAAAGAAAGGCATTATGAAATAAGTGGGTGTATAAATTGAAAGATGAAGCTGGTGGTCGGAAAATATTTTGAGCAAGACTAGTTGTCAAGGGATACACTCAGCAGTAAGACCTCAATTTTAAAGAAATTTTCTCACCAGTAGTCAAAATGACTATCATCCGAGCAGTATTGGGATTAGTTGCAACCTGGGATCTTGAGCTTGAACAACTAGATGTGAAGATGACATATCTCCATGGCGACCTTAATGAGGAGTTGTTTATGCATCATCTTGAAGGATTTATTAAAAAGGGTCAGGAACATCACTATTACAGATTGAAACGGATTTTGTATGGGCTTAAGGAAGCCCCACGACAGTGGTATCTCAAATTTGACAAGTTTATGATTGATCACAAGTTTATTCGTTGTGATTCTGATCCTTGTATCTATTTTGAAAATTTTCCCAATGGCGAATTTGTCATACTTATTCTTTATGTGGATGATATACTAGTAGCCGACACAAGCATGAAGATTGTTTGTGAGCTTAAAACTCACTTAGCTAACGAGTTTTCCATGAAAGATTTAGGGGCAGCAAAGAAAATTCTTCGGATGATTATTTTTTGAGATAGGAAAAAGAAAGAACTTAAACTATCTCAAGAAGGTTACATTAAAAAAGTATTAGACAGATTTGGTATGGTGGATGCTAAGTCTGTATGCGTCCCCTTAGCCTCTCATTTTCAGTTCTCTTCTCAATTATGTCCACAAACACAAGAAGATAAGGAGTTTACGGACAAAATTCCATACAAATCTACAGTTGGAAGTCTTATGTACACTATAGTGTCTTCTCGTCCAGATATTGCTCATGCTATGGGAGTGGTTAGAAGATTTATGTCTAATCTGGGCAAATCAGATTGGGAGGTGGTCAAGTATATTTTGCGGTATCTCAAGGGTACTTCTAGTTTTGCCAGAGACTTAGAAAAAGGAAGTCTACTTTAGGTTATGCTTTCACATTTGTTGGGGCAGTGATTAGTTGGGCTTCTAAATTACAATGTATACAGTTGGCAATCAACTTTAGAGGTTGAATACATAGCTCTTTCTGAAGGAGCCAAGGAGATGGTATGGTTGCAACTCTTGTTTAACGAGTTGGGTTTGAAGCAATAATATTTTTCTTTGTTTTGTGATAATAGCAGTGCAATCTTTATGACTAAGCATTAGACATCTCAGCCTCGGTCCAAACATGTTGATGTTCGCAGTCATTATGTTCATCACATGGTCAAAGAAGGCAAGTTTCATGTAGATAAAATTCACACCGAAAAGAATCCACCTGATGTGCTCACTAAAGTTGTTAAGTGGGAGAAGTTCGAATTCTTCCAAGCTTCTCTCGGCCTTTCCAATATAGGACTGAGTGGGGGAATCTACTTGTTGCAGCAGTTCATTGGCCTTCAAGTGGGAGATTGTTGGAAGTGAAGTCCAATGGACTCCTTCCATTTTGCCGCAAAAATCTTGGCTCTTCATCTTCTATTTGTAAAGCTCTTTAAGAGTTGTTTGAATATCACTTTGTGAGAGGTATTCTGAAGCTGTTTGCAGTTGTGTATGTACAAACTAGATTGGTTATTAATACATTGATTCCCCTGCTTTAAGTGTGGACGTAGACAATCTACCAAACCATGATATATTTTGTATCTCATTTTGTCTTTGTCTGTGAATTCATTGTTCTGTTTTTGCTCTTCTAATTCATTTCTAAATCCTAACAGATCATCTCAAGCAAACTTTTAAATGGGCCTGTTCAAAAGTTGAGAGGGCCATTATCACTATCGTTGGAACCCCGCAACATTTATCCTTCACAGGTGGTTCTATCTTTCTCTCCACTTGATTTCATGTGTTACAAAATTATGGCTTATTACTCAAAATTGCAATACAATATGTGAAAGCAGATAAGAAGGCTGTGTCTATAGAAAACTAAGGTGTGGTAGCAGATATTTAGTCAAAAGGAAATGATATTGTAGGGGTAAGAAAGGATAATGAAGGACGGGGAGAAGATTCTCCCAAATTTTAAAAGCTCTTTGTAATTTTTTTTTGCTTTGTATGGTGTCATAATGCTCTGTAAGTTTTGCATTCATAATTCCTTTCTTTATGTACATTTTATTATTAAAATTATATATATAATTCAGGCTTAATACCCTTTATCCAAAAAAAATATGATGATATTGTTGAATTTACTAGATGTAAAAAAACAAAAGAGTGAGGGTATATGAAGGTGGTGAGAGGAAGAAACCTTTAGTAACATCATTGAAGAAAATGGGGAATTTTTTTTTGTTTGTTTGATAGTGAGATGACAGAAAAGTTGTGTGTTTTATAATATTAGATTATGCAGTATTAAATTTCTTATTATTTTTTTAAAAAAGTATATCTTTTCTTGCTTAAAATCAGTGATAATTAGACACAGATTATACAAAATTGAACAAATCTATAGATAAATGTTAATGTATATATTAATAACTATATTAAATGCTAGTGATTATTTGACAACCACTATACAAAGATACATGCTAATAATGTAGTAAGTGCATTAAATTAAGATGGAAAGAAGAGTGCATAAACAACGTGTAGAGGCTGAAAAAAAAAATCTGCAAAACCTCGTTAATTCTCTTGAAGCTAAATTGTCAGAACTTAGTATTAGCGTACCAACTGCACACATTGAATATTATTACTGACCCCTTCTAACCCATGTTTCCAGAACTAAAATGATACTACCCTAATTGACTTTGAATTTTTGTGGAATGAGATCTGAGCCGTTCTTTTAAAGACGGATCTATGGCTAGTGATGGCAACAACATTATGCCGTAACTTTCTTTTCACTTACGCTAAGAACTCTCTCATTTTCAAACACATATCACAAGGAATTCAAATACTCTTAAACTGATCTGAGCCATTTATTTTAAGCAAAATCAACGAACCTTTAAGCCTATAAACAGTACTAGTTCTATCCAACCAATCGAACCAATCAACGGCTATGAGAAGACATAGTAAGGTGGGTCTAAAAATTCGTATCAAACTTTATTTGTTGAATTTCGCTTTTGTTTGAGTACTCTACACAAAATTCCATTTTCCACTCCGAATACAACTGTTATCTTAAAAGTAAATGTTTATTGTTTGATACAATTCTATTTCGGTCTGAAAAAATTAAAGTCTTAGGGATAATTTTGTCACAACATTTTACTCATATTTAATCATTGTTTATTTCTATTATTGCCATCAATATTTTAATTTGTTGGAACTAAAACCTGAGGGTTGCAAAACAGTATAGCTTAATTTCTCATAATTTGCAAATATAAACAGAAGTTCATACAACATAATGCATCCCTTTAGATGAACCTTACTAAACCATTGCATGCATATTCAAGAATGATGTAACACACATTAATTCTTTATGCATATTCAAGAATGATGTAACACACATTAATTCTTTATGAAATGACTTGTAAACTATTTCCCTATATTCTTTTATAAACAGAGAATGCTCTCTAGATACGCAATTTGTCCACTGTTTTAAGCTGAGAGATAAAATGTGTCCCATCAGTATATCGTATCTAACTAAAGAGTCAACAAATGTACTAGCGGTTAATCCTTTCTTTTCAACAGAGCAAATAATGCAAGGAGGCACTTTTACTTATATTGCTCCTTCCTACTTTATTTTTAAATAATTCAGAAAAGAAACCACAGATATCATAGCAGGGAGAACTATATTTCGACTCACTTTCGCAGATTTAATGATTAGGACCAAAAAAAGAAAAAACATTTACAGATTATATAAAACATGCAGGTTTCTTCGCATTAACTAAACCAACATACTACATATGAAATTTGATAGATATTCTAACATCTCATTAAAATTCAATTATAAGAAGTCAAAATGATGATTGCATTCACATCGAAACAAAATAAAAATACCAGAAGAGAATGCTTGTCAATGAGGGTTAGAAATAAAAATAAAATAAAATAAAAAATTATCTTAGGTTAAAAGAATGCTTTGATGTTATAGCTATAATAACGAGTGAATCGGGCGGACCATTTTTCTAATTTAAAGAGGTACAAATAATGAAAGTCATTTTAGAGATCTGTTGATTAAGACTAAAAAATTGCTGAATCTGTTATCACATCCATTTAGTAAAACCATTTTCTGCTATTGGTTTGGCACACATATTATAAACATCATGACCTATTTTATTCATAATAGGGATCATAGTTTAAAGAAAGATCACTTCGGTGATTCCTTCAATATTTCATGGGGTAGAGACCAGCTAAGGCCATCCCACAAAGTCCTCATGAAATTCTCTTTTTATCTTCATATATATCACCGCACATTGCTTCACCGCTTCCTCCATTGAGAAAGCCGATGTTGTATGCTGCGAAATCGATTTTTCCATTGTAATTCTACTGCACAGACCAAAGTAGTTTGTAAGTTATTGATATGCAGTGCCCAGCAGGAGGCTTATAATATGATGTATCAGAAAACGCCTTTGTCACTGCGAAGATGTTGGGACCATTTGTAATGCCTGATAGGGCAAATTCATCACTAAATCATGAAAAACGGTTCTGAATTCTTGCCAATTCGGATCATGGATGAAACACAAATTGTGCGTGTTGAGCTGACTGGACCAACTCAAAAGGGGTGATTTGCTTTTGTTCATTGCAAATCGGTTTGCAAATATTGAGGCACCAGAAGCATTGCGATTTGATTTGGAAATATTGTGGCACAAGAAGCATTGCCATTTGATTTGGAAATATTCGAGCATCATTACGATTCGATATGGATATATTCTGGCACAAAGAAGCATTGCGATTCTATTTGCAAATATTTTGTTTGCAATTTTAAGTGTAAGATGACTGCAGCAGCGCCCATGAATAAAATGCCGGCCACAACGTTAATATTGGGCGTTTTGAAGAGGCAACCACCTGTTTCCCAACACCTCTCGTAGTTTATGAAGTTAAAAGCGAGTTCATAAAATTTTATTTGAAATCTTATTTTTATTTGTAATGTTTTTTTCAATTTAAGTTGTATAATCTAAATTGATTTATGAATTAGATTGTATAATTTAATTTTGATTAAATATCATGTATCATTTAAAGAATTAAATTTTTTTTAATTTTTATTTTTTTAAATGTAAAGATCACTTTACTAATGATTATTTTCAAGCTATGCTTTTATTTGAAATAAGAGAATTCACAGTTTGTAAATTGATTTTTAAAATTTGTATCATTATCTTTATATTTTTATCATTTGTAAATATCAAATTCCTTCCCTCTTCCATTAAAATTTTGTGTTTAAACTCTGATACTCTCTATTTTACAATCTAATATTTTAAGGCAAAGAAACAAAAAAAACCTGGCTTTGATTGTAAGATCAATGTGTCATTTTGAATTCATATCATTTTTGTGGTCTTTGCCTTTCAATAAATAGAAGGATCTTCAATAGCTGGTTTATCATAAATTAAATTAAATTTCTTATTCCTATTAATGCTAAGAATGTGAGTTTGGTTTAGTTCTTTAATTGGCATGATTTCTAGAATTGATGGTATTATGAGAATTCTCTTTAAATCTTTCAAATTCTAACTTTATTAATAAATATGATTATTTGAAGATAATAGCATTCTAATTTGATATAAAGATTTTCACAATTCTTAATGAGAATCCAAACTTAAGAACTAAAAAAAATTATATAAATTTGAATTTTCATAAATCAAGACCCACCCTTAAACACATTATCTCTCAAATTCTAACTAAAATACTATCCATAAAAAAACTAACACCAAAAAAAAATCTAACTCCAAATTAACGCTCTTCCATGTTTACTCTATCCATATCCTAATCCTTTCCATAGATAGCCATATACCTATGAATTTAGCAATAATAGCTAGAGTCCAGGAATTCTTCTGAAATGCATATGTTAGCGATCTCATCTAAGACTTCCACATTAAAATTACCAACCGATTTCCACGTTTTAACTTTTTATCCCTTTTTAACTTACCATAAAGATGGCCTCCCCATTCCAATTGTTTTATCCCTCCCCAACCAATTCAACTGTAAAACTAGATTTGTTCTTTTAAACTCCATGTACGAGGAGTATTGATGGGAAGTTCTTGGTTGCCTCGTTCAGAGCGCCCAATGTGGTTCTTTGAGTTCTTAACTGTCTTACTCCTTTCATTGTTCAACTAAAACAAATTTTATTCTTCTGCACTTTAGTTGGTTGCATCGTTCAATGCGCCTGATACTATGTCATGGTCTGCGTCTTATTCATCATTCCTAATTTTCCATTACGTTCGCATCTGCATTCATCTTATCTACCTTATTTCACTCACGATTCAACGTTTCAACATTCTTCTCCCAAAATAATATTATTTTTTAGAACTGTATAAGGAAACTATATCCGAAGCAAGACAGCAATATCCTAAAAGATATAAAATATTAGGGTTTTATCGCAAGGGACAGGCAGAAATTCCCTTAAAAGACTTTCTGTAAAATCTACTACATTCTCTCTGAAAACTGTATCCATTCGTCAGAAGTTGCCTGCATTTAACAGCTTTTCCTTTCGAAAATGGCATTTAAGATAGAATATAAGTGGTTCTTTGCAGTAATGATGGGAATGGCGATCATCATGTTTGCTGGAACTGGCATGGCTACTGCAGAAGACACAGAAGGTATGCCGTAATATTTTTTATTTCTTCACTTGATATTTTGCAAGTTTCGAACACATAATGTATTTGCCGAAGGAAAATTTTGTGTTGCACCAACCACAAGTTTTATGTTGTTCAACTCTTCTTTCCCTGTAGTTTCTTTCGTGCTTTCCTTAAAATGCTGAAAATTAGGATGCTCTCAATATATGTGAAAAAAACACAAGAAAATGTGTTTGGGGTTTAGGTCTTGCCTGCTCTTTTCTTTAATATTTAACCCTAGTCAATATCTGTTTCTTTTTTCTGAAATTCTTTTGCAAGAGTGCAACCACCAGGTATCATAAGAGCTAGTGAATGGAAACTGAAAGATAAGGAAATGCACCAATAATATTTGTTCAATATAGACCTCAAATATTCTTTTATATGGAAATTTTAATTTGTGTGGTCGCAGGATCGAAATCACTGCTCTCTATGACACAAGCTACTACTCAGGCGCCATTTCATGTCCACTTGGCAAGAATAACAGAAAGGAAATCACGGCCGTCGGATAGTGTTGAAACTGTATTAGCTGAGATGCCGATAACTGAGCAGGCGGCTTTGAGAGACGCGATCTTCTTCTTGTTCTTTTTACTCTTTCTCACTTCTCTGGTTATTCTCTGGTTATTCTCTGCATCAAAGTTATAGTAACTTGGCGTTCGATTTAGAAGCACTCTGGGATATCATCATTTTTTTTTTCGCTATTTTGAAACAATCCATTTCTTCAATTTTATGCAAAATGCCAAGGTCTGCTATAAATTCTTGTTCCCTGATTTTGAAATGCATTTAAGGCAAGGAAGCCAGAAATCGGCTTTGACTTGAAGTCAATGTTTGCTAAATTTATCCCAGACGGTTCAACTTGATAAGTTTTACTTCAAGCTATCTTTCATTTTCTTATACTTTGGAAATCTAAATTTTTAAAGGGAAATTGACTGAGTTTTGTGGGGTTGGAAATTTTAGTGGGATGAATTTGATTTTAATTTTTATTTATATAAAAATAATGTGTTGTTTTCTGGATTTAATTTTTTTAGTATTTTTTAATGATATATGTAAATGGTATTTGATCATTCTTCTTTCTAAGTATAATCAATTATACTGGTATGTTTTAAGACTAGCTCTTACATTTATTATCATTAAATATGCATGTATGTCTATCATCCATGTCTTTATATTAAGCATTATTGACTTATAATAAGTTAAAACATTTTACTTTTAAGTAAATATAACATATAGTATTAAATGGTATAATTATCTATGTAAATGAGTTTGTTGTTAGAAATGTCAGCACGACAATTATCCACAACATACACTATTTATTTGAATTCTTTTATTATGATTATTATAATTAATGAAACCAAAATCCCTTACCTTTTGAAACAATGAATAATAAATAGATATAGGGAGTTATAATTTTAAATGTTTATATACAATCTTAACCTTGTTTTGGTCTACCCTAATATAAATACATTTTAATTCTTATTTATCATGATGTCACATTAATAGTGTGTTTGTCTACCTCATCTCCACTTTTATTCTATATGATTTATTTTTCCAAATCTTTTTCATAAGAATTTTATTTTTAAAACACTTTAAAATATGATTTAGTTGAAGATGGCAATGATTTGGACTTTCATTTTTCTTTATTATTTTTTTTTTTGATATTCATTTGAACATGCACATAAGAATACTCATGATGAACAGTGACATCTTTAAAGCTACAACAATTATTTTTTCACTATTCATTAAGTCAACAATTACTATGCAACAATTAGAACGTGGTCTAACTAATAGACCTCGTCATACTAAACAAGAAAGCATGGTGAGTACGTCTCTGGTATTAGGTCACTTGTTGGGGTCATCATCAGTGCAAAAGAAAGCAATCTTCATGACAAGGAAGATTTCATCATCATAGCCCTGTCCTCTAATCTGTGGAATCGTGGATGTATGGCACCAGATGCTGTTTTTGATCACATTTCTCAACCATCTCTAAATACTATCCTGTGGGATTGTTTGAAACAAATCATCATATGGAATTTTACCTATAACCAAAACAGCAAGAACAACCCAAAAACTATGAACATCACACTTGTCTGTAAACTTTAAGGTCTGGTAATATTCAGGGGCAATGTACCCTACTGTTCCTGCTACATTTGAGGTAGTAGCGTGTGTGGCTGTTTCAGGGAGGGCCTTTGCAAGGCCAAAATCTGCAACATGGGCGTCAAAGTACTCATCAAGGAGGATGTTTCCAGGTTTCAAATCACGGTGAATGATTTTTGGAGTGCTGTAGAAGTGCAAATACTGTAGACCTGTACCAATTCCCATGGCAATCTTATGACGAACAGGCCATGCTAATTATAGAGTGCCTTCACCAACCTCTTCTAAGGCTCGATGGTCACTACCATTTTTCATATAATCATAGATTAATGGATGGCAATCAGGCCTTCCAATATAGGCTAGAAGAGTAACAAGGTTTGTGTGCCTTATATGGCCTGAAGTATCCAATTCTGGACGAATTTGTCGCCTTCTTCTGTGAAGAAGCTTAGTGTCTTCATCTGATATATCTGTTGAATTGAGAGATGGTTGAGCAATTTTCCTAATGGCAATTTCCGTGTCATATTGAGGCTGTGTCCTGTAAACTTCCCCAGAACCCCATTTTCCTATGAGCTCTGCTGATCTGAAACCATCCTCTGTATTTAAGAAGGCTAAATCCTTAGCCTTTTTAATTAAGGAACTGTAAATCTTAGCACCCTGATCCTTGGGTCTTCCACGGATACAGCACAAGAGCATTCTATACACAAATGAACACATAACTGCAGAGATTGCTCCTGTTATTAGTCCCAATGAATCACCCAAAACCCACTTTGTAATTGACAACTTTTTCTTCTTCTTCTTATGCTTTGCTGGTGTTGGGGCTAGTGTACCATTTTTTCATTATGACTTGGTGCTGGAGCTGGTGCTAGAGATGGAGGTAACTTACCAAAACCTTCTAACATAATCCAAGTTTTTGCAGCAGTTCAGAGTGAAGATTCAGGAATTGACCTCTTTAAAACACTTGAAAGAAGGCTTTGTGATTGTTGCTTCTCCAGTTGATCATGTGCCGAAAGCTTTGAAGAAGAAGATGATGACGACGCTGAAGAAGACAAATCAGAGGTTGCTGTTTTACTATTCGGAGAAGCTTTTAGTGGCCGGCCACAGAGTCTGGTATTACCAGAGAAAGCACTTGGGTCAGCACCATACTTGAACCAATGTCCCCATGGAATAGGGCCTTCCAAATTGTTGTTAGCAACACTTAGAAACCTCATAGTTCGTAGTATTTCAAAGGAAGGAGAAATTCTTCCTACTAGGAAATTTCCTGACACATCTAAGGAATGCAGTTTGCTAGAATTGTTGACTAACGTTTGCGAGATCTTAACATGGAGAAAATTGTTGTGCAGGTTAAGGATTTCTAAAGATGATAAAGAACCCAAACTTTGAGGAATGGATCCTACAAACATATTGCCATTTAGAAAAATAGATTCTAAGGCCGAAATCCTGGCTATATGATAAGGAATCATACCTGTGAGAAGATTGTTGACCAAATTGAGATATTCAAGACATCGAAAAGGACTTTCTGATATGCCATCAGGACTACTTCTAGTTCTGAAACTAAGGAATGAAATCTCACCAGAGAGTGTTATCAGAGAGATGCCATACCTTGAGGCTCCTGAGATTGCCGAATTCAGAACGAATTGGTCCAGAAAGCTTGTTTCCACTCAGGTCCACAACTTCCAACTTCAGACAAGAAGCAAACTCTTTTGGGATCCTCCCAACCAGCAAGTTATTGGCAAAAGAAAGCTTTTTAAGCTCAGAAAGCCTTCCAATTGCAGGAGATAAGCTTCCTTTCAACTGTTTGGAATCCGATTCCAGACTCACTACCTTTTTCTCCTTCCCCGCACCAAACCATGCACATGGAGACTCCGATGTGTCCCAGGGACTCATCATTCTTATGAATGCATTTTAACATACACAATTAGACTTACCACAGAGCTTAGTTTTGACAGTGTAACACCGCCTCTCTTGACTAGACTAATTGTCTAGTGAAAGAGAGGCGCCGTGACAGCTGTCAGAAATCAGCAATCTGTTAAAGAAGCCTTGCAACTCTCTTTCCATTTTTTGTTTAAAATTTCCTATGCAAGGAATGCTCCCACCACTTCGCTCCACTCGCATTCGTCTTTAACCATGTTGGGATACCCATCCGTATTTTAAGAGTTGCAAATCTTTGAAGATCATATTAATAACAAACCAAACCATGCAAAATAGATTAGGCCAATCAAATAGCCATTTTCATGATTAATCTACATGATGTAACTCTATCCATAATAATGTCTCTAAATAATTTTGCTATAGTGTGTGAAGGAAGAAAAACTATAATATAGTTAAGTTGTGTTAGTCAAAATACTTTCAGTCAATTCACATTAGGATTAAAACTTTCTCAAGTTATTGCATAACAAATTAATTTTTCAATAATGAAATTTTCTTGATTAACTAGATCAAAGGAGGAGCTAATAATTTATTATTTAGTAAACATTAAAATAAAATTTTAAAAAATAAGAAGGATGAAGCAAGAGAATTAGAACTACATAGAGGAATCCACAACCAAAGACGCTAGTATGTCTTGATAGAAATGGAAATATGATCAAGCTATATTTATGAAATGTACTATTTCTTGATGCAAAAATAATTGTTACATTAAAATCAATCCAAAATAAATACATATAATTTTCAATATTACATTCTACCCCACTTTAACTTAAATATAAAAATAATTACTTTACTTATTTTTATCTTTAATACCCACTCACTTGTTCTACGTTGTTCAATACACATAATTTACCATAACGATGGCCTTCGTACTCACGTTCCATTCCAAGTATTATTGTTCTTGTCGTGGTCTGGGTCTTAGTCTTCATTCCCAATTTTCCACTACTTCGCTCATCTCCACATGTGCATCTGAAATCATCCTTGTTGTCTTTCGTGCTTAAATCCTACTCTTCTCTTTAATATTTAGCTATAGTCAAATACTTATTTGTATTTTCTCTTATATTATTTATGGCGTTATGGTATTGTAAGAATCTTTTTGAATATTTTTATTTTAAATTTATTAATAGATATAGTTATTATAATATATCAATATTGTAATTTGATGTAGTTACATTTTATTAATGTAAATTTTTTCATTTCAAAATAAAATAAATTCTTACCATTTTCTATTGCAATTTAATCTTTATACAAATTCATTTCATTTAAAATCTAGGTAGACCAATTAAACAATCTTTATAAAATAATAAAAAATAATAAATATTGTTCTTCTTATTTTTTATAGTAGAGAGAGTTGCCTTTCCCATTAGACTCAACAAATACCAACTTATCTATAAGTCTTTTAGCTCCTTAAAAGTTGAAAAATGATGAGAAAAAGTTACTTGCCTCATTCAAAGCGGTCCAATTTTAAACATCATCATGATATTCAAACCTTAATGAAACATGAAAAAACATTCATATAAGTGAAACACTCCAATTATATTGCTATTATTATTATTACTTTAAGATAAATTAAAAAATAATAAAAATAAAATTAATATTATTATATTTCACGTACAATTATATCTTGTTTGCTAATGTTGGCTAGTGTTCTATCTATCTAATGACTTGTAACTTTTAGTTTTACGATCTTGTCTTAAATTGTTCATCTTTATAACTTTGATTCATCGCTACTTAATGCACATAATTTACCATAACAACAGCCTCTACAACTGATTCAACAGATACTAACTTTAAGTTAGTTGCCTCGTTCAAAGCGCCCAGTATCGCCCAGTATCAGCGTTGTGGTCCGCATTGTCGATTTTCCACTACTTTATTGTGGAATCATCCTATAGCTGTCCTTTTTCATTCACATCCATTCCAACTGTTTCTCCCTTCTTTGTTCAACCAATTCAACAAAAACTGTATTTGTTCTTCTCGCCTTCAATTCGTTGCATCGTTCAATGCGCCCACTATTAATGTCCTGCTCTAACTCTTCTCCCAACTACCTCGCTTATCTCCATGCGCGCAGCTGCAATTGTTTTATTTCACACTCCATCCACATTAGGGTTTAATCGCAAGGGGCGTGGAGAAATTCTCTGTAAGAGCTTCACGAGAAATCTACTAAACTCTCAAAAAAACTGTATGAATTTGTCATTATACAAGTTGATAGCATTTCAGAGCTTTTCCTAACGAAAATGGCATTAGAGAGAAAATATGCCTATTTCTTTGTCGTAATGATGGGAATGGCGATGCTCATGGCTGCTGGAACTAGCATTGCCGCTGAGGGAGACAAAGACAGTATGCCGCCCTATCTTTTTATTTCTTCACTTTATAATTTGCATGTATCGAACACCTCATCTCTTAGCTAAATAGAAGATAACTTAATCCATCTGCCGCAGGAGAATTTTGTGTTGTTCCTTCCATATGTTTAATATTGCTCTACTTTTCTTTCCCTGCATTTTCTTTCATACTTCACTTAAATTGCTGCAATTTAGGATGTTCTCGATATATAGAGAGTAAAAATTCAACCACTAGGCATTTCCATCAAAGCTAAGAGACTAGAAAATGTGTGATTAAGAAATGCAATCATAAACGTCTCAAATAATTTTTGTATAGAAATTTATTTTACATTTGTTGTCGCAGGATCGATATCTCTGGACCCTCTGACAAAGGCTACTGCTGAGACGACAAGGACAATTGAAACGAAATCTGGGTCATCTGAAAGTGTTCCAAGAGGTTCTACTCGCATTGTGGTAAAAGAAAAGGCAGATAAGAGAGACGAAATCATCTTCGTCTTACATTTGGTCATTATCAATCTTGTAATCGTACACGGTAGCACTTTCATTTCATACACAGCTCATAATACATAAATATTGTGATACAATATCTGAGTAGAGTTTTTCCATGATTTCATGATTTCATGCATCATTCCTTATTATCATGTTCTTTATCTTCTCCGTTTATTTTCTTACTTTTTTCTTGCAAGTTCTTACTCTTGTCTAGCCAAGTTTTGATTCAGAGCGTGTCCATTAGGTTCAGCTCAAGATTTCTTTCCTTTTGATTCGCCAGTGTTTTTGAAGCACAACATATATCTGCATCCATTTTTCTCTGCTTGAAAAATGACCGTTCTTTCACAAGACTGTTCAAGATCTCATTCGAGTTCATAAATCTGATATTATCTCCCTTCCAGAAATCATTTTTTTTTGTAGAGAAATTGTTGGCCTTGTTGTTTTAGTCTGGAAAGGTAGCCAATGCCAATGTATATATGTGCAATTTCCTGCCAGAGAATTAGCTTGTTTGTGAAAACCTCTCGAATCACACCTCCTTTTTCTGTGGTTGGTACTTTCTTTGATTCTGGTAATTAGATTTTATTCTCCAATGGGTTTTTTTAGTATAAGGTTACTTTACAGTCATATATTCAGTTTGTCAATTTTATAATTAGTTCAATTCGTTAGATTTTGGACGACTACTTTAATGTTATTCTCTTTTTTGATGAAACTTCTTTTGCCCAATACTTTGTTGCATAATATTATAAAGAACAAGAAGGAAGTAGATGGTATTCTCTCCAAAATGGCACCGAGCAAGGAGGTTTTCTCCTGAAAAAGAAGAAAACAGATGATTCTCTTCTTGTGGATGAGATGGATTAGGGTCCTATTGGTTCATTATCATGGATGCATGTTGGAAATAAAAACTTTGGTCAGCAATGGGTTTGTGGGGGAATTGACATGCATAACGCAACTGGATGGGAAACCAAGGTGATACGTTTGGTTATGGAGGTGTACATGCACAACCTACTGGGCCTAGTTCAAAACATGCAGCTAACATTCAAACCTTGCAAGTTGATGAAACAGTGAGTTTTGATGATATTGGAGGGCTTTCTGACAACATTGATGAATTGAAGGAAATGACTTTTCTCCCTCTTCTCTATCCCGATTTCTTTGGAAATTATCACATATCTCCTCCAAGGGGAGTCTTACTATGTGGTCCTCCAGGAACTGGAAAAACATTCATTGCAAGGGCTTTAGCATGTGCCACTTCTAAGGTAAGACATAAAGTAAACTTTTACATGCGAAAGGGAGATGATGTGCTCAACAAGTGGGTTGGGGAAGCTGAGCGGTAGCTGAAATTACTTTTTGAAGAAGCACAAAGGAACCAACCATCCATAATATTATTTGATGAAATATATGGTCTTGCCCTAGTGAGGTCTAGTAAACAAAAACAAATTCACAATTCTATTGTATGTATGCTTCTTTCTCTAATGGATGGTGTAGACTCTAGAGGTCAAGTAGTGCTTATTGCAGTGACAAATAGGATTGATGATATTGATGGAGCTCTTAGCCAACTTGGTCGGTTTGATCATGAATTTGTATTTTCCTTACCTGATTGTGAAGCACAAGATGAGATATTAAAGATCCACACAAGAAAGTGGAAGATTCCTTTATGAGAGCAATTAAGAATGGAATTAGAAGCATCTTATGTGGGGTATTGTAGTACTAATTTAAAAGCTTTGTGCACAGAAGCTGCAATTAATGCTTTCCGTGAGAAATATCCTCAAGTATACACTAGTGATGATACCTTTGTCATAGATTTTGATTCTATGAAAGTAGAGAAGCATGATTTCTTGGAAGCTATATCTACTATTACTCTTGCTACCCATAGAGGTGCAATAGTACACTCAAGGCTATTGCCCCTAGTAATAGCTCCATGCTTACAAGGACATCTAAAAATAATCAGTGATTATATGTCTAATATCTTCTACGAAGTGGCCAAGGGTGATAAAAAAGATTCATTGAATGATAGTTCTCACAATCTTGTTAACTAATATAGAGGGTTAGAAGTTATGTCTTAACAAAAACAAGAAAAAATAGGAAAAAAGGTCGCTATCTGCAGCTAGTTTGTTTTGTATGAGCTATGGATTGAAAAGCATCAACCTCCCCTTCGATTGCAAAATGCAATGGGGAGTAACGAAAATAAAAACATAAGAAGAAGAAGAATTCGCAAAAGAGAGTCCTGCGCTGGAGGCAAAATCTCAAGCTTAAGAAAAGGTGCCTTGTATCAACATCCCACTTCACCAAAATGTGGCAGCAATGCAGCTTATTGAAGTGTAAGTAAGTCAATCTCTTACAATGCGTCAATCTCTTACAAGTGACGTGCAAAGAAATAATTGGTTTTGTTCCTGAGATAGTGTTTCACTCCTTGTGTGCAATGTTTTAGTCTGCCCCGGTTTGCCACCATATTTCTCCTCGTATTTTTATGGTAATTGTATATATTTTTTAATGTATGCGAAAATGCACGTGGTTTAGAATGAAAAAAGTCTCTTTTGCGAGAGGATGTTTCCTTGTTTCATAAGCTTTTTTCTATTTGTATAGGTTTATGATTTATCACTCTTATGTATTTGGAACTCAGATTGAGATGTTGTTATAGTGTATGCGAAAACCCCTTCTATTTTTTTTTAATACCAAGAGGATGTATAATTCTGCCTGTATCCAATTTTCAATTTGCTTGGGTTTATTACTGAGGACCTAAACCCACAAGAATTGAACACTTGCCTTCTGGTGATTGCTCCAACTTGTACTCTATAGGTCACTTGATGGTTTTAATTTTTGCAATGGCTTAGGTTTTGTTATGGAATATAACTGAGGTCTTATTTATGAATTTGGAGGGGGTAGGGTTGTATAGTTCAAAGCAACATAAGATAAATGGAAAAAACAATCATTTAGTGGATTTCTTTCATTAGTGTACTCTCATACATCAAAATGGTGTCTTGATTGGTGGTGACCTTAAAAAACTAATATCTTGTTTGGTGGTGATCTAGTATAGGAGTTGTCTTCCTAATTTTCTATTTAGATGTCTGAAGTTATCTGATTGTCCATGAACTTGAAGTTTGCAAGATATATAGCATATTTTCAGCTTTACATAGGGTAGAATATTCTTGTCTTAACAACTTTAGTTGATATCATAGTTAATGAACACTTATTGTAAAGACATGTCAATATTGTTGCCACCAATGTAGTTTTGTAGCCAAATGAAGAAATAAATCTTATAAATGTAAACTAAATTCTTTGTTAGTGCTGGAAATTATTACAATTTCTTGGATTGTATATCTACAGGTGAATTTGCCCCTAATGTCCCTGGATAGTGGTTCCAGATGAAAGATATTGGTGAGGCAATTCTTATATAATGAAGGGAATGTGCTCCTTAACATCCAAGGTCAAACTATGGAATAATGAAGAAGATTGAAGAAAAATATCTTCATTCTTCTTCATTACTGAATTTATATTCTCCTTACTCGATCATAAACCACGAGCTGAGATATTAAAGATCCACACAAGAAAGTGAAAGAATCCTTTATTAGTGGAATTGAGAATGGAATTAGCAGCAAGTTGTGTGGGGTATTGTGATGCTGATTTAGAAGCTTTGTGCACATAAGCTGCAGTTAATGCTTTCCATGAGAAATATCCTCAAGTATACACTAGTGATGATAAGTTTGTCATAGATTTGGAATCTGTAAAAGTAGAGAAGAATGAATATGATAGAATTATAGGCATGTATATGCTACAGTAATGTTGGCAACACTTAATGATCTTTGCAAGTTATATACAAGTTTCCATTTATAATATATGATAAGGTATTTGTTTATTAATCTATTTGGAATGTAGATATATGGATTGCAAAACGGGAAGGCCAATCAGCCTTTCGAGTTCACGAGAGGTGAAGATGGTTTTCAGTGGTTCCCTCCACAAGTTGCAGTTCATTGAAGTTAATGAATTACAATAGTTGTCTGATATGTGCTTTATATATTCTGTTACCACTCTTAGATTCTATGCCTAGCAACTTAGTCAAGTTTAGTACTGAAGCTCTATTATTTGCTTATGTAAGTTTTAAACTGAGTCTAATTTCTTGTTAGTTTTGAACAGTTCCCTCCACAAGTTGCAGTTCATTGAAGTTAATGAATTACATCAGTTGCCTGATATGTGCTTTATATTTTTTGTTACTAGACTTAGATTCTATGCTTAACAACTTAGTCAAGTTTAGTACTAAAGCTCTATAACTTTCTTATGTAAGTTTTAAATTGAGTCTAATTTCTTCTTAGTTTTTAGTATGCTAGTGTTCTTCAACATTTTACTTGGTAGAGATGAATATGTATGCTGATTTAAATGATAAATCATTATTACTTATAAAAATTTATTCCCTTGTCATTGATCTGTGCTTTTTGAGTCTTGGATACTTGAGACTTTTGTTTATTACAATACATCCTTCATTATATGCTTTGTTATGTAGATCATTGTGGATTTCTCATTTTTCTTGTAAAAACCTCTATATTATTTTGATTTCTTTTCTCAGGTGCATAAAATTATTGGTCCTTTGAATCAGACAGAGAACATGAACGTGCAGGTAACTCGTAGAGTTCTCAGCTGCTCTTGTCAAATGCGTAGGCATCTTTCATGATTAAATTTGTATGCTGAAGTTGGTTATACTGGCAGTCACATACATCTACTCCACATTGTTCTACAAGAAAGAGGACAAATTCTGTCAATTTAGAGGATTATGAAATAGATAGCATTGACACAGAGGATGCAGATCTGATTGTGGGAAGAAGATGAAGTTGAGGAAAAGGGTGAGGAGGGTAAAGAACAAGAAGGAAGGAGATGGTATGCTCTCTGAAATCGCACTGAGGCGAGGAGGTTTTCTCCTGAAAAAGAAGAAAAGCAACGAGTGCAGTCTCCACCATGTAAAGTACTACATAAAGGAATGGGAATAAAAAATGCATGGGACGTGAGACGAGGTTTCTCAAGGGTGAAAAAACATTGTCGTGCACAAAGAATTGATGATTCAGATGATTCTCTTCTTGTGGATAAAATGGATTAGGGTCCTGTTGGTTCATTATCATGGATGCATAAGCGAAATAGAAACTTTGGTCAGCAATGGGTTTGTGGTGGACTTGACATGATACTTTTGGTTATGGAGGTGTAGGTGCACAACCTATTGAGCCTAGTCCAAAAGGTGTAGCTGACATTCAACCCTTGCAGGTTGATGAAACAGTGAGTTTTAATGATATTGGAGGGATTTCTAACCACATTGGTGCATTGAAAGAAATAGATTTTTTCCCTCTTCTCTATCTCAATTTCTTTGTAAATTATTACATCTCTCCTCCAAGGGAAGTCTTATTGTGTGGTCCTCCAAGAACTAGAAAAACATTGATTGCAAGGTCTTTAGCATGTGCAGCTTCCAAGGCAGGACAAAAAGTAAAATTTTACATGCAAAAGGGAGCTGATGTGCTCAGCAAGTGGGTTGGGGAAGCTGAGTGGTAGCTGAAATTACTTTTTGAAGAAGCGCAAAGGAACCAACCATCTATAATATTTTTTGATAAAATAGATGGTCTTGCCCCAATGAGGTCTAGTAAACAAGAATAAATTCACAATTCTATTGTATCTACGCTTCTTGCTCTAATGGATGGTCTAAACTCTAGAGGTCAAGTAGTGCTTATTGGAGCAACAAACAAGATTGATTTTATTGATGGAGCTCTTCATCGGCCTGGTCGGTTTGATCATGAATTCATATTTTCCTTACCCAATCATAAACCACGAGCCGAGATATTAAAGATCCACACAAGAAAGTGAAAGAATCCTTTATCAGAGGAATTAAGAATAGAATTAGCATTAGCTTGTGTGGGGTATTGTGGTGCTGATTTAAAAGCTTTGTGCATAGAAGCTCCAATTAATGCTTTCCGGGAGAAATATCGTCAAGTATACACTAGTGACGATAAGTTTGTCGTAGATTTGGATTCTATGAAAGTAGAGAAGCATGGTTTATTGGAAGCTATGTCGATATCTCTGGACCCTTTGACACAGGCTACTGCTGGGATGGCAAGGACAATTGAAACGAAATCTGGTTTGTCTAAAAGGGTTCCAATTGGTTTGACTCGCATGGTGTTATATGAAAACGCAGATAAGAAGGACGAAATCATCTTCGTCTTACTTTTGATCATTCTCCATTTTCTAATCGTTCTCTCATCAATTGTGTTTCGCTATTAGCTTAGCATTTTATTTAGCAACACTTTGACAATCAAATCTCAAGATATTTGTGAGAGATATTTGTAATAAAATGCAAGAATGTATCACTGGACAAAATTTGTGAGAGATATTTGTAATAAAATGCATCTGCAAGGGAATTTGAGCTTTTCTTTTCATGAAATAAGAGGAATTGGAATATTCATGGCAGGCGGATCTTGCATTGCCACTATACAGGAAACAGTCAATATGATGTCGTCCGCTCTATTTCTCCATATCATATTTTGCAAACACTTGCCTTTTGGTGATTGCTAGTTTTAATTTTTGCAATGGCTTAGGTTTTGTTATGGAGTATAACTGAGGTCTTATTTTTGAATTTGGAGGGGGTAGGGTTGTATAGTTCAAAGCAACATAAGGTAAATGTAAAAAATAATCATGTAGTAGATTTCTTGCATTAGTGTACTCTCATACATCAAAATGGTGTCTTGTTTGGTGGTGACCTTAAAAAACTGATATCTTGTTTAGTGGTGATCTAGTATAGGAGTTGTCCTCCTATTTTTTTTGTTTAGATGTCTATGAAGTTATCTGATTGTCCATGAACTTGAAGTTTGCAAGATATATAACATTTTTCAGCTTTACATAGGGTAGAATAATCCCCTGCTCTAGGGGCATTCGTTGTTATATTCTTAAGTGTTAACAACTTCAGTTGATATCATAGTTAATGAACACTTATTGTAAAGACATGTTAATATTGTTGCTACCAATTCAGTGTTTGTAGCCAAATGAAGAAAGAAATCATATAAATGTAAACCAAATTCTTTGTTAGTGGTGGACATTATTACAAGTTCTTGGATTATATATCTACAAGTGAATTTGCCCCTAATGTCCCGGGATGGTTGTTCTAGATGAAAGATATTGGTGAGGCAATTATTATAGAATCAAGGAAATGTGGTCCTTAACATCCAAGGTCAAATTCTAGAATAATGAAGAAGAATGAAGAAAAAGATCTTGGCTATTTGTTCTAAATTGGGTGTAGATTTTAGTTTGGGTAGAATACAGTGCATTTTGGCCTATTACTTATATGTCACTAAGTTGTTGGTTTACTTAGTAGCATAGTTGAAAAACTTGGACTGGAAAAAAGTTTGACAAACCCAAAAAAAATTCAAAGACTTGGCAAACCCAAAGAAGTTCAAATTTCAAAAACTCGCCAAATTTTCTGAAGATAAGAATTTAGAGGAAATAATTAATTGAAGACCTTTAGAAGAATAGGGAATAATAAATTTATTTATTTAAAAATAATAAATAAATTTGTAAAAATAATTTTGAAAAACATGCATACTACTAAATTTAAGAAAAATATTGTAGAGCTCAAAATGTGTTCATTACACATCATGGATAAAAAAGCCAGTTCATTGGATATCAAGTTTAAGTTTTAATATAAATAAAAATTATAAATTATAATTTCAATGTTTAGAATGTATACACTTTTTTCTGATTAAAGCTTAAGAAAAGCTTTGTGGGTGTACTCAAAATGGATGGTAGTGTTGCAACTTAATGTCAAGGAACAATATCATTATCCACAAGAGTCTTAAGCGTAGGATCATGATGTGAATGCAATGAATGCCCCATTGATGGATTGCCTTCTGCTCATAAATGCTGCATCATAATTTCAATGTTCAAAATCTATAAATTTGTTTTGACTAAACTTGATCATTCAACAACAATGTAGGAAAGATCAAAGATCAAATGATCAAGAAGATATGTAGAAAAAGAATTAAGGTCAAAACCAAGTAAGAGAAACACAGCTACATGGGCTTTGAATGTTGCAGCATTTGGATGGGGACAGCAAGGTGATACGTTTAGTTATGGAGGTGTAGGTGCACAACCTACTGAGACTAGTTCAAAAGGTGGAGATAGCATTCAACCCTTGTAGGGTGATGAAACAGTGAGTTTTGATGATATTGGAGGGCTATCTGTCCATATTGATGCATTGAAAGAAATGGGATTTTTCCCTCATCTCTATCATGATTTCTTTGCAAAATATCACATCTCTCCTCCAAGGGGAGTCTTATTGTGTGGTCCTCCAAGAACTGGAAAAATGTTGATTGCAAGGGCTTTAGCATGTGTAGCTTGAAAGGTAGGACAAAAAATAAACTTTTAAATGCGAAAGGGAGCTGATGTGTTGAGCAAGTGGATTGGGGAAGTTGAGCGGCAACTGAAATTACTTTTTGGAGAAATGCAAAGGAACTAACCATCCATAATATTTTTTGATGAAATAGATGGTCTTGCCCCAGTGAGGTCTAGTAAACATGAACAAATTCACAATTCTATTGTGTCTATGCTTCTTGCTCTAATGGATGGTCTAAACTCTATATGTCAAGTAGTTCTTATTGGAGTGAAAAACAAGATTGATGTTATTGATGGAGCTCTGCACTGGCCTGGTCGGTTTGATAATGAATTTGTATTTTCCTTACCCGATTGTAAAGCATGAGCTGAGATATTAAAGATCCATAGAAGAAATTAAAAAAATCCTTTATCAGAGGAATTTAATTTGGGAAGTAGAAGCAACTTGTGTGGGGTCTTGTGGTGCTGATTTAAAAGGTTTGTGCATAGAAGCTGTCATTAATGCTTTTCGTGAGAAATATCCTCAAGTATACAGTAGTGATGATAAGTTTGTCATAGATTTGGATTCTGTGAAGGTAGAGAAGTATAATTTCTTGGAAGCTATGTCTACTATTAGTCCTGTTGCAATAGAGGTGCAACAGTACAGTCAAGGCCATTGTCCCTAATAATAGCTCAATGCTTACAAGGACATTTAAAAATAATCAGTGATTATATTTCCGAGATCTTCTACGTAGTGGCCAAGGGTGATTAAAAAAATTCGCTAAATGACAGTTCTTGCAATCTTGCCAAGTTACTTGGATTTCCCTATGGTTCTTCCATTTCGTTTGTTTACAGACCAAGACTTCTACTTTGTGGGAAGGAGGGTGCTAGTTGGGTACGGTTAGAAAATGCTTTCATAGATGTTTACACATTTATAAAATGAGTCTATTTTTTAAAACTTTTGAATTGGCTGGCTTGTAAGCTAGCTAAATTTTTGAAGGATACTATATTTGTACTTTTCTTGCCAAGATCACATTGGTCCTACAGTTTTACATGAATTAGAGAGGTTCACTATGCATTGTCTTGGACTTCCATCACTTTTGTCTGACCCAAGTGCATGGACCCCCGAGGAAGAATTAGTACACATTGTGGGAGAAGCAAGGATGACTACTCCTTCTATCTTGTATCTGCCTCAACTTCAACTTTGGTGGGAGATGTTGTGTATATCATTACATTAATACACTTGATACTTTTAATGTTCTATGCAATATTTGAAATCATATTTTTGTTATTGCTAGAGCTTCCTAAAATGTCTACATATTTGATTTTGGTAGTTTCACTAAGCTTCATAGGCCCACGATCATCTAAGAGTTGTTCTACTAGCTATACTAGAAGTATTGCCTTCATACCTTCCTTTATTACTTCTTGCAACCTCCTCTATACTCTCTGATGAATTGGATGGAGAAGTTGCATCCTTGTTTGGTCGTTGCTATATGTATGTATCAAGGACATCATTGTTTTACTTTTTGTATTTTTCCTGCTTAGTTTTTTAAAGATTATGCTTATGCATGTGAATCCATTCTATAAAGTATTGTGTACCAGGTACCTCATTAGCTTTTGACTCTTTATAAATTGAATTTGTCATTGAATTGAGTGTACATGAATTCAATGGTATCTGGTACACCTTCAATGCATTACAAATTTTATTTTGATTTAGTATAGTAGAAGGTAAAATCCTGAGACACCAATGGCATTTCCCTACAAATGAATCCAATAGATCCTAGTTTTTCTAGTAGATTAATTCATAGAATCCTTTAATATTAAACCTAGGCACCAGAGATTAATAAGAGCCGATCTAATTGGATTGCATTCTTTTGCATTATGTGCAATAACCATGTAGAAAAACCAGGTTCCGATGACAGGTGTAGATTCATCTCGCAACTGGTTGATGTTGTTCTTACTATCCCTGATCAACAAGTGGTAATTCCTCCTAAAAAGAATGTTTCTAATCCTAAACTTACAAAGGTACCAAAAGCAGCAAGAGGACCAAGTGAAACTGAGCTACGTGCCAAGGTAGAAGCAGAGGAGCATGCTATTCAATGACCCTGAAAGTGTCTTTGAGATGTCTACAACAGGTTTTGTAGTGATGCATCAATCATTATCTAATTCATTTGTTGAGAATGTATTTACCAAGTGAAAATTAATTTTGAGTGCTTATATGTATCCAAATCTAATGTGCAGACTTCTATATGAAAAATGGTTCACTATCTTCCATTACCCTGTCATGGATGAAGACGCTCCTGACAATTATTCAATAGTTCAAAATTCAATGGATATCACTAATTTAATGCAGCATGTGGATAACAGGTGTTACTTCACATGCTCGGCATTCCTGCAAGATGTGGAACTAATTCTAGCCAATGCAAAAGTAAGCATGAATGGGCATGCCTATGATCCTAGCAGCTTTATGGGGTTGAACACAAATTTGTTTTCTGTTCATTCCTAATAGTAACTATCATTAGTTCTACATAACAGGCATATAATGGTGATTATTACAATGGAGCTTGAATTGTCAATAGAGCATATGCACTAAGGGATGTGGTATGGTTAAATGTGCTAATAGAGACATATAGTAATTTAAGTTCAAATGTTTTATGTCAAGTAGTAAGCATTTATTGTTCACTTTCTAATCATTGTCTTATGCATAATCAGGTTCTTGGCATGCTTTCTCAAATGGATCCTACACTAGTTGCCTTTTGTGATAAAATTGCTGCTTAGGGTGGGCCAACTCGCTCGTCAGAGGATTCGACTATAAATTTTCCTTCAAATCTTGTTGCTCAACTAGTTCATATTGCAAGAGCAAGTGAATGCTTACGCAACATTCAACTTGATATGAATGAATCTCAAAGTTACGAGGTCTTGAAGTACTCAAAGAAGAATAATGACCCCGATCAAGGTGGAATTAAGCTTTGCACCATGCCACTTCTAATCCTTTTATTTTTTATATTTAGAATTAGAAGCACAATTGTATTGAAATTCTCAAAAATGTTTATTTTCTACAGGTGAAGTTGTGGCTGGGAACTTTGATCCATTTGTTGTGGACAGATCACAACCCATGGAGATTGATACTCATGGGCAGAATACTCTAAAAAAAAAATGTCATCATGGTTGTGTGACAAATGAGGCATTTAAAGGTGTGCAACAATGTGAGGAAAATAATCAAGAAGAAATAATGAATCAACCAGAATGCAAATCCTCTTCCAAAGTGCCAAAAAGCAATCACTTGGCAGAACAAATTGAATCAATAGAACATAATTTTGTGAAATGTACTGAAAATATTTGAATTTGGTCTTATGATGTCACAATCAATGACAAATCCTAGGGCACTTATCAAAAACATCTTATAGTATCACCCATTCTTAGCATTCAAGTGTCATACATAACATTTTAGAGAATTGAATGAAAGCACTCCATAATGGTTAACGGTGGATTATGTACATATAGTTTTATCATCTACTTATATAGCTATCTCTCTTTTTATACCAAAATCAAAGAGATTAAATGTTTCCATAGAGTACATTTTCTTATATAATTTTTTTTCTTTTCTTTGGGTAGCCTATAATTTTTAGAATGGAAATCATGGATTTCATTTAAACATAACATCTTAATTTCTCTATAAATCTAAAACATTTCTTAGAACCTGTAAATTTCTTAAAATTGATTAATATCTAAATTTTCATATCTGTGTTAAGGCAGTCTTCAGTATGTATTACATAGTAATCCATGCACAAACAAGTTTTGCAAATTTTGACTTTGACAGATAAACATGTGCAAGCTCACAGTTTCAGGATATTGAAATCATACACATGAATTCCTTTTCTGATCATCTATCACAAAATCATAAAAATCTTTATGTATGTTGAAGATAGCTAACAAGACTAGGTCACACACATGACCTTAGCATATCATGGCCACACCAAAAATAAAGGTGAAGGTGAAGGTTAATTTGATGATATAAACTTAAATTGGAAGGATTGTGCAAAGCTATTTATAATAAAAATACATCTACAAGAGAACTTCAACATTTCTTTTCATGAATTGAATGGGAATGCTCATGAGAAACGATTTTGTACAATAACAATAAATATCAAAATAAAACAAATATAATAATTTACAAGCTCCTTTCAATTATTATCATATTTAATAATGTTTTATCTAATAAGTTGTAACATGTTGGCTCTTCAACAACAAGGTTAATTTTTATCTACATTCCCTCCTCATTTTGTTCTAGGCCATTCAATACACATAATTTACCACAATAACTATTGTTTTATGGGATTAGAAATTTTAGCCTTGAATTAAATTGAAGTGGTTTTTCTTCAATGAAATTGGTTCACATATCTAATCAACTTCTTGTTTAGGATGTCATTATTCATATATATAAATTAAAATATGAAATTCTGATTATTTTGTATAAATCGGATTATTTGTTACAATATGGAATATCTCTTTTCACTTTTTTGTTAGTATAATATATTTAAGAGGTGACTAGCTCTTACATTTATGATCATTAAATATAGATTTATGTTGGTCATTCATGTATTTATATCAGGCATGGTTAATTTAAAATGGATTAAAATATTTTACTTTTAAGTAAATATAATGCATAGTATTAAATGGTATAATTATAACTAGATTTGTTGGTATATAAAAAAATAAAGCAAATGTAGTAGATTCAAATCCTATCTTACTTACATAACAATTATCTAAAAATTACACTATTTATTTGGATTTCTATATTATAATTATCATAATGAATAAAACCAAACTCCCTTACCTTGTCCAACAATGAAAAGATATAGGAAGTTATAATATTAAACTATTTATATGAATATTTTAAACTTATTTTGGTGTACCTTTATATAAATAGATTTTAATTGTAATATATTGGCGTGGTATCACATTAATAGTGTGTTTCCTTCCTTAATATCTTTTTTTTTTTCTTTCTAATTTTTTTCTACATATATAGAATATTGGTTTAGGGTATTGAGAATGAAAAAATCATTAGAATCTGTGTGAGATGTGAAAGTCAAAAGATTGTGATACTTTAATGAGCACACAACATGTGTTTATCTCCATATGCTTGTATACTTATGTATTTGCCACAATGATAGATTAATATTTGGGAGTCAATATAATAGAAATTGACATTAGAAATAATGTAGAACAATAAACATGTGAGATGTAGAAGTCAAAGGATTGTGCTACTTTGATGAGCACACAAAATGTGTTTATTTTGGTATGCTTGAAAAGTTATGCATTATTTACATTGAAGGATTAATATTTAGGAGTCACCTAATTTAATAGAAATTATTATTTGAAAGTATGTAGAATTATTTTCTTTTCTATGCGAATGATATTTATCTCAATAATCTCTTTTATATTTAATGATCTAGTATTTGAGGGCTATCTTACTTGAGTTCATAATGATGAATAAGTCATTTTGAATTTGTATCATTTTTGGGGTCTTTGCCTTTCAATAAATAGAAGAATATTTTGTAGTTGATTTATCATGATCGGTTTTAATTTTTTCTTCCTAATTCATGTTAGGAATGTGATTTTGTTTGGTTAATGGGTTGGCATGATTTATTTGATTTTTGGTATTATGAGGATTGTCCTCAAACTTTGGAATTTTGAATTTATTAATAGATATGATCATTTGGAAATCTCAACATTGTAATTTGATGTTAAAATTTCTAAATAAGCACATCTTTCAAATTTCTTGTGTGAGTCAAAGATTAAAGACCATACTATGACTTGTAGATTCACCTTCTACATAAACCAAGGCCCTCCCTTAAATACATTATCTTTCTCAAATTCCAACTAAAAGAATATATATAAAAACCTCATACCAAGAAAATCACCTCCAAATTCACACCCATCCATTTTTGCTCTATCCATGTACTAGATTCTATTCCATAGATACCATATACATACAATTTAGCAATAATAGCTTTCTTCCTAGATTAGAGTCAACAAATTCTTATGAAATACATATGTTAGTGATGTCATCTAAGATTTCCACATTAACTTTTTATTCCCTTTAACTTACCATAAAGATGACCTCCCCATTTCAATCGTTTTTATGAGGAGAATTAATATAATATATACAATAATATTATAAAAAATATATAATCTTCTAAATTCGATAATTCTTAAGATTTTAAAGTAAAATATTTTAAAATTAAAATATATATTAATCATATATATTTTAAACATTTTTATACTCTTAATATTAAAATTAATAATAAGAAGAAGCACCTACCTTCTTGTAGATTTATAAATAAATAAATATTACTAGATTAATAGTGTTAATTAATTGAATTCAATAATAGTACGAGGATGTGCAAGCATTCGGTAATTAATGTAAGAAACTGACTTCTTTCCCACCTTTTTCGTGGACTAATATAGAGAGTTAGAGGTTATGTCTTAACAAGAACCAAAAAAAACTAGGAAAAAGGTTGCTCTCTGTAGATTCTTTGTATCATGACAAGCATAAACATGACAATAGTCCCAAGCTCAAGAAAAGGTGCGTTGTATCGGCGTCCCGTCTTGCCGAAATGCTGCAACCCACACCTAATCTATGCAATACAACTTATTTAAGTGTAAGTAAGTCAATCTCCCACAATGTGTCTCTGTTTTTATCGCCGACGACAAATCCAACAAGTGAGGTGTAGAGAAATAATTGGTTTTGTCCTTGAGATGGTGTTTCACTCCTTGTGTGCAATGTTTTAGTTTGACCCGGTTTGCCACCATATTTGTCCTCGTATTTTTATGGTAATTGTATATACTTTTTTAATGTATGTGAAAATGCACGCAGTTTAGCTTTTCCACTAAGGGAGACACAGACAACATGCAATATATGATTCATACCAATATAAACAAATGGGTAAATGAGGATAAAATATGATTCATACAAATGTGTAGAAATCAAATCAATTTTAGATTTGTGGATGCAAAATCAAGTTACATTCATGGAATGTACTAACTCTTAGTGTAAAAATATATCTGTTACGTATTGATGAAATAAACAAATTTAAAATAAGAGAAATGAATATAATATATTAATTACAATAATAATAAATATCATTACTCAAATTTATATAAATTAAAAGATGAAATTCCTATTATTTTGTATAAATCAGATTATTTGTTACAATGTGAATAATCTCTTTATTAACTTTCTTATTAGTATTATTTTTTTGATTGGATGAATTTAATTCAATTTTAATTTTTCTTAATAATGAAATATTGTGTTATTTTCTCTCTCTAATTTTTAAAGTATTTTTAATGACATATGTAAATCATTTTCGAACATTCTTCTCTCCAAATTGTATTAGTATGTTTTGGAACTACCGCTTACATTTATGGTTCATTATGCATGTATTTATATTAGGCATGGTTAATTTAAAAATAATTAAAATATTTTACTTTTACATAAATAGAGTCCATAAAATTAAAGGATATAATTATTCATGTAACTAAATTTGTTGATACATACACAAATAAAATAAATGTTAGAGATTCAAATCCAATCTTATTTACATAATAATTATACATAAATTACACTATTTATTTCAAATCTTTTATTAACACATAGAAGAGAGATGAACTAGGAAAGGCCGCATTTGAGCAAGCACTCATGGCCTTCATGAGACAGATGGACCATAGACACCTACACATCAAGATCTCTCAGGAGGAAGCTGACTTGTTTCATGAGCGCACCTCACACCCCCACAAGAAGGACGTACTTGATGGTCGCATGGAAGTATGGCATGATGGAATCATCGGCTGGGTGGCCTGGATCCCTCCATTGGGAGACAACTTTGCACCAGAATCTGAAATCTCTTTCTATTTTGGTCTTTTTTGCTCCTATAATTATGATGTAATTATTGTAATCATCTTCCCATAAGTGGAGGTGCTTGGCAAACTGTATATTTTTTGTGTATGCACCCTCCTACGGTGCCTTGATGTGGCTAAACTCAGACATTCCTGATGATATGTAATGACTTTATGATATCTAATCCAAAAAATTCTTTTATTATAATTAGCATAATGAATGAAACCAAACTCCCTTACCTTGTCCAACAATGAATCGATATAGGAAGTTATAATTTTAAAATGTTTATATGCATATTTTAAGTTTATTTTGGTGCCCCATATTATAAATAGATTTTATTTTTAATGTGTGGTATCACATTGAAAGTGTGTTTGTTTGCTCAATCTCTATTTTTTTCTGCATGATTTATTTCTACAAATATTTTTCATGTGTGATAGAAATTTTCTAAATACTTTTAAATATGACTCTTCCAATATAGTGATAATTCGACCTTTAAATTTTATTTTTAATTTTTTAAAGGATATGCATAAGCCCTATTTCTTAACTTCAATTTATTAAATTCCTACATGTAGAAAATATTGGTTTAGGGTATTGAGAATCAACGATTCATTAGAATATTTATAAAAGGATAAAACATCTTCAATTTTAGGCCATGCCAAAATGTGGAAGTCAAAGAATTGTGAGATTTTGATGAGTTAAAAAAATGTGTTTATCGTCATATGCTTGCATAGTTATACCTTTTTCATATTGAATAATAAATATTTAGAAGTCACTTAATTTAATATAAATTGTATTAGAAAGGATGTAGATGACTTCTCTTGTTGGATTCATTTTGGTGTGAATCTAACTCTCATGTTCACATCTTACAATTTATTTTTAACTAGATGCTAGAATATAAGTAAATTCCACTGAATTAGCACATTTTATATTGTTATGATATATTTTGTATGTGAATTATATTTATCTCAATAGTCTCATTTATATTGGATGATCTTTTATTTGCTTACTTGAGTTCATAAAGATCAAAAAGTAATTTTGAATTCATATCATTTTTGCGGTCTTTGCCTTTTAATAAAGATAAGGATATAAGGATCTTTAGCTGGTTTATCATAATTAAATTTAGTTTCTTATTCCTATTAATGCTAGGAATGTGAGTTTGGTTTAGTTCTTGAATTGGCATGATTTATGGAATTGGTGGTATTATTAGAATTCTCTTCAAATCTTTTAAATTTTAACTTTATTAATAAATATGATTTTTTAAAGATATCACCATTCTAATTTGATATGAAGATTTCCAAATAATCATATCTCCATAATTCATAATGAATGTCCAAACTTAAGAATTGAACTAAATTATATAAATTTGAATTTTATTAAATCAAGACCCACTCTTAAACACATTATCTCTCTCAAATTCTACTAAATACTATCCATTAAAAAACTAACACAAAAAAAATCAACTCCAAATTAAGGCTCTTCCATTTTTACTCTATCCATATCCTAATCCTTTCCATAGATAGCCCTGTACCTATGAATTTAGCAATAATAGCTTAGAGTCTAGGAATTGTTAGATGGCCATATATCTATGAATAATTTCCTGACCTTAGAGTAAACAAATTCTTTTGAAATGCATATGTTAGAGATCTCATCTAAGATTTCCACATTAAGATTACCTGCCAATTTCCACATTAAGATTACTAGCCAATTTCCATCTTTAACTTTTTATCCCTTTTTAACTTACCATAAAGATGGTCTCCCGATTCCAATTGCTTTCTCCCTCCCCACCCAATCCAACTGTAAAAATAGATTTATTCTTTTAAACTCCATGTACGAGGAGTATGATGGGAAATTCTTAGTTGCCTCATTCAAAGTGCCCAATGTTGTTGTTTGAGTCCTTAACTGTCTTACTCCTTTCATTGTTCAACTAAAACAAATTTTATTATTCTGCACTTTAGCTTGTTGCATCATTCAATGCACCTACTAGTAATGTCATGGTTTGCGTCTTATTCATCATTCCAAATTTTCCATTATGCTCGTATCTCCGCGCGCGCATCTGCCTTCATCTTATCTATCTTATTTCACTCACGATTCAACGTTTGAACATTCTTCTCCCAAAATAATATCATTTTTTAGAACTGTATATGGAAACTATTTCCGAGATTTTGATCTTATTGGGGCTAAATTCACCTGGTCTAATAGACGTAGTGGGGAGGATCGTATTTAGGTCAATCTTGATAAGGGTCTTATTTCTCCAGATTGGATCCAGCTGGCATCCTGCAAACTCAATGCCTTAGCCCGTGTTGGATCATATCACTTCACCATCTACCTCTCAGTCTCTCCATTGTCTGGCAGAAAGGTGTACCCCTTCAGATCTTAGAAAATGTGGCTCATGGCCCCGAAAATCCATGATAAAATTTTGGAGTGGTGGAATATTGATATCCAGGGAATGGCTATGTTTCGTATAGCCAAAAATATTTCCAATGTTAAGTCTAATATCCAATGCTAGAATAAATCCACTTTTGGCAACATCTTCAAAGCTAAAGAGAAGCTCAAAATGGAACTTGCAAAGGTTCAAGAGCATATCCAAGCTTATGGGTTTGATATTGATGTCTCGAATAAAGAAATTGATATTTTGACCAAATTACATGATGTTATCTCCAAAGAAGAAAAATTTTGGAAGCAGAGATCTAGAGCCTTATGGCTCAAAAGCGGTGATAAAAACACTAAGTTCTTCCATATGACAACTCTTAAGCATAGGGCTACCAACAGAATAAACAAAATTCAGATTGGGCAGAGATGGGTTGTTAAGAATGATGAGATTTGTCAAGAAGCCATCAATTTCTTCCTCAATCTTCTTTATGTGGATGATCCTCTGAATCCTTCAACTCAGATTGAAATCTTGCAGGAAATTCCCTCCCTCATCTCTAGGGACATGAACTTGGATCTTACCAGAATCCCATCCCCTGAAGAAGTTCGCAATGTTGTTTTCTCTTTTGAAGGTAACAAGGTCCCCAGACCTAATTGCTTCCCTCTTTTTTTAGTTCAAAATTTTTGGCAGATTATATGCTCTGATGTGGTCGCTGCTACTCAAGAATTTTTTGGATCCCACTCTCTCCTGAAGGAGCTGAACACTTCATTCCTGGTTCTCTGCTCAAGCTTAAGCTTATCATCCCCTCTTTAATCTCTAAACATCAAAATGGGTTTGTGCCTGGGAGGCAGATCCTGGATTCTACTATGCATACTACTGAATTTAAGGAAAATATTGTAGAGCTCAAAAGGTGTTCATTACACATCATGGATAAAAAAGCTAGTTCATTGCATATCAAGTTTAAGTTTCAATATAAATAAAAATTACAAATTTTAATTTCAACATTTAGAATGTATAAACTTTATTTTGATTAAAGCTTAAGAAAAGCTTTGTGGGTGTACTCAAAATGGATGGCAGTGTTGCAGCTTAATGTCAAGGAACAATATCATTGGATGGTAGTGTTGCAGCTTAATGTCAAGGAACAATATCATTGTCCACAAGAGTCTTAAGCATAGGAACATGATGTGAACACAACGAATTCCCCATTGATGGCTTACCTTCTGCTCATAAATGCTACATCATAATTTCATTGGTCAAAATCTCTAAATTTGTTTTGACTAAACTTGATCATTCAACAACAATGTAGGATAGATTAGAGGTCAAATGATCAAGAAGATATGTAGAAAAATAATTAAGGTTAGAGCCAAGTAAGAACATAAAATTATCTTTTTATAGCAACACTTAGATCAAAGATAAATCTATGAATATAATAGAACTATAGGCATATATATGCTACAGTAATGTTGGAAGCACTTAATGATCTTTGAAAGTTATATACATGTTTCTATTTATAATATATGATAATGTATTTGGTTAATAATATATTTGGAATTTAGTGATATGGATTGCAAAACGGGAAGGCCGATCAACCTTTCGAGTTCACAAGAGGTGAAGATTGTTTTCAGCAGTTCCCTCCACAAGTTGCAGTCCATTGAAGTTAATGAATTACAACAGTTGTCTGATAGTGCTTTATATTTTTGGTTAGTAGTCTTAGATTCTATGCTCAGCAGCTTAGAAATGTTTAGTACTAAAGCTCTATAATTTTCTTATGTAAGTTTTAAACTGAGTCTAATTTCTTCTTAATTTGAGTATGCTAGTGTTATTCAACATTTTACTTGGTTGAGATGAATATGTATGTTGATTTAAATAATAAATCATTTTTACTTTGAAAAATTTCTTCCCTTCTCATTGATTTGTGCTTTTTGAGTCATGGACACTTGAGACTTTTGTTTATTACAATACGTCCCTCATTCTATGCTTTGTTATGTAGATAATTCTGGATTTCTCATTTTTCTTGTAAAAGCCTCTATATTATTTTGATTTCTTTTCTCAAATGCATAAAACTATTGGTCCTTCGAATTAGATAGAGAACATGAACATGCAAGTAACTGATAGAGTTTTCAGCTGCACTTATCAAATATGTAGGCATCTTTCATGTTTAAATTTGTATGCTTAAGTTGCTTATACTGGCAATCACATATGTCAACTCCACATCGTTCTACAAGAAAGAGGACAAATTCTGTCAATTTAGAGGATTATGAAATAGATAACATAGACACGAAGGATGCAGATCCGATGGTAGGATTTTCTCTAATCTCCATTGTTTTTATTTTTTGTGAAGATATAACTTCTCTTACCCAATACTTTGTTGCATAATATTATAAGTTTGGGTATCAATGGCTATAGAGACAAATGTATTGCCCAACTACTATTAAAGTTGAGAATAACCCAGGTCAAGATGAGCAATCCAGTCCAATGCAAGAGAGGAGGACAAGAGATACTGTATCTTTGCCATGACGATAAGGACTTGCGCCTTGCAAGTCAACCATCCGACATTCTTCTCAAGATTCTGAAGACCAAGAATGCTCAAAGGAGGAAGATGATAGAAATGAAGGGGAGGCTAGGAATGGAGGAGAGGAAGATGAAGAAGATGAAGTTGAGGAAAAGGGTGAGGAAGGTAAAGAACAAGAATGAAGGAGACGATATACTCTCCTAAATTGCACTGAGGCGGGGAGGTTTTGTCCTCAAAAAGAAGAAAAGAAACAATTACAGTCTCCACCACATAAAGTACTGCATAATAGAATGAGAATAAAAAATGCACGTGGCATGCGACAAGGTGTCTCAAGGGTGAAAAAACATCATCGTGCACAAAGAATTGATGATGCGAATGATTCTCTTCTTGTGGATGAGATGGATCAAGGTCCTATTGGTTCAACATCATGGATGCATGTGGGAAATAGAAACTTTTATCAGAGGAATTAAGAATGGAATTAGCAGCAACTTGTGTGGGGTATTGGCGTGCTGATTTAAAAGCTTTCTAAATAAAAGTTGTAATTAATGCTTTCCATGTGAAATATCCTCAAGTATACACTAGTGATGATAAGTTTGTCATAGATTTGGATTTTGTGAAAGTAGAGAATCATGATTTAGTGGAAGCCATGTATACTATTACTCCTACTACCCATAGAGGTGCAACAGTACAGCCAAGGCCATTTTCCCTAGTAATAGCTCCATTCTTACAAGGACATCTAAAAAATAATCAGTGATTATATTTCTGAGATCTTCTATGTAGTGGCCAAAGGCAATAAAAAACATTCATTAAATGTCAATTCTCACAGTCTTGCCAAGTTACTTGGACTTCCCTATGGTTCTTCCATTCCATTTGTTTATAGACCAAGACTTCTGCTTTGTGGGAAGGAGGGTGTTGGCTTGGTATGGTTAGAAAATTCTTTCATAGATGTTTACACATCTATAACATGAGTCTATTTTTTAAAACTTTTGAATTAGCTGGCTTGTAATCTAGCTAAATTTCTGAAAGATGCTATATTTCTACTTTTCTTGTCAGGATCACATTGGCCCTGTAGTTTTACACGAATTAGAGAGGTTCCCTGTGCATTGTCTTGAACTTCCATCACTTTTGTCTGACCCAAGTGCACGGACCCCTGAGGAAGCACTAGTACACATTGTGAGAGAAGCAAGGATGACTACTCCTTCTATCTTGTATCTACCTAAAATTCAATTTTGGTGGGAGACAATATGTATATCATTACATTAGTACACTTGATACTTTTAAAGTTTTATGCCTTTGGGATTTCCTGTGATGTATTTGAAATTATTTTGTTTTTATTGCTAGAGCTTCCTAAAATCACTATATATCTAATTTTGTTTGTTTCACTGACCTTCATAGGCCCACGGTCATCTAAGAGTTGTTCGAGTAGCTATACTGAAAGAATTCCCATCAGACCTTCCTTTATACTTCTTGCAACCTCCTTTGTGCCCTCTGACAAATTGGATGGAGAAGTTGCATCCTTGTTTGGTCGTCACTATATGTATGTATCAATGACATCATTGTTTTAGTTTTTGTATTTTTCCTCCTTAGTTTGGTCAAGATTATGCTTAGGCATGTGAATCCATCTTGTATAGTATTGTGTACTAGGTACCTCATTACGTTCCGACTCTGTATAGATTGAATTTATCATTGAATTTAGTGTACATGAATTCGATGGTATCTGGTACACCTTGAATGCATTACAAACTTTATTTTGGTTCAGTATAATAAAAGGTAAAATCCTGAGACACCAATGGCATTTCCCCACAAATGAACCCAATAGATCCCATTTTTTCTAGCAGATTAAGTCACAGACTCCTTTAATATTAAACTTGGGCACCAGAGATTAATAAAAGCCGACCTAAAAGGATTACATTCTTTTGCTTTATGTGCAGTTACCAAGTAGAAAAACCAGGTTCCGATGGCAAGTGTAGATTCATCTCACAACTGGTTGATGTTGTTCTTACTATCCCCGATCAACAAGTGGTAATTCCTCCTAAAAGGAATGTTTCTAGTCCTGAACTTCCAAAGGTACCAAAAGAAGCAAGAGGACCAAGTGAAACTAAGCTATGTGCCAAGGCAGAAGCGGAGGAGCATGTTATTCGATGACTCTGAATATGTCTTCGAGATGTCTACAGAAAATTTTGTAGTGATGCATCAATCATTATTTGATTCATTTTTTGAGGATATATTTACCAAGTGAAAATTAATTTTGAGTGCTTATATGTATCCACATCTAATGTGCAGACTTCTATATAAAAAATGGTTCAGTGTCTTCCATTACCCTCTCATGGATGAAGATGCTCCTGACTATTATTCAATAGTTCAAAATCCAATGGATATCACTATTTTACTGTAGCATGTCATAATAGGCGTTAGTTGACATGCTCAGCATTCCTGCAAGATGTGGAACTAATTCGAGCCAATGCAAAATTAAGCATGAATGGGCATGCCTATGATCCTAGCAGCTTTATGGGGTTGAACAAAAAATTATTTTCGGTTCATTCCTAATAATAACTATCATTAGTTTTGCATAAAAGGCATATAATGGTGATGATTACAATGGAGCTTGAATTGTCAGTAGAGCATATGCACTAAGGGATGCGGTATGGTTAAATGTGCCAATAGAGACATACAGTAATTGAAGTTCAAATGTTTTATGTCAAGTAGTAAGCATTTATTGTTCACTTTGATAATCATTGTCTTACGCATAATCAGGTTTTTGGCATGCTTTCTCAAATGGATCCTGCACTAGTTGCCTTTTGTGATAAAATTTCTAGTCAGGGTGGGCCAACTCGTTTGTCAGAGGATTCGACTACAAATTTGCCTTCAGATCATGTTGCTCAACCAGTTCATATTACAAGAGCAAGTGAATGCTTATGCAACGTTCAACGTGATATTAATGTATCTCAAAGTTAAGAGGTCTTGAAGTGCTCAAACCATAATAGTCATCTTGATCAAGGTGGAATTATGCTTTGCACCATGCCACTTGTAATCCTTTTTTATTTTTGATATTTAGAATTAGAAGCACAATTGTATTGAAATTCTCAGAAATTTTTATTTTATATAGGCGAAGTTGTGGCTGGGAACTCTGATCCATTTGCTGAGGACAAATCACAACATATGGAGATTGATACTCCTGGGAAGAATACTCTGAAAACAAAATGCCCTCATGGTAGTGTGACAAATGAATCATTTAAATGTGTGCAACAATGTGAGTCAAATAATCAAGAAGAAATAATGAATCAACCAGAACACCAATACTCTTCCAACATGCCAATAAGCAATCACTTGGCAGAATAGATTGAATCAATAGAACATAATTTTGTGAAAAATACCAAAAACATTTGAATTTGGTCCTATGATGTCACAATCAATGGAAAATCATAGGGAACTTATCAAAAACATCTTATATCATCAACCATTCTTAGTATTCAAGTGTCATACGTAACATTTTAGAGAATTAAATTGAAGCACTCTATAATGGTTAATGGTGGATTATGCACATATATTATTATCATCTGCTTATATAGCTACCTCTCTTTTCATACCAACATCAAAGAGATTAAATGTTTCTATAGAGTACATTTTCTTATATAAATATATATGTTTTTCTTTGGGTAGCCAATAATTTTCAGAATGGAAATCATGGATTTCATTTAAATACAACATCTTAATTTCTCTATACATCTAAAACATTTCTTAGAACTTGTAAATTTCTTAAAATTGATTAATATCTGAATTTTCATATTTGTTTTAAGGCAGTGTTCAGTATGTATTATACAGTAATCCATACATACAAACAAGTTTTGCAAATTTCAACTTTGACAGATAAACTTGTGCAAGCTCACAGTTTCAGGCTATTGAAATTATACATATGAATTCCTTTTCTGATCATCTATCACAGAATCATAAACATTTTAGTTTTGGGGGGCTCTGTGTTTATCTAGTGACTAAAACTTTTTCTTGGAGAAAAGTAGAAAGCATTTTTTACTATTGCTAATTTATATTGTAAGGATATATGAGATTGAAACATGCTCACCACTGTCAAGCATCCACAAAACCTACTACATCAATCAAATATTGTTTCTAAACACATAAAAATATTTATGTATGTTGAAGATAGTTATCAAGACTAGGGTGGTGTTTACTTTTTTAATTAACCTAGATTAACAAATAAAAATAATTATTATATAAATAATTTTTAATATCTATTTAAAATAATACATACAATATAGATACATAAATGTATATATAAGAAAATATATATCAATACTAATAATTTTAACTTTAAATGTAAAGTCATTTTTAAAAGGTCTGTTAATGGGCTTTCTAGTGTAAATCCTACTATATGGATAAATTTGTGTTAGTTTGGCAAAAACTAGAGGAAGGATGGGTAAAGATAAACTTCAATGGTGATTCGTGGTGTAACCTTGGAGTATGTGAAGAAAGATGTATTTATAAGCATGAAGTAGGAATGACACTTGTAAAAGGAGCTCAAAGGTTATGAAACATGAATAATGGGGCCTAATTAATAGTTGCATTGATGGTGGTTGATCTAGCATGTAACCTCAAAATCCTAAAATTATATTTGGAAGGGGATTCCAAGATAATCACAGATGCAATTTATGGAGGATCATCTCAGTGCTAGCAGATATTTGAAGGGATGGCCATGGGGACGCGAACTCTCTATCCAACTTAGGATGTGAGTTACAGACCCTCAAGTGATTCATTGGTGGGAAAACTTAGGGGCCCATCTGGTATGGACAACTTGAGTGAGTACTTAGTGATGATGTCTCTTGCACTTTGGGAATTATAGTTTAAATAATTTTATTTTTTCCCTCTCTAAGCGAATCTTACTCTTGCATCATTTATTTTGAGCCACCATCTTATTTGAATATTTGATAAGTGAATTTTGATTGGATAGCTGAGGGGTGGCACACTTTCCATTGTGCAGATGGGAGGGTATGAATTTCGATTTTTGATATTCATTATTTCTAATGAAGCTACACTTGATTTTTTGGAGCAATGGTTTGGTGTGGAAGTTCGGTTGCAAGAACCAGTTTCTAGGCATGAATTTTGCAATGGAGGACAACTTCATCTTGGATTCCATCAAACAACAATTATTTTTTTAAGGGGTATTTTTTATAAGCACCTAGGAGGAATTTTCCTCTTTGATGAGGAGGAGTTTCTAGACATAATCAAGCAACTTTTGGGGCATGAATTCTTAGTGTTTGAGTTCCATAAGAAAACAAATATAGACATTGTGTCAAAGTTAGTGGCTCGGCGTCTCTTCTTTTGAAAAAATTCAGCAGTTGAATGGGTGGCCAAGGCATGTGTTCCTCCTCATTCCTTGTGTGGCTTGGTGATTTTGCTAGGGAGAATTTTTCTAGGGTAGGTTTTGAGATGCCCTTTTGGGGAAGGTATAATGTTATATCTAGTGAATATGGATTATTGGCCACTCATTCTTGGGAGAGATGGTGCTAATAGAGTGGCAAGAACCAAAGAGGTTCGAGGAGTGTGGGAGACCCTGTTTGTGTTAATTTTCTCTTCAAAAGTTCAAAGATGTGGGGCTTGCAAGTTGAAGATGAAACAAGACGAAGGCAAGAAACCAAATTCTACAGATGATGATCATTGGGTTAATGAACCCAACAAGAAAATGAAATGCAAGTTGTTTTTAGTTGCTCTTTATTTTATAGTTTTAGGTGGGTTTAGAATGAAGTGTGGTAATGGTTGTCTACACATAGTCCCAAATTGTATAATGGTAGTTTTTAAAATACTTTATCTATCTTCATGCTTTGGGGTTCATCCATGTTACTCTAGACTTTAATATTATTTTTTTTATTACAGAGCTATTTTATTGAAAGAGTGAGATCTCAATGACAAATGCAAGAGATAAAAATGATCAGATTTTGTGCTTGACAAGAATGATGCTCACTTCTAGGGTTTATCCCATTGGAGGGTTCTTCCATGGTAGGCAGTGGAGGAGGGTGTATAACCTCCTCCATGTAGGTAATCTACTTTTCCTTTCCTTTCTTTTCTTTTCTTTTAATATCGGCTCATGTTGGTGTGTTTTCACTTCCAATTCCTACATAAGGTTTGATTTATGCATCTGAATGGATGGTAATCTAGCCATTAAATCAATTAATTCAAATGGACATGCCATTAATTTAGAAGTGGTTATTGTGAATAGTTCTAAATTGTTGAAAACAACACTTATTGATTCCTCACTCTTTATCCCTAATTCAGTGAAGTTCAAAGAGAGTGTTTCTACCCTTGTTAAAGGTAATGGTGTATTAGGAGGAGGTGGAAAGGTATCCTTTCTTCATCTAGTCTTTCCATAACTCATAATTTGTATATGATCAATGCTTTGAATAATGAAAAATACTACTTAAGGAATATTATATTAATTTTTTTTTAACACAAAACAATTGAATGGACATTTACAATTGATAAATTATATGAAACATAGATTAATAAAGATAATTAGAGGTAAGTGTAGTAGAAGTGAAAGTAAATTGTTATTTATGATTTTAGTAGTTTATTTATTTATAATTATAATAATTATTATTATAATAATGTAAATACTAATAATTAAAATAAATTTAAATTTAATTATTGAAAAAAATTTATATTATTATTACAGATTTTTTATTTTTTAGTAAGTGGAGGTGAAAATCAAATTTTTTTATGATTTTAATAATTTATATATTTTTATTATAATAATTATTTAAATTTTATTGAATAGCTAAAATAAATTCAAATTTAATTATTGAAAAAAATATTATTATTATTTTTAATATTTTATTTTATTTAGGATTAATTATTCAATTTCAATAATCATACTTTAATCAATTAATTTTACTTATTAAAACCAAAAGAAATTATTTATTAATTCTTTTGTAGTTCATTTAAATTTGGTTATTTAAGATAAAAATAATTTTTTTATTGATTATTTATGTTTTTTCATTTTTCTAGGTTTAATGTTTAGTTTTTAAAAATTATACTTTAGTAAATTCAATATATATGAGTATGCCATTGATAGTTTATAAATTTAAAACCAAAAATTTAAAATATTTCAAACTGAATTGAATTATTTATGTTTCTTGGATATTCTCCTAAATATAGGAATAGTTGTCATTGCCAAAAATTGGGTAGTATATGTATCATGATAAATAGTCTTATTATGCCTCTCCAAAATGTTGATATTCCAAATATCACTAATCAAAATGGAGGAAAAGTGAATTTTTATTTATTGGGCATAAAAAATGTTCATTTAGATAAAGTTAAAACATTAAAATTTATTGTATGACAAATAATAAAATGTTTTGATTGGTTTAAATAAAATTATTTAATCACTAGTTAGTTGCTAGTTAAAAATGTAGCCTGGCCTATAGTTCCATGTAGTTGCAGGAACTAATAATCATGTAGAGGCACACCATCAAAAGATCACTCTACTAATGATTATTTTTAAGCTATGTTTTTACATGGTATAAGAGAATTCATATTTTGCAAAATGATTTTAAAATCTTGTATCATCTTCTATAACTTATAAGTTTGATACAGTACTAAAATATAATTGAAGACTTCTCATCTCAAAAGAAGGTTAAGTTCTATTTTTATGAACAAAAATTTTTCTCAAGTATATTAAAAATGTTAAGAGTTAAAAATCTTTGAAGAACATATTAATAAGAAACCTAACCTTGCAAAATAGACTAGGCCAAATGAAATAGCCATTTTCATGACTAAGCCACATGATACAACTCTATCCATAATAATGTCTCTAAATACTTTTTCTATAATGTGTGAAGGAAGAAAAACTATGATTTAGCTAAGTTGTATTAGGCAAAAGAATTTTACTCCATCCACATTTCATTTAAATACAACATCTTAATTTCATTTAAATACAACATCTTAATTTCTCTATACATCTAAAACATTTCTTAGAACTTGTAAATTTCTTAAAATTGATTAATATCTAAATTTTCATATTTGTTTTAAGGCAGTGTTCAGTATGTATTATATAGTAATCCATGTACAAAAAAGTTTTGCAAATTTCAACTTTGACAAATAAACTTGTGCAAGCTCACAGTTTCAGGCTATTGAAATTATCCATATAAATTCCTTTTCTGATCATCTATCACAGAATCATAAGCTTTTTAGTTTTTGGGGGCTCTGTGTTTATCTAGTGACTAAAACTTTTTCTTGGAGAAAAGTAGAAAGCATTTTTTACTATTGCTAATTTATATTGTGGGGATATATGAGATTGAAACATGCTCACCACTATCAAGCATCCACAAAACCTGCTACATCAATCAAATATTATTTCTAAACACATAAAATATTTATGTATGTTGAAGATAGTTAACAAGACTAGGGTGGTGTTTACTTTTTTAATTAACCTAGATTAACAAATAAATATAATTATTATATAAATATTTTTTAATATCTATTTAAAATTATACATACACATATAGATACATAAATGTATATATAAGAATATATATATAGAAACTAATAATTTTAACTTTAAATGTAAAGTCATTTTTAAAAGGTCTGTTAATGGGCTTTCTAGTGTAAATCCTACTATATGGATAAATTTGTGTTAGTTTGGCAAAAGCTACAGCAAGGATGGGTAAAGATAAACTTTGATGGTGATTCGTGGTGTAACCTTGGAGTATGTGAAGCAAGATGTATTTATAAGCATGAAGTAGGAATGACACTTGTAAAAGGAGCTCAAAGGTTATGAAACATGAATAATGGGGCCTAATTAATAGTTGCATTGATGGTGGTTGATCTAGCATGTAATCTCAAAATCGTAAAATTATATTTGGAAGAGGATTCCAAGATAATCACAGATGCAATTAATGGAGGATCATCTCAGTGCTAGCAGATAAACAAATTTTTTTGTATTATATGCTCAAAACTCACTTCTTTTCAAGATTTCATAATTTCTCATATTTGAAGGGATGGCCATGGGGACACAAACTCTCTGTCCAACTTAGGATGTGAGTTACAAACCCTCAAGTGATTCATTGGTGGGAAAACTTAGGGGCCAATCCGGTACGGACAACTTGAGTGAGTACTTAGTTATGACGTCTCTTGCACTTTGGGAATTATAGTTTAAATAATTTTATTTTTTCCCTCTCTAAGCGAATCTTACTCTTGGATCATTTATTTTGAGCCATCATCTTATTTGATTATTTGATAAGTGAATTTTGATTGGATAGCTGAGGGGTGGCACACTTTCCATTGTGCAGATGGGAGGGTATGATTTTTTAAATCAAATTTTTTTGATTTTTGATATTCATTATTTTTAATGAGGCTACACTTGATTTTTTGGAGCAATGGTTTGGTGTGGAAGTTTGGTTGCAAGAACCAGTTTCTAGGCATGAATTTTGCAATGGAGGACAACTTCATCTTGCATTCCATCAAACAACAATTATTTTTTTAAGGGGTATTTTTTATAAGCACGTAGGAGGAATTTTCCTCTTTGATGAGGAGGAGTTTCTAGACATAATCAAGCAACTTTTGGGGCATGAATTCTTAGTGTTTGAGTTCCATTAGAAAACAAATATAGACATTGTGTCAAAGTTAGTGGCTCGACGTCTCTTCTTTTGAAAAAATTCAGCGGTTGAATGGGTGGCCAAGGCATGTGGTCCTCCTCATTCCTTGTGTGGCTTGGTGATTTTGCTGGGGAGAATTTTTCTAGGGTAGGTTTTTAGATGCCCTTTTGGGGAAGGTATAATGTTATATCTAGTGAATATGGATTATTGGCCACTCATTCTTGGGAGAGATGGTGCTAATAGAGTGGCAAGAACCAAGGAGGTTCGAGTGTGGGAGAACCTGTTTGTGTTTATTTTCTCTTCAAAAGTTCAAAGATGTGGGGCTTGCAAGTTGAAGATGAAACAAGACGAAGGCAAGAAACCAAATTCTACAGATGATGATCATTGGGTTAATGAACCCAACAAGAAAATGAAATGCAAGTTGTTTTTAGTTGCTCTTTATTTTATAGTTTTAGGTGGGTTTAGAATGAAGTGTGGTAATGGTTGTCTACACATAGTCCCAAATAGTATAATGGTAGTTTTTAAAATACTTTATCTATCTTCATGCTTTGGGGTTCATCCATGTTACTCTACACTTTAATATAATTTTTTTTATTAGAGAGCTATTTTATTTAAAGAGTGAGATCTCAATGACAAATGCAAGAGATAAAAATGATCAGATTTTGTGCTTGACAAGAATGATGCTCACTTCTAGGGTTTATCCCATTGGAGGGTTCTTCCATGGTAGGCAGTGGAGGAGGGTGTATAACCTCCTCCATGTAGGTAATCTACTTTTCCTTTCCTTTCTTTTCTTTTCTTTTAATATTGGCTCATGTTGGTGTGTTTTCACTTCAAATTCGCACATAAGGTTTGATTTATGCATTTGAATGGATGGTAATCTAGCCATTAAGTCAATTAATTCAAATGGACATGCCATTAATTTAGAAGTGGTTATTGTGAATAGTTCTAAATTGTTGAAAACAACACTTATTGATTCCTCACTCTTTATCCCTAATTCAGTGAAGTTCAAAGAGAGTGTTTCTACCCTTGTTAAAGGTAATGGTGTATTAGGAGGAGGTGGAAAGGTATCCTTTCTTCGTCTAGTCTTTCCATAACTCATAATTTGGATATGATCAATGCTTTGAATAATGAAAAATACTACTTAAGGAATATTATATTAATTTTTTTTTAACACAAAACAATTGAATGGACATTTAAAATTGATAAATTATATAAAACATAGATTAATAAAGATAATTAGAGGTAAGTGTAGTAGAAGTGAAATTAAATTGTTATTTATGACTTTAGTAGTTTATTTATTTATAATTATAATTATTATTATTATAATAATGTAAATACTAATAATTAAAATAAATTTAAATTTAATTATTGAAAAAAATTTATATTATTATTACAGATTTTTTATTTTTTAGTAAGTGGAGGTGAAAATCAATTTTTTTTATGATTTTAATAATTTATATATTTTTATTATAATAATTATTTAAATTTTATTGAATATCTAAAATAAATTCAAATTTAATTATTGAAAAAAATATTATTATTATTTTTAATATTTTATTTTATTTAGGATTAATTATTCAATTTCAATAATCATACTTTAGTCAATTAATTTTACTTATTAAAACCAAAAAAAATTATTTATTAATTTTTATGTAGTTCATTTAAATTTGGTTATTCAAGATAAAAATTATTTTTTTATTGATTATTTATGTTCTATCATTTTTCTAGGTTTAAGTTTTAGTTTTTAAAAATTATACTTTAGTAAATTCAATATATATGAGTATGCCATTGATAGTTTATAAATTTAAAACCAAAAATTTAAAATATTTCAAACTGAATTGAATTATTTATGTTTCTTGGATATTCTCCTAAATATAGGAATAGTTGTCATTGCCAAAAATTGGGTAGTATATGTATCATGAGAAATAGTCTTATTATGCCTCTCCAAAATGTTGATATTCCAAATATCACTAATGAAAATGGAGGAAAAGTGAATTTTTATTTATTGGGCATAAAAAAATGTTCATTTAGATAAAGTTAAAACATTAAAATTTATTGTATGACAAATAATAAAATGTTTTGATTGGTTCAAATAAAATTATTTAATCACTAGTTAGTTGCTAGTTAAAAATGTAGCCTGGCCTATAGTTCCATGTAGTTGCAGGAACTAATAATCATGTAGTTGCAGGAACTAATAATCATGATTATTTTTAAGCTATGTTTTTACATGGTATACGAGAATTCATATTTTGCAAAATGATTTTAAAATCTTGTATCATCTTCTATAACTTATAAGTTTGATACAGTACTAAAATATAATTGAAGACTTCTCATCTCAAAAGAATGTTAAGTTCTATTTTTATGAACAACAATTTTTTTCAAATATATTAAAAATGTTAAGAGTTAAAAATCTTTGAAGAACATATTAATAAGAAACCTAACCTTGCAAAATAAACTAGGCCAAATGAAATAGCCATTTTCATGGCTAAGCCACATGATACAACTCTATCCATAAATAATGTCTCTAAATACTTTTTCTATAATGTGTGAAGGAAGAAAAACTATGATTTAGCTAAGTTGTATTAGGCAAAAGACTTTCACTCCATCCACATTAGAATTAAAACTACTTTATGTTATTGCTTAACAAAATAAATCTTCAATAATGAAAAAAACTTGATTAACAAGAACAAAATAGAAGTTAATAATTAATTATTTAGCACACACTAAAAGAATTTTCTTTAAAATAAATTATAAAAAGGAGGGTGAAGCAAGAAAATTAGAACTAGATGAGAAATTCACAATCATGCCACACAAACAATAAAAATAGTCAAGGTGAAGACAAAGGTTAATCAAAAACAAACTCAGAAACTAATACAAGGGTCATTAAGGACTAATTAGTCTAGATGGTATAAACTTTAACCATTTATAGCTATTACCAACGTATAGGAAACAGTCAATCTGATGTTCTCCATATCATATTTTGCAAGCTTTGAGCACTTGATTTTTGAGAAAAATATAAACTTGTTTTTTTTTACGGAGTTTATTTTCTTTCATTCTTCCTTTGGACTATTGGAATTTTAACATGCTATAAATATTTTTAAATAAAACATATATTTATATAAAATCGCAAATATTTGTATGTTGTATTTTTTTTAATTCTTTTTTTTGTATAAATATATGTTGTAAATATATTCATAGAGTCTTTAGTTTAATTTCTTTGGTATAAATATATTTATAGTTAAAATTTATTTCAATTTTTTAGCATGGACTAAATTTTATTTATAATAATGTTCTTGGTTGAAGTATATATTATGAATTAATTTATAAACTAGATTATATGACTTAATCTAATCTTGTAATTCAAATTCTTAATTTTCATTTTTAAAACTCTTCAAAGAGTTAGCAATCATTTCTTCTTTCAAAAATATTTAAAGGGATTGATAAAAAATCAGCAAATAAAAGCAAAGCATTTAAAGGGATTGATTTACTCAAGAGTATTTTAAAGCTATACTCTTATATCTAATCATTGCGTTACTGCATTCTTGCTTATGAGTAAATTTGAAAGTAATAACTCTCAATTATATATAATGAGTTAAAAATTGAATTTGTTTTTGTCCCTTTTTAATATTTTAAAGTAGACATTCAGTGGCTAGTTAGAGGTGGACATCATATGGCCAATTACACTTTTGAATCTAAATTTTTTTTAGAGACTACCAAACAATAATAATATAAACAAATGGGTAAATGAGGATAAAATATGATTCATACAAATATGTACAAATCAAATCAATTTAGATTTGTGGATGCAAAATCAAGTTACATTCATGGAATGTACTAACTCTTAGTGTAAGAATATATCAGTTATGAATTAATGAAAGAACCAAATTTAAAATAAAATAAATGGATGCAATATATAAATATTCATGTAACTAAATTTGTTGATACATACACAAATAAAATAAATATTCAAAATTCAAATCCAATCTTATTTATATAATAATTATACATAAATTACACTATTTATTTCAATTCCTTTATTATAATTAGCGTAATGAATGTAACCAAACTCCCTTACCTTTTTCAACAATGAATAGATATATAGGAAGTTATAATTTTAAAATTTTTATATGCAAATTTTAAGATTATTTTGGTGCCCTATAATATAAATAGATTTTATTTCTAATGTGTCGTATCACATTGATAGTATGTTTGTTTACTCAATCTCTATTTTTTTTGTATGGTTTATTTCTACAAATATTCTTCTTATGTAATAATTTTTTTTAAATACTTTTAAATATGATACTTCCAATATAGTGATAATTTGGCCTTTAAATTTTATTTTAAATTTTTTAAAGGATATGAGATCTGAATTATGGATTTGGATGACAATACCTGAGTGAGAACCCATGGTATTGTAAATTATATTAACAAGAACCAGAAAGCATAGAATTGAAGCAACACAAAAACTAATCTATTCCATTCGAAAATCCAACATATAGAAGTTCATGAGATTCCAAGGGTCACAAAAACCCCTTGAGAATCGAAGTCCATAAGTCACATTTGTTTATTACATAATAAAATCTAAAACTATGTAATTTTTTAAAAAACTATATAAAATTTGTCCTAACTTTAACTAGGCATAACTTTCTGCACGGGACTCAAAATTATGAGTCATTTAACTCGTTCGAAAGGTCTCCAAGAGTTGTAGATGAGATTTTGAGAAAGCATGCCTAGCCATGCTTGCTACTTTCAAGGGCTAAAACATGCCCTAAAGGCCTTCAAAAATGACAATTACTAATGTATAGACAAACTAAAAAAATATGAAAATATATTTTTCCATCGTTTCAAATTTTCGTGTGATCATTACTTCCTCCTTGGAAAGTAATGGGCCCCATTGCATCAACACTTTGAATGAGATGAGGAAAACGTTCTTGAAGCTATTCTCTGGTAAACCACTTTCCTTGTTGAGCAATCTGCCCTGCTTGTACCGCTTTGTACAAGTAAATATGTTGTTGTTTGAGTGTTTTCACCATGGTGTCCACAATCTGATCGCATTGGAATGGGGTAGCTGCATTTGGATTCAATTCTGTAGTGGAGATTTTTTCTACCACATCTGCAACATCTAATAGTGGAGGAAAATATGGCTTCAAGAGTTCCATATTGAAGACTGGATGAAGACCCAGAAATGGAGGTAAATTGAGCTCAAAAGCATTATCACCAACTTGCTCAATGATGGTGTATGGCCCATAACGCAAAGGACGAAGCTTCCTATTGGCACCCTACAATCGTTCCTTCTAGATATGAAACCACACCTTGTCCCCAACTTGAAAATTATGAGGAGTACGATGCTCATCATGTCTCTCCTTATACTTCTTATTGGTGTGTTCCAAAATTTCTTGAACTTGTTGTTGTAGATGATGAATTCTATCGATGAACTGGCTTGCCTTATCTTCCTCCTTACCAACACATTGAACCAGATCAGGTTGAGTAAGTGATACGGCAACATCCATGGGTGCAAGTGGCTGATAACAAAGACAAACCTCAAATGGGTTGTGGCTAGTTGAACTGTGAATTTCCCTGTTGCAGCTATGTTGAACATATGGAAGACTTTCATCCCATGTGCGGAGATGTTTGGAGTGGTACATTTGTAGGACGTGCGTGATCATCTGATTCACTAACTCTATTTGGCCATCTGTTTGAGAGTAGAAAGCAGTAGACTTTGTTAATTTTGTATCCATCTTGTCCCATAGTGTAGACTAGAACTTACTAAGAACCCTGTTGTCCCTATCTAAGATAATGGTATTCGGCAGACCAAAATGAACCCAAATGTATTCAAAGAATAACTTTGCAGTGTCCTCTACAGAAATTGTTTTTTTACAAGCCACTATTGCTGTCATTTTTTACAACCTATCTACCACAACATACACACAACCATTGGCCTCTTTTGGTGGTAGGAAGACACAACATAAAGTCCTTAGAAACTGAGTGCCAATGGTTTTTAGGAACAAGAAGTGGTGAGTACAACCCAAGTTTACAATTGGTAGGATTAGCAATAGCACATGCGAGGTACAAGATTGAATATATGAAATAACATCATTCCATAATTTTGGAAAATAGAAATACTTCTAAAGTATAGTAGTAGTCTTACCTATACCAAAGTGACCAACAACCTTACTATAGTGAGCTTCCCATATCAACTTTTTGCATTTTACATTGGGCACACAAATTTGGCCAAGGTGACAAAGCATTCCATCCTACAAATAGAATTCATTCACTTGTTGTTCCTTCACTAACTGATTATAAATATCTACAAATTCAACATCGTTCTCATACAAGCAAGCCCAGGCTTCAGTTTGATGACCACATGAGTTCAAAACCATACTTATGGCTGCACTTGGAGGACTACTCAAACAGTCCACTACTTTGTTAGTACTTCCCTTCTTATGGCAAATATTGAGTTGAAAGTGTTGAAGATATGCTGACCATCGTTGATGTCAATCATTCTGCAACTTCCCCTGTGTTTGCAAAAATTGAAGGGGTTTGTTATCTGTGTGGATGACAGTCTCCTTACCCAAAATGTAATATTTCCATTACTTACAGGCTTGAACAATAGCATATAGTTCCTTGTTGTAAGTAGAATATCGACACACTGTATCAGAAAAAGTTTGACTGTGATATGCAACTGGATGACCATGATGTTTGAGGACTACCCCTAGAGCATATTCTAATGCATCTGTTTGTATTTCAAATGACTGTTGCAAGTCAGGAAGAGATAAAATTGGTGAAGAACATAACCTTCGTTTTAGCCCCTCGAATGCTTCTTGTTGAGCACTTGTCCATTTAAAATTTGCTTGTGTCCCCCCCCTCAATGACTGATTTAGAGGCCAAGACAGATGAGAAAATCCCAACACAAATCTCCAATAAAAGTTTCCCAACCCGAGGAAACTTCGTAGCTCTGTGAGATTTCTAGGAGATGACCAATCCTTAATCACTTGTATCTTCTCTAGATCAACATGGACACCTTCACTGTCCATAACATATCCTAAGTATCTGATACTCTGCATACCAAAGGAGCACTTTTCTTTGTTTTCATAAAGCCCATGATCTTGTAAGGTTGAGAGAATTTTTTCCACATGTTGCAAATGTTCCGCCCAAGTTTTATTGAAGATGAGTATGTCATCGAGGTATACCACCACGAAGGAATCACTAAATGGCCTAAGTATATCATTCATCATTCTCATGAATGTTGTTGGAGCATTTGTTAGACTGAAAGGCGTCACTAGCCATTCAAACAATCCCTCTTTAGATTTCAAAGTTATCTTCCACACATCGGCTGATTCAATTGGTACTCGATGGTACCTTGATTTAAATCAATTTTGGTGAAGAATCGGGCTCCTCTCAGCTAGTCCAATAGGTCATCTATCCGGGGAAGTGGATACCTATTTTTGACTAAAATTTTATTCAAGGCCCTATAGTCAATACAAAGTCTTTAGGTTACATCCTATTTCTTTGCTAGAACAATGGGGCTATCACATGGTGATGCACTTGGACAAATATGTCCCTTCTCAATCAATTCTTGAATTTGCCTCTTAATCTTATTATTCTCTAATATTGACCTACGGTAGACTAGTTCATTAGGTAATGGAGTTCCTGGTATCAAATAAATAGTATGTCTCACTTGGTAGTGTGTAGGTACCCCACTTGGTAACTTAAGCAAATTTTCATATTTCATCAAAATTTGATCTATTGATATTTTTTGCATTGTTGTGGTGTTTGTGATGGCATGGGAATTATAAATTGATTTCATTTTTTCTTTAGAATGAATCATCAATAAAATGAATGTTCCCCTTTTGGCAACCAACCTCTTACATTGTTTGGCACTAATCAAAGAGGTACTATATGCAGGGCTTACCTCTGGTATTCGGTATTTCTATTCACCTAATTTGATGATCACGTTGCAAGGCTTAGATTCATAAACATCATGTTGCTGGTACATATATGGTTGTCCCAACAGAACATCACAAAAATCTAAGGGAGCCACATCAGAGATTACCTCATCTTTGAAAGGCTTTATGGAGTATGAAAGGCGACATTGCTGGTGCACCCTAGGATATCTCTTCCTTGACTAACCCATCACATTGAATAGGGTTGCGGGTGGGTTGTTGTTTTCAGATTCAGTCTCTTCACAATCTCTACTGATATTAGGTTCTTTTGACTTCCGCTATCAGCGATAAAGTGTAGAGCTTTTCCTCTGAACCACATTTGTGAATGGAACAATCTTTCCTCATCCTCCCGGGGCAATATCCTTGTAGTAGCTACCGTGGCATATGGATCAGCCTCAATGACCTATTCATGATTTCCTTCTGTGCAAGTTTCTACTACCTTAGATTATGCCTTGTCTTCACGCATCTCCATCATTAAGCATTTTATGGTTCTGCAATCTTTTGTATTATGCGAGGGCCTCTTATGGAACTCACACCACATACCGTTTTCTTATGTCTTCTTCATAGTCTTTTTTGTTGGTGAATTGGGAGAGGGGTCCTTAGAGGTTTTTTTCCATGTAGTTTTGTTACCTTCACCCTTCCATTTGTTGTTTGGGAAATTATCCCTCCTTCCTTTCTATTTGAATTTCTCCTCAATTTTGGTAGCAAATTTATACGCACTAGGTAAAGTCTCTATATTCAAGAATTCCATTTCGGTTTGGATGTACCTATGGAGTCCACTCTGATATTTCAAAACTTAGTGCTTCTCACAATCTTTGATGCCAAGCTTTGCTGCTAAGGCATGAAACATATTAGTATATTCTTGAACAGTTTGGTCCTTCTTCTGTCAAAGCAATTGCCACTACATATATTTATGTTCATATGTATCAATAGGAAAATATTCTTCCTTTATGTGCTCCAAGAATTCTCCCCATGTGGGTTTTTGACCAAAAATAAAAGTGTTGCCATTTTCTGTTGCCTTGGATGCTAAATTTGCTTCCCACGAATCTTTCACATGATTTTCAGCTTTGAGGAGAGCAGAAGTTAAATAAAACATATATTTATATAAAATCGCAAATATTTGTATGTTGTATTTTTTTTTTTTGGTATAAATATATGTTGTAAATATATTCATAGAGTCTTTAGTTTAATTTCTTTGGTATAAATATATTTATAGTTCAAATTTATTTCAATTTTTTAGTATGGATTAAATTTTATTTATAATAATGTTCTTTGTTCAAGTATATATGATGAAATATTTTATAAATTAGATTATATGAATTAATCTAATCTTGTAATTCAAATTCTTAATTTTCATTTTTAAAACTCTTCAAAGAGTTACCAATCATTTCTTCTTTCAAAAATATTTAAAGGGATTGATAAAAAATCAGCAAATAAAAGCAAAGCATTTAAAGGGATTGATTTACTCAAGAGTATTTTAAAGCTATACTCTTATATCTAATCATTACATTACTGCATTCTTGCTTATGAGTAAATTTGAAAGTAATAACTTTCAATTATATATAATGAGTTAAAAATTGAATTTGTTTTTGTCCCTTTTTAATATTTTAAAGTAGACATTCAGTGGCTAGTTAGAGGTGGACATCATATGGCCAATTACACTTTTGAATCTAAAAATTTTTAGAGACTACCAAACAATAACAATATAAACAAATGGGTAAATGAGGATAAAATATGATTCATACAAATATGTACAAATCAAATCAATTTAGATTTGTGGATGCAAAATCAAGTTACATTCATGGAATGTACTAACTCTTAGTGTAAAAATATACTAGTTATGAATTAATGAAAGAAACAAATTTAAAATAAAAGAAATGGATGCAATATATAATTATTCATGTAACTAAATTTGTTGATACATACACAAATAAAATAAACATTTGAAATTAAAATCCAATCTTATTTATATAATAATTATACATAAATTACACTATTTATTTCAATTCCTTTATTATAATTAGCATAATGAATGTAACCAAACTCCCTTACCTTTTTCAACAATGAATAGATATATAGGAAGTTATAATTTTAAAATTTTTATATGCATATTTTAAGATTATTTTGGTGCCCTATAATATAAATAGATTTATGTGTCATATCACATTGATAGTGTGTTTGTTTACTCAATCTCTATTTTCTTTTGGATGTTTTATTTCTACAAATATTTTTCTTATTTGATAATTTTTTTTTAAATACTTTTAAATATGATTCTTCCAATATAGTGATAACTTGGCCTTTAAATTTTATTTTAAAATTTTTTAAGGATATGTGATCCGAATTATGGATTTAGATGACAATACTTGAGTGAGAAACTGCGATATTGTAAATTTTGTTTACAAGAACCAAAAAGCATAGAATTGAAGCAACACAAGAACTAATCTATTCCATTCGAAAATCCAATATATAGAAGTTCATGAGATTCCAAGGGTCACAAAAAGCCCTTGAGAATCGAAGTCCAACAGTCACATTTGTTTATTACATAATAAATTAAAAAAACTATGTAATTTTTTAAAAAACTATATAAAATTTGTCCTAACTTTAACTAGGCATAACTTTCTGCACGAGACTCAAAATTATGAGTCGTTTAACTCGTTGGAAAGGTCTCCAAGAGTTGTAGACAAGATTTTGAGAAAGCATGCCTAGCCATGCTTGCCGCTTTCAAGGGCTAAAACATGCCCCGAAGGCCTTCAAAAATGGCAATTACTAACATATAGACAAACTAAAAAAATATGAAAAAATATTTTTCCACCGTTTCAGATTTTCTTCTAAACATTACTTCCCCCTTGGAAAGCAATGGGCCCCATTGCACCAACACTTTGAATGAGATGAGGAAAACGTTCTTCAAGCTATTCTCTGGTAAACCACTGTCCTTGTTGAGCAATCTGCCCTGCTCGAACCACTTTGTACAAGTAAATCTGTTGTTGTTTGAGTATTTTCACCATGGTGTCCACAATCCGATCACATTGGAATGGGGTAGCTGCATTTGGATTCAATTTTGTAGTGGAGATTGTTTCTGCCATATCTGCAACATCTAATAGTGGAGGAAAATATAGCTTCAAGAGTTCCACATTGAAGACTGGATGAAGACCCAAAAATGGAGGTAAATTAAGCTCAAAAGCATTATCACCAACTTGCTCGATGATGGTGTATGACCCATAACGCAAAGGACGAAGCTTCCTATTGGCACCCTGCAATCATTCCTTCTGGATATGCAACCACACCTTGTCCCCGACTTGAAAATTATGAGGAGTACGATACTCATCATGTCTCTCCTTATACTTCTTATTGGTGTGTTCCAAAATTTCTTGAACTTGTTGTCACAGATGATGAATTCTATCGATGAACTAGCCTGCCTTATCTTCCTCCTTACCAACACGTTGAACCAGATCAGGTTGAATAAGTGGTATGGCAACATCCATGGGTGCAAGTGGCTGATAACCAAGACAAACCTCAAATGCGTTGTAGCTAGTTGAACTGTGAATTTCCTTGTTGTAGCTATGTTGAACATATGGAACACTTTCATCCCATGTGCGAAGATGTTTTGAGTGGTACATTCATAGGACGTGTGTGTCATCTGATTCACTACCTCTGTTTGGCCATCTATTTGAGGGTGGAAAGCAGTAGACTTTGTTAATTTTGTGTCCATCTTTTCCCATAGTGTAGACCAGAACTTACTAAGAAACTTTTTGTCCCTATCCGAGATAATGGTATTCGGCAGACCAAAATGAACCCAAATGTTTTCAAAGAATAACTTTGCAGTGTCCTCTACAGAAATTATTTTTTACATGCCACTATTACTGCCATTTTCAAGAACCTATCTACCACAACATACACACAATCATTGGCCTCTTTTGGTGGTAGGAAGAAATGACATAAAGTCCATAGAAACTGAGTGCCAAGGTTTTTCCGGAATAGGAAGTGGTGAATACAACCCAAGTTTACAATTGGCAGGCTTAGTAATAGCACATGTGGGGTACAAGATTGAATATATGAAATAACATCATTTCGTAATTTTGGAAAATAGAAATACTTCTGAAGTATAGCAGTAGTCTTACCTATACAAAAGTCTTCGAACATGTAGTGTTGTGGTTAAAACACTTTGTTGGTGAAGCGGCCACCAAGGTTCAAATCCCTGCTGGGCCACTGTGCTCACAAGGCCTTGTGCCTTCGCTAGGTCGTTGTGCTCAGGAATTTGAACAAGTGAAGTGTGGGGATGAGGTCCCCCGTTTGTGGCCTCACTATTTCATAGCTCCAGTTCAAAAGCGTTCACGTGGAGCTAGAGGGCGTGTCATGCCAGCGTCACCGGTCATGCTAAAAATTTTACTAGGCATAGTTTAAAAAAAAAAAAAATGTCTTACCTATACCAAAGTGACCAACAACCTTACTATAGTGAGCTTCCCATATCAACTTTTTGCATTCTGCATTGGGCACACGGATTTGGCTAGGGTGACAAAGCATTCCATCCTGCAAATAGAATTCATTCACTTGTCGTTCCTTTGCTAATTGATTATAAACATCTAAAAATTCAACATCATTCCCATACAAGAAATCCCAGGCTTCAGTTTGATGACCACATGAGTACAAAACCATACTTATGGTTGCAATTGGAGGACTGCTCAAACAGTCCACTACTTTGTTAGTACTTCCCTTCTTGTGTCGAATATTAAGGTGAAATTATTGAAGATATGTTGACCATTGTTGATGTCGATCATTCTGCATCTTCCCTTGTGTTTGCAAAAATTGAAGGGGTTTGTTATCTATGTGGATGACAGCCTCCTTACCCAAAATGTAATATTTCCATTACTTATAGGCTTGAACAATAGCATATAGTTCCGTGTTGTAAGTAGCATATCAACACACTATATCAAAAAAAGTTTGACTGTAATATTCAACTAGATGACCATGCTACATGAGGATTGCCTCTAGAGCATATTCTGGTGCATCTATTTGTATTTCAAATGACTGTTGCAGGTCAGGAAGAGATAAAACTGGTGCAGAACATAACCTTCGTTTTAGCCCCTCGAATGCTTCTTGTTGAGCACTTGTCCAATTAAACTTTGCTTGTGTCCCCCCCCTCAATGACTAATTTAGAGGCCAAGATAGATGAGAAAATCCCAACAAAAATCTGCAATAAAAGATTGCCAACCCAAGGAAACTTCGTAACTCTGTGAGATTTCTAGGAGATGGTCAGTCCTTAATCACTTGTATCTTCTCTGGATCAACGTGGACACCTTCACTATCCATAACATATCCTAAGTATCTGATACTCTGCATACCAAAGGAGCACTTTTCTTTGTTTTCATAAAGCCCATGATCTTGTAAGGTTGAGAGAATTTTTTCCACATGTCGCAAATGTTCCTCCCAAGTTTTGTTGAAGATGAGTAAGTCATCAAGGTATACCACAACGAAGGAATCACTGAATGGCCTAAGTATATCATTCATCATTATCATGAATGTCACTAGAGCATTTGTTAGACCGAAAGGCATCACTAGCCATTCAAACAATCCCTCTTTAGATTTCAAAGTTGTCTTCCATACATCAGCTGATTCAATTGGTACTTGATGGTACTCTGATTTTAAATCAATTTTGGTGAAGAATCGGGCTCCTCTAAGCTAGTCCAAGAGGTCATCTATCCGGGGAAGTGGATACCTATTTTTGACTGAAATTTTATTCAAGGCCCTATAGTCAATACAAAGTCTCCAGGTTCCATCATGTTTCTTTGCTAGAACAATGGGGTTGCCACAGGGTGATGCACTTGGACAAATATGTCCCTTCTCAATCAATTCTTGTATTTGCCTCTTAATCTCATTATTCTCTAATACTAACCTACGGTAGACTGGTTCATTAGGTAATGGAATTCCTGGTATCAAATCAATAGTATGTCTCACTTGGCAATGTGTAGGTACCCTAGTTGGTAACTTAAGAAAATTTTCATATTTCATCAAAATTTGATCTATTGATATTTTCTGCATTATTGTGGTGTTTGTGATGGCATGGGAATTATAAAATAATTTCATTTCTTCTTCAGAATGAATCATCAATAAAATGAATGTTCCCATTTTGGTAACCAACCTCTTACATTATTTGGCACTAATCAAAGAGGTAGTGTATGCAAGGCTTACCTCTCGTATTCGGTATTTCTGTTCACCTAATTTGATGGTCGCGCTGCGAGGCTTGGATTCATAAACATCATGTCGTTGGTACATATACGGTTGTCCCAACAAAACATCACAAACATCTAAGGGAGCCACATCACAGATTACCTCATCTTTGAAAGGCTTTATCGAGTATGAAAGGCGACATTGTTGGTGCACCAGGATATCTCTTCCTTGACTAACCCATCCCATTGAATAGGGTTGTGGGTAGGTTGTTGTTTTCAGATTCAGTCTCTTCACAATCTCTGCTGACATTAGGTTCTTTTGACTTCCGCTATCAGTGATAAAGTGCAGAGCTTTTCCTCTGAACAACATTTGTGAATGGAACAATCTTTCCTCATCCTCTTGGGGCAATATCCTTGTAGTAGCTACCATGGCATATGGATCAGCCTCAATGACCTATTCATGATTTCCTTCTGTGCAAGTTTCTTCTACCTTAGATTATGCCTTGTCTTCACACATCTCCATCATTAAGCTTTTTATGGTTCTGCAATCTTTTGTATTATGCGAGGGACTCTTATGGAACTCACACCACATACCGTTTTCTTGTGTCTTCTTCATACTCCATGTCTTTTTTGTTGGTGAATTGGGAGAGGGGTCCTTAGAGGTTTTTTTCCATGTAGTTTTGCCACCTTCACCCTTCCGTTTGTTGTTTGGGAAATTATCCCTCCTTCCTTTCTATTTGAATTTCTCCTCAATTTTGGTAGCAAATTTATATGCACTAGGTAAAGTCTCTATGTTCAGGAATTCCGTTTCAGTTTGTATGTACCTATGGAGTCCACTCTGATATTTTAAAACTCCGTGCTTCTCACAATCTTTGATGCCAAGCTTTGCTGCTAAGGCATGAAACATATTAGTATATTCCTGAACAATTTAGTCCTTTTCCTGTTGAAACAATTGTCACTACATATATTTATGTTCATATGTATCAATAGGAAAATATTCTTCCTTTATGTGCTCCATGAATTCTCCCCATGTGGGTTTTTGATCAAAAATAAAAGTGTTGCCATTTTTTGCTGCCTTGGATGCTAAATTTGCTTCCCACAAATCTTTTAGATGATTTTCAGCTTTGAGGAGAGCAAAAGTTATCTTCTCTTCATCTGAAAACTGATTGACAGAGAAATATCTTTCCAGTTTTGAAACCCAATCATCAAAAGCATCTGCATCGATCTTTCCTTGAAATGTGGGTATATTGAAATTCACTTGCACCTTGAAGGGTGTATACCCTGTGAATGGTGGGTTTTCTTGTGACCCGTGACTTTCCAGCATTTGCTTGAACTGCTCAATCATTTCTTCACATTGTTTTGTTAGTGCATCTACAGCTAATGCTTTAATGTCATCATTGGTCTACAACTTAGCCATCTACAATCGTGTGCGTCTCAAAGGAAGGTAGTCTGAAGGATTCCTTGTTTCCAACCCCAATCTTTGATATGTTGATCACGTGTGATATGACATACAAGAGAAAACTTGCTCTGATACCATTGATCCAAATTATGGATTCGGATGACAATACCTGAGTGAGAACCTGCGGTATTGTATATTTTGTTTCCAAGAACCAGAAAGCATATACTTGAAGCAAGCCAAAAAGTAATCTATTTCATTCAAAAATTCAACATATAGAAGTTCATGAGATTCCAAGGGTCACAAAAACCCCTTGAGAATCAAAGTCCAACGGTCACATTTGTTTATTACATAATAAAATCTAAAACTATGTAATTTTTCAAATAACTATATAAAATTTGTCCTAACTTTAACTAGGCATAACTTTCTGCATGGGACTTGAAATTACTAGTTGTTTAACTAGTTGGAAAGGTCTCCAAGAGTTGTAGACGGGATTTTGAAAGAGCATGCATAGCCATGCTTGCCGCTTTCAAGGACTAAAACATGCCCTGAAGGCCTTAAAAAATGACAATTACTAACGTATAGACAAACTAAAAAAATATGAAAAAAAAATTTTCCACTGTTTCAAATTTTCTTCTGATCAATATGCATAAACTCTATTTATTAAACTATTTAAATTTATTGAATTCCCACATGTAGAAAATATTGGTTTAGGGTATTAAGAATCAACGATTCATTAGAATATTTATAAAAGGATAAAACATCTTCAATTTTAGGCCATCTGCCGCAGGAGAATTTTGTGTTGTGCCGCCTTCCATATGTTTAATATTGCTCTACTTTTCTTTCCCTGCATTTTCTTTCATGCTTCACTTAAATTGCTGCAATTTAGGATGTTCTCGATATATAGAGAGTAAAATTTCAACCACTAGGCATTTCCATCAAAGCTAAGACACTAGAAAATGTGTGATTAAGAAAAGCAATCATAAACGTCTCAAATATTTTTCGTATAGAAATTTATTTTACATTTGTTGTCGCAGAATCGATATCTCTGGACCCTCTGACAAAGGCTACTGCTGAGACGACAAGGACAATTGAAACGAAATCTGGGTCGTCTGAAAGTGTTCCAAGAGGTTTTACTCGCATTGTGGTAAAAGAAAAGGCAGATAAGAGAGACGAAATCATCTTCGTCTTACATTTGGTCATTATCAATCTTGTAATCGTTACCTCTTCAATCGTTTTCTTTCCGATTCGATTTTAGCGTTTGATTTAGCAGCACTTTGACAATAGAATCTCAAGATATTTTTCCATTTGATAAATATCCCCCATAAGACTTTTTCCCACTATTTTGGAGGAGCCGATATGTCCGTTTCCTGTACATATTCTCGTTCTCTTATTTTCTCTGAACAGGATTTTATCATGATTGAAGTTATCAAGGGGTAATCTAGAAAGTGTGATTTAATACTTAGAGCTGTTTGCTATCAAACGAAAATTATGATTGTTTCCGCTGCAATTAACACAGTATTATAATTATTTTTAAAAGCTTTCAAAGGATTATGGTGGTTCTGTTTTTCTACTCAATTTACAGTCTCTGTGTGATTGTAGATTTTTGAAAATTACTGCCAGCAATACTTTTGATTAATGAAATTTCTGGTGGAAAGAGAAAATCTTTGCTAAATGAGATTAAATTTACTTGGATATTTTTAAATTTTATAAAAAAAGGTTGAAAAAGCTCCCGGCACGGTAGCACTTTCATTTCATACACAGCTCATATTACATAAATATTGTGATACAATATCTGAGTAGACAATTCGGCAGTAGAGTTTTTCCATGATTTCATGCATCATTCCTTATTATCATGTTCTTTATCTTCTCCGTTTATTTTCTTACTTTTTTCCTGCAAGTTCTTACTCTTGTCTAGCCAAGTTTTGATTCAGAGCGTGTCCATAAGGTTCAGCTCAATATTTTTTTCCTTTTGATTCGCCAGTGTTTTTGAAGCACAACACATATCTGCATCCATTTTTCTCTGCTTGAAAAATGACCGTTCTTTCAAAAGACTGTTCAAGATCTCATTCTAGTTCATAAATCTGATATTATCTCCCTTCCAGAAATCATTTTTTTTTGTGGAGGAATTGTTGGCTTTGTTGTTCTAGTTTGGAAAGGTAGCCAATGCCAGTGTATATATGTGCAATTTCCTGCCAGAGGATTAGCTTGTTTGTGAAAACCTCTCGAATCACACCTCCTTTTTCTGTGGTTGGTACTTGCTTTGATTCTGGTAATTAGATTTTATTCTCCAATTGATTTGTTTAGTATAAGGTTATTTTGCAGTCATATATTCAGTTTATCAATTTTATAATTAGTTCAATTCTTTAGATTCATCTTTAATTTTGGGAACTTGAATTGACTTGATTCATCTTTAATTTTGTTTTGCGAAAATATTTCTTTTTCAGTCTTGTTGATGTTAAACTAAGGCAATGCATTCATATTTGGAATAGTAAAAGATGAGGGGTAGCTTCCATCCCCATACGTATTCATAAGTTTTAATTAGTCTCGTTGAATAGATTGGAGAAAATTTGATAACTATTTTTTAAATTGAGTGGGACGGCTATGATCGTCTTCCAAAGAAACTACTTTCTAAGTTTCATATCTACTACATGGAGATTCTCGTATGTTACATTGAAATATTAACTAGCACTTGTATCAAAATGGGTGTAAGGTTAAGTCAATAGTAAGATATAGATAGATAAAAAATCTTAGATAAATAAGTTGCTACATTGATTATTAAAAATATAAATAGAACTCATTGATTGATTTCAACTCTCTTTTTTCTCTAATTCAACCCTAAATAACCTTCATCCTAACCCTAGTTCTAACTGTACCCATTTAAAGCTTTAACCCTAAATTGAATTATAATGCTAATTCTAACCCTAATCTTAATTCTAACTCTAACTCTAAAGTTTATCATAACTCTAATTCTAAATGTAATCCAAATTGTAGTCTTGCTTTTTTCACTCTTGCCTTGTTTTTTAAATTAAATTTATCCATGTATTCTAGTCTACTTTGATTTAACTTTTTTACTTTACAATTTTTAAAAATTATTTTTAATTTATTTACATTATTTACTCAAAAATTACTATTATTTATGGTTATTTTACTTACTTTAAAATTATTTATATTTTCTTTTAAAAACATATTTACTTAAACAAAATCTTTAGCAAATGAAACATCTATAATAAAAGTCTTAAATAATTTTAAAAATTCAAAATTGAAATAAGATCAATATTCAATAAATAAAGAGGTTGTTTATATAGGAATAAAATATTTTTAATTTATTTACATTATTTACTCAAAAATTACTATTATTTATAGTTATTTTACTCACTTAAAAATTATTTATATTTTCTTTAAAAAAAATATTTACTTAACAAAATCTTAAGCAAATGTTTTGAAATAAGATAAATATTTAATAAATAAAGAGGTTGTTTATATATGAATAAAATATTTTTTAATTTTAGCATATGTTTTCATTTTATCATATAATCTTTTATTTTAATATATATATTAGGCTTTCCTCTTTGTCCCAAAAATTAAAATTAAAACATTTCTTAAAAAAATATTAAGTAGAATTATATTACCTTTTTTTAAAATTAAAATTATAAATTATTTCAAAATAATAACAAAAATACATTATGTAAGATAGTATAAGAATAAAAAATACTATAATAATTAAAAGTGCAATATTATTATACCATCTTACATTATTTTTTTTATTAATATTAAATTATTTTTAATACATCACATATTTATTTTTATTATTATTATATTTTAAAATTAGTACTTTAGGACAACTGTCTTTTTGTTTGCCACCATTTTTGTTTTGACGTTGAAACAAACATACCAATATTTCGGTAGTGAAAGTGAAAGAAAACAATACCAATATTTCGGTAGTGAAAGTGAAAGAAGACAATTGATGGAGCAATCTAACATTAGCCTTAAACTACCAATTGCTCCTTGTGTGCAATAGATATGCCAAAGAGGTGTGGAAGGTCAACTAGGGAACTTTTTTGTCTATTAGTTGCATACTCTTGTGTATTAAATAAGGTCAATTGCTAGGCCATTTAACAAGTGATGTTGTTTCTGCAACAAAGGTCTTAGTGAATAGATGATATCTTGAAATCAATTATACATCCACTTACGAAGATCGAATTAGGAGTGAAATAAAACCTATGAATTGAGAAGATATTTAGGCTCATGTTCTGTTCATAATAGGGAGAGAGGGAGAGATAGAGTGGAGAAGAGTGAGAGAGAGAGGGGGGATAAGGAGATAAAGATAAAATGGGTATAGATAAAGACAGAGATGGAGGAAAGGGATATGGAGAAAAGGAGAGAAGGAGAGGGAGATAAAGAGATGAGAGGAGATAGAAGGAGGAGAGATAATATATAAGAAATGGTATTTAATATAATATCATAAAATATTTGATATAATAATAAGTATAAATTATGTTATATATTTAAAAAATAAACAAATATAATTGAATAATAATTTTATATAAAAATTAAATATATAACATTTAAATATATAATATTATTATATGAAGTTTTTTTTTTTTAAATGTAACATGTTTATATCATATTATGTTATTTTATAAATTAATTTTAAATTAATATTTTCTAGGAATTTTTTAAAACATAATAGTTAACAATAATAATTTAAAAAATATATATAACCAAAAGAGCTCAGAAAATAGCTTCAATCCTCTCCATAGGGTTTTTGAAGATATTTATTAGCACTTTGCCTTTCCTTTTGGTGATATATTTGGTTAAAGATTAAAATATTATATTTTATAATGTAATTGTGTGGGCCCTATTATTTTTTCTCTTAGAGTGACTTAATCAAACTTAATCAAACATTAGAAAATTATCTAAATTTTTTTCTGTTCACATTTCATTGGCTATCTATTTTTATTTTAAGGAAAAAAATAAAAAGCCCAGGAAACAGTTCACTAGCCAATCAAAAAAATGTACAAAGAGAAAGAAAAACATAATAATAAATAAAATAATGTGAACTATAATCTAAACTATAGTATAAAAATATGACACAGTTTTTCAAGCAAATTTACTTGGATAAATGAGGGAGATGGAAACATTAGTCTCTGCCTACAAATTTGTCGGACTGATAAGGTTGTAAGTATTCAAATTTCCACAAGGAATATCATGAAGGATATAAAGGCCATTAGGAAGTTGAAAATGGATGACATCGACTACATGGAGGAATCAAGGGTTGAGATTGAATTTGATTCCTTGAGATGAGGAAATGGACATGCATCCACGAGATTAGGAGGTTGGACAAATTAGAGGGTAGGAGATTATGAGGGAGGAAATGGGACATGGAGTGGCAAGGGGAGTGGAAACCTCTCAAGGTGCCACTTGACATGTTTGGGAGAGTTCTAACGATTTAAATAAATGAATTAATTAATTAATATTCATATGCATTTTAATCCCAAATTAAATAAATTGAGGCATTTATTTAATTTAGGTGAGAAGGATATGAAATATTAATTAAATGAGATTTAATAAATGTAGAGGAGTGAATATTGATTAAATAATGAGAGATTATTTAATTAAATGATGGATGAAGGGATAGTAATTAAATAATAAAATATTGTTTAATTAATGGGATAGGAAATTAAATTGGAGGGAATTTAATGAGAGATTAGGGGAAATGGAGAAAATTGATATGCCTATCTTAGGTGTTTATAATTTAAATTCTATTAAACTAAATTATTAAATAATAATGATGATTCCTTTATTGAACCATTACATTTTTAAAGTGAATATTAATATTTATTCCAAATAAATATGGAATGTGCCTCTATCATTAAACATTAATCATTAGATTATAATTGTGAATCATTTTACATTGTACACCATGCAATATAATGCTACTAAGACAAAATATTTTAAACTTATATGTAGATACTAAATAATAAACATCTATTTTTTGAAGTAACATTTAATTATGAATTTCATGTTTAAATTTTTAATATTTATATATATGTCAAAATTTACAATAATTACATTAAAAAATGCTCTATTTTAAAATAACAATAAATCAAAATTGACATGTTATAACTAATGTATAAAAAAAAATAGACATTATAATTATATATAAAAACCAAAAAATAATAAATAAATATTAAAAAAAAATTAATATCTTTAATTATTGATATTAAAAAATTTATATTATTTCAACACTATTCTTTTAAAATTTCATGAAACTGTGTTCAATGTTATGTACTTTCCTCACCGAAGTCTTTATATCCGTGTTATATTATTTCATTGGTCAAGGTATATATGTAGGACATTTAATTTCCTTATGAACCCGCACTGAATGTGGGACTAAAAAAACAAGCCTAATAGACACTTTGCATAAGAGAAGGACTCTTGAATCAAGAAGCAAAGTGCTACGGGAAGAGGAGGGGCAAACGGCAAATGAAAACGGAGAAAAAAAATCTTACAGAAACGAAATCGTTGAAAGCACAAGGAATGGAAACCTAAGATAAAGTGGGCCCGGCCACCTAAGCTGTCAGCTTAGTGTGTCATGTATCTGAATGGGTAAACAAATATTTAAATATTTCAATTTGATAGCTAGGTTGCAATATACCTTGTATAATAATAATAGTAAATATTTTCAAAAATAAAATAAATAAACCCCAGCAAAAAATGAAACAGTCAATGATTGATCAAAAAATTAATAATTTTTAAAATAGTTTAATAAGAACAAAAATAAAACTTTGATATAAGATTAAATTTTTCAATTTGCACAGTTACCAAAACATATTAATGCTAGAGGTGAAAACATTAGTTCCCTGCTTAAGGCAGGGACTAATAATATTATAGATTCTAAAACATTAGTTCCCTGTTAAGGCAGGGACTAATAATATTATAGATTCTAAAACTTTTATGTTCTTTACAATACTAAATATACATATATCAATACTGATAAAATAATAATTGAATGCAAAATGTCTTTTCATCATGAATTAAAATCTCTTTACACTTCGAATGTTACTTTGAAACTTCCTAAACCATTTCATCGACCACTCATTGCCTTTATCATAGATTTAAGTCTTATATTTAATTATAATTAATAAAGAGTTTCCATTCCTAGCCTCAATATGCACGAATTTGGAGAATGGGTAAACAGAAAAATGTCAAACTGCATTTATAATTTTTTTGGTAAGGCTTTTTCTTTTGTTCAAACTTTCAAACTTCGGAAAAGATCATAAATTTTCAGGCCGCTACGAACACCTCATAAATAGCAAGGAAAAAAATTACTCGTGAAATTCTGCGATGAAACGGAAAACACCCCCGACGTCATGTTTGAATTACTATCCTATATTATCTAACAGCTAAAAAAATCTGACAGGTAAACTTCGGCCGAAGACGTGCAGTCTCAACTTTTCTGGTGATCGGAAACGATGGGTTAAGCTTGTTTTCAGGCGTGAGACAGGTTTGGTGGGCAGATGTGGATAGGCAAGTCCACTTAAAACAAAACCTATCGGCTAATTATAGGAATATGCAATTATATGAAAGAAAAGATTGCCCTAGAAAAGATTAAATTATACAAATCCATTTGATAATTGTTTGGTCATCTTGAGATAGAGGGGAGAGGATAGTTGTGATGTTTTTCATACTTTTGTTGCACTTCATATTTTGTTATAGTAGTAAGGTTTTAATTAATTTAGTATTTGATTTGTATTATAGAGTTTAAAGTTTAATATTTATTTTCATTTAAAAAATATTATTGGTCAAATCTTTTTCACTATCTTGGGGCAACTGATGTGTTTGAGTGTTTTGATTCATGTAAAATTGATTACTTTGTCACTAAAAACTTAGTTTCCTAATTTTATATAAATGCAGCATTAACAATATTGTAGAAATGAAGAAGTAATCAAATTATAAATAAATATTTTGTGATTTATTAAATCAAGGAAAGTTATACTTATTTTTCATATAAGATTGTGTTTTTTTATAGAGAAATAGACTGTGGCTGTTAAACAAATTAGACTACTCTCTCCCCTCAACTTTGTGATAGGACATCTAAATTCAACCATAGCCAGAACTCTAAACTTGACAATGATGATGCCTTCCTTGATATTATTATTGTGGATCCACTTATTAGAAACATGGTATCTAATGAGGCTCATGGCCTAGCCATCGTCGTATATGACAAGTACAAAATGACCCTCTATGATGATATCACTAAAGAATCAAACCTGGAAACTAGGTCTACGTCTAGAAATTTGGTCACTAAAGAGGAGCAAATCCTAGGTCATGATCAAGTTATGGAATCTAAAACTGAAGATTATGAGATTTTCATACCTGCCAGAAATGTTCTTTTTACTAAGGTTAAACTAAAGAGGGGAAGACCTAAAGGAAAACAGTCCCCCCTACCTAAGAAAAAAGATAATAAGAAGGACCTTCCTAAATGTTTTGATAGGTTTAAAGCTGCTAAGGACATCATTGCCTAAGGTTTCCCATGAAATTGATCTGCATCTCTTAGAACGTTAAGAGACTTGAATCCCCAGATAAGTATGTTGTCAAGAGGTTTCTAAACCAACATAAAAATATTGATATTATGTTGCTTCAAGAGGTAAAAGACACTAACTTTACCTTGGAGATGAATCTTAGATACATCTAGAAAGATGCTAACCAGTTGTCTACCAAACATGATAGAGGCAAAAGAGGTGTTGTCAATTTGATTGAAGGTAAATGGGGTAATAAGATCTTAGATAGTGGTTACTCCCAATGCAATAGGGTGGTGTGGACCATTCTTAATCTTCATCATATTAAGGTTGGTGTTTGTTCCCTTTATGCCTTCAATGATTACAGAGAAAGAATGAAATTGTGGAAATGGTTGTGTACCCTCCTAGATGTTTCCTGGATTGTTGGGGTGACTTTGACATGATTGAGCACCTAGAGAATAAACTAGGAAGCCTAAACCTAGAGTGGATGTGTGGGGAGAAGCTTTACTGGGCCAGGATGAAGGATAAAATTGGAGTATTTGATTGTCTTGAAGGATTGAAGAATTATTATGGGTCAATATGGTATGTGTGGTGCAATTTCCAACAAGGGAGGATACTAATTTATTGTAGGTTGGATAGGTTTTATGCTAATAAAGATCTTTTTTCTTTCAAGCAAAGGGAAGATGGAATCATAGCAAAAGTATCCCCATTTTACCCTCTCGGATCATCATCTGATTTTAGCATAGATTGCATTGAATTTTAATACAGTCCCTCACCCTTAGAGGGAGGAGAAATTTATCCACAACACCAACCTTCTAGAAGATCAAGGTGTTAGGAGTGCTATTTACATGATTAGGAAAACCAACAAATGGGAATGCCGCACCCACTCTACTATTGATAAATGGAACAAGAATGTTAAGAGCTAGAAGGTCCTTCAGCAAATAGTTGGAAAGAAGAAAGCTAAAGATGGTAGGAAGCTAGAAAGAGACCTAGTGGATAAGCTTCTAGTTTTGAAAGCTCATAACCAAATTGACCCTACCAATTTGGAACTATCTCACTCCATGTCCCAAACTAGAGACATGCTAAGAGGCAGGCAACATAAAAAGATCTCAAGAATCAAAGTAAGGGCTAGAATTAATTGGCTAGAGCAAGGAGATAAAGGCTCCAACTTTTTCTTTAACATGTTGAGGCAGAAGGAATACAAAGAAAGAATTGAGAGAATCTGGGAGGAAGTTAGAAAGTTGGTAGACAATGAGGACATTAAAAATGCTTTCCAATAATGCTACTAGAGGTTATTCACCTCTAAAGGTAACTTCCTTTCTAGCCTCTCTGCTAGGGACAAATGTAAAGATCTCATTCCAAAGAAGATTATAATTGCAAATTAATCACATAAATTATACTAATCACGTTCTTTATATGAATTATGAATAAATTAAGTTAAATCAAGTGAGTTTGAGAAGATCCTTCAATTAATATAAAATAAATAAAATTTGAATTCATCTACATAATATTTTTTCATGAATAATTTTTAATATTTTCATTTATAAAATATTATTATACATATACATAAAAATGATGGGTAACTATAAATCACATCTTTATAGTTCATAAAAGACTAAAGACCAAAATACAAAAATAAAAAACAAATACAAAATTATCCACCATAATATACACTACTTTTACATCTAAAAGAAATTCAATTTGTTTACTTATAAAGAAAATTATTATTAACAAAATATAATATATTGAAACACTAAACTCATTACCACAACTACCTTCCCCAATCCCAAAAATAAAACCTAGCCTATTCATTCGATCCTGTCCCATACTCAAACTGCTTTTTTGATTAAAATAACCTAGGCAAGGAATGTTCCATCTAATTTAATACACATTTATATCTGCTGCTAATTTTTCATGTTGTGCCGCCGCAAACGGTGAATGACATAAGACGGTGAAATTTATCCTCCAATCTTTCTTTCCTAGTTCCCACTCCCACCACTTCGCTCTACTCGCATTAATCTTTAACCGTGTTGGGATACCCGTCTGTTACGTGGCCACGTATTTCACTCGACTCCTAAATTAATTTTAATTTTGAAACTTCATACGAAATTTGAGTTTGAATTTTTTTTTATTAGTGTCTAGTATAGTTTAAAATATTTCTATTGTAAAAAGAATCTATTTTCAAATTATTAATCAGATTTCTTGAAGTCTAATCTTTATTATTAGTAATATTGTTTCCACTTCAAATTAAATTGTATAATATAAATCAATTTAGAAATTAGATTGTATAATTTAACTTAGCTTATAACATTCATTTGTAAGATAATCTTTTAAAGAACTATGAATTATTTCTTTTTTTTATTTTTTAGTTGAATGACTAAGATTATGTATATATAAATATCCTTAGTTGTTAAAAATAATTGTGTATAGGAACAACATTAAAAGATCACTTTATTAATGATTATTTTTAAGCTATATTTTTACATGGTATAAAACACTTCATATTTTGTAAAATGAATTTTATATTTTATATCATCTTCTATAAGTTTAATACACTACTAAAATAAAATTGAAGACTTCTCTTCTCATCTCAAAAGAATGCTAAAATCTATTTTTTTGAACAACTTTTTTTTCCCAAGTGTATTAAAAAAGTTAAAAATCTTTGAAAAAAGATATTAATAACAAACATAACCATGCAAAATAGACTATGTCAAATGAAATAGCCATTTTCATGATCATGCCACATGATGCAACTCTATCCATAATAACATCTATAAATATTTTTTCTATAATGTGTAAAGGAAGAAAAACTATGATTTAGCTAAGTTGTATTAGCCAAAAGATTTTCACTCCATCTACATTAGGATTATAACTAGATGGAGGAATCCACAATCAAGCATGCTAGTATGTCTCCATGGAGATGGAGGTGGGATCAAGTTCGATTTATGAAACATACAATTTCGTAGTGAAAAAAATAATGTTAGATAAAAATGAATCCAAAATAGATACAATAAATGAATACATGAAATTTTTACTATTATATTTTACCTTATTTTAACTTTCATATAAATTAATATGAATCTTTAAGATAACAATAAATAAAATATCATACAAAATACAAAGAAAGATATTGCTAATGTTCTATATAGCTCGTTGTAACTCTAATGCAATTTTTATCTTTATTCCCCACTATTTTGTTCGACGGTGTTCAATGCACATAATTTACCAAAACTATAGCCCCTACAACGAATTCTACAACAGGCTTGCAGAGAAACTCCCAAAAAAACTGTATGAATTGGGCATCATACAAGTTCACAGCATTTCGGTGCTTTTCCTAACGAAAATGTCATTAGACAGAAAATATGAGCATTTCTTTGCCGTGATGGTGGGAATGGCCATGCTCGTGGCTGCTGGAACTAGCGTTGCCGCTGAGGGAGACACAGACAGTATGCCGCACTAATTTTTATTTCTTCACTTTATATTTTGCAAGTCTCGAAAACCTCATCTCTGAGCTAAATAGAAGATAACCTAATCCATTTGCCGCAGGAGAATTTTGTGTTGCGCTTTCCATATGTTTTATATTGCTCAATTTTTCTTTCCCTGCATTTTCTTTCATACTTCACCTATATTGCTGCAATTTAGGATGTTCTCAATATATACAGAGTAAAAGTTCCATCACTAGGCATTTCCATCAAAGATAAGTGACTAGAAAAAGTGCGATTAAGAAATGCAATAATAAACGTCTGAATTCGTTTTGTATAGAAAAATATTTTACTTTTGTTGTCGCAGGATCGATATCTCTGGACCCTTTGACACAGGCTACTGCTGAGACGGCAAGGACAATTGAAACGAAATCTGGGTCGCATGAAATTGTTCCAGTTCGTTCTAGTCGCACGGAGGTATATGAAAAGGCAGATAAGAAGGACGAAATCATCTTCGTCTTACTTTTGATCATTCTCCATTTTCTAATCGTTCTCTTATCAATCGTGTTTCGCTATTAGCTTAGCGTTTTATTTAGCAGCACTTTGAGAATCAAATCTCGAGATATTTTTCTATTTGATAAATATCCCGGATAAGACTTTTCCCGCTATTTTGGAGCAGCCGATATGTCCGACTCCTGTACATTTTGCAACAATCCATTGCCTTCACAACTTTCTGCAGAATAGCTAAGTTTGCTACAGATTCTGGTTTTCTTATTTTCTCTGAACAAAATTTTATCATGATTGAAGTTATCAAGGGGTAATCTAAAAAATGCGATTTAATATTTAGAGCCGTTTTCTATCAAAGGACAATTATAATTGTTTCCGCTGCAATTAACACAGTATTCTAACTATTTAAAAGCTTCCAAAGGATTATGGTGGTTTTGCTTTTCTACTCGACCGTTATTCTGTGTGATTGTTGATTTTTGAAAATTACTGTCAGGAGTAGTTTTGATTCCTGAAATTTCTGCTGGAAAGAGAGAATCTTTGTTAAATGAGATTAAGTTTACTTGCATATTTATAAATAGTGTACCACTTTTAGTCAATACACAGCTCATATTACACAAATATTGTGATTCAGAGGGAAACCTCTACAGTGGAGATTTTCATTGATTTCGTCTGTTGTTCCTAATTATCATGTTCTTTATCTTCCCCATTTGTTTTCTTAGCTTTTTCTTGCAAATGCCTGACTCTTGTCTAGCCAAGTTTTGATTCAGAGCGTGTCTGGAAGGTTCAGCGTTCAACTTAAGATTTCATTCATTTTGATTCGCCACTGTTTTGAAGCAGAACATATATCTGCATCAACAACAGTAAACATCCTTAATCAGTTATATCCATAATCATCAACGACCTTCTCAATATCCTTATTGAAATTCCAACAATCTTCTCTTGTCTATTATAATGCCAACAATCTCCCTCTTTGGCATTGATGGCAAAACCAATTGATTTGACCTAAAAGATTCAAATTCATATTGTTGTGATTGCTGAAATTATCTCCCTCTTTCATTAGTCTTCTCCCCCATACATTAGTCTTCTCCCCCTTTGACAAAAATGCCAAAAGAAAACTAATACATAATTTCTTCCTGTATGAAGTAATTCCTTTGTTGTGCGGTATCAACTCAGTCTCGATCAGAGAATTTTGTCTTCAATTCCTGTTCCCTGTTATTGTTTCTTGCACACCTTTAGAAAACCTCCTAAAGTGTGTAAATCAGCATCAACTCCTAAAAGGTATTCTTTAGAGTCATCGAATTGATGCTTTCACCGAACTCGGTCAGTGATTAGAAGATAGGGGTAGGACCCCTAACTTGCTTCTGAGATACTGAAAAGTGTCCCTTGGCAGTGGCTTGGTGAAAATATCTGTTATTTGTTCCTTTGAGCTAACATATTCCAATGCCACTTTCTTATCTTGTACTTCTTCTCTAAGATAATGATATTTGATAGAGATGTGCTTTGTCTTATAGTGCATTACAGAATTCTTTGAAATGTTAATGGCATTAGTATTATCATAGAATATAGTTACTAGCTTGGTAACTTTCTCATTTATGTCTTCCAACAGATGTTTGATCCATGCTATATTGGTACAATTCAATGCTGCAGCAACATATTCAGCTTCTGCTATTGACTGTGAAATACATCCTTATTTCTTGCTAACCCAACTTACTAGTCTTTCTCCTAAAAAGAAAGCTCCTCCACTTGTGCTTTTCCTGTCATCAATGTTGCCTGCCCAATCAACATCAGTATAAACTTTTAAATCAAAATTATTCCTCTTTTCATATACTTAGCCATAATCCTCAGTGCCTTTCAAGTATCTGAAAATTCTCTTGATTGTTGTCATATATGTCTCCTTGGGATCTGCAAAAAATCTTGCAACTATACCTACTGCATGTGCTATATCTGGCCTGTTGTGAACAACATATTGCAACTTTCCAATCATAGATCGGTAAAGTGTCTCATCAACAGATGTAGATTCATCATTCTTTGATAGTTTACAGTTTGTAGTCATAGGAGTACTTACTGGTTTTGAATCCTCCATTCCAAATTTCTTCAAGATTTCCTTTATGTACTTGGATTGAGTAATGAAAATCTCATCTTTCATTTGCAGTATCTGTAGACCTATAAAATACTTTATTTCACCGATTAATGACATCTCAAAATATTTGCATATTTCATTTCCAAAGTTCTTGCATAAAGAGTCATTTCCATAAAATATAATGTCATCAACAAATATGGCTAAGATCAATATTCCATTATCCTCATCTTTCTTCATGTACATATTGTTGTTTTCACTTGTCCTTATAAAACCAATCTTGATTAAATAAGAGTGCAATCTTTCATACCATGCTCTAGGTGCTTGCTTTAGACAATATAAATCTCTGTTCAGTTTACATACCTGATCTTTATTCTCTCCTTCAACAAATCCTTTAGGTTGTTCAATAAAAACTTCTTCTTCTAATATACCATTTAGAAATGCAGATTTGACATCCATTTGATATACTTTGAAATTATTGTAAGCAACATATGCCAACATTGTTCTTACTCCTTCAAGTCTTGCCACAGGTGCAAAAGTCTCACCATAATCAGTTCCTTCTTCTTGAGCATAACCTTTGCAAACTAGTCTTTCTTTATTTCGAATGACCTCACCTTTTTCATTCAGTTTGTTTCTGAAAATCCACTTTGTACCGATTACATTTTTGTCCTTCGGTCTTGGGACCAGTGTCCATGTGTCATTCTTCTTGATTTGATCAATCTCTTCTGTCATAGCATTTATCCAATCTTCACTGTTAAATGCCTCTTTCACTATCCTTGGTTCAAATTCAGATATCAGACATGTGTTCTATCTCAGTTTGTTCCTTGTCATCACTGGATCATTCTTATCTCCTATAATCTGATTTGATGCATGATTCCTTCTGACATATTTGGCTAATATAGGCTCGGTAGGTTCTATATGATCTTCTTTATCACTTGGTAACTAGATATTCTCTTCATTTCCTTTAGCAGTTTTCTCGATAGGACTTCTCGGTTGAACATATACAAATCCTTCATAATCTTCTGGTTCTTTGGAGTTTCCTTCATCATTTCTTTCTGCAAATTCATCAATTTTCACATTTGTACTTTCTACTATTTTGTTAGATGATTTGATCAGACATTTAAATGCTTTGCTTCTAGAAGAATAACCAAGAAATGTTCCTTCTTCACTTTTCTGATCAAACTTACCATTTCTGTCATCTTTGTGAACATAGCATCTACTTCCAAAGATTTTAATGTAACTTACATTAGGTTTCTTGTCATACCAGATTTCATATGGTGTCTTCAAAGTTCCTTTCTTCAGTTGTACTCGGTTCAGGGTGTAAACTGCTGTGCTTATTGCTTCTCTCCAAAATGTTCATGGCACTTTCTTTTCAATCATCAGGGTTCTGGCACAATCCACAATAGATCTGTTTCTTCTCTAGCAATTCCATTTTGTAGTGGAGTTCTCAGTGCAGAGACTTGTCTTTTTATACCATGATCATTGCAGAATAAGTTGAACTCATCAGAGGTGAACTCTCCTCGTCTATCGGATCTAAGAAATTTCAGTTGTCTTCCTATTTCATTTTCAACTCTTGCCTTGTACCATTTAAACATTTGAAAAGCTTATGATTTTTCTTTTAAAAACATTACTAACATCATCCTTGAGTAATCATCCACAAATAATATGAAATACTTATCACCATAATAACTCTGAACTTTCATAGGACCACAAAGATCAGTATGCACAAGATCTAAAATTCCCTTAGAAGTGTAGGAATTACCTGTAAAGCTTGATCTTGTCATCTTACCCATCTGGCATCCTCGGCAGATAGCATTCTTAGGTTTCTCAAGACTCAGTAGACCTCTTACTCGGTGCTTCTTGCTTATTTTGATTAGATTATCAAAATTTACATGACAAAACCTTTTATGCCATAACCAGGTATCATCTATCTTTGCATAAAGACACTTATTCCATGTTGAGTCAAGATGAAATGTATTACCTTTTGTTTGTGTCCCGGTAGCTGCTAACTTTCCATGCTTATCATGAACTTTGACAATTCCTTTCTGAAACTCTATTCGGTATCCTGTATTGTTTAGCTGTGCTACACTCAACAAATTGTATTTCAAACATTCAACCCAATAAACATCATTACATTTAGCATTGTCAAGAAGTGTTATAGATCCTTTACCTCTTACTGGACATGGTGCATCATTACCAAATCTTACATAACCTCCATCATAATCTTCTAATATAACAAACTTGTGTTTATCACCTATCATGTGATGTGAGCATCCACTATCTATGATCCAAGAATCATTAGTATTTATGTGAGATATTAAAGATTTTTCTTCATAACTTTCTTCATCTAATCCATCTTTGATAGCCACATAAACAACTTCCTCTATATCAGTTTCATCTAAATTATCATCATTAGATTCCTCATCAGCTATTTGACATGTCTTTTTATCTCTTCTTTTGAAGTTTCGGTGTCCTCTGTAATGATTATCTTTCTGTCTGTCATCTCGGTAATCTCTCTTTTCACTGGATTCTTTGTCAGGACAATTAGAAACCATATGTCCTATTATATCACAGTTAAAACTTTTCAAAGGCAATTTTCCTTTGTACTTACCTTTTCCTCTCGGTAGCCTTCTAGCTAATAGTGCTTCAAACTCTTCTTGCTTTCTGATTTCTTCATTAAGTTTGTGTACCTCCTCCATGTTTTTGTGAAATCTTTCACTTGCTCCACTATGATTCCCTTAGAATACTTATACTCTCTATCATTGTAATCATCAGATTCATCAAGATGAAAAGAACTAAATGCAGACTCAACTTTAGTTACCGAAGACCCACTGTTATCAAAGTTACTTAACTCAAATGCATGTAGCTTACCAATAGTAGCATCCAAAGAAACTAGCATATTGGGTACATACCTCAATTCATTGATTGCAGAGACTCAGATTGCATAAGCAGGTAGAAGGGTTCTTAATAACTTACTTGTGACATCCTTCTCTTCAATGGTTCCTCCTGCTCCTTTGATTTGATTGACAATCTCCTTTAACCTTGTACTATACTGGGTTATGTGCTCACCTTCATTCATTCTCATAGATTCGAGTTGTCCTCTTAGATTGTCCACTTTTACTCTTTGAACATGTTCATCACCACCATACACAGATATGAGCTTGTCCCACATTGCCTTGGCATCATTGCAGCCTTCTAGATCATTAAACTCTGAGTCGGTCAATGCAGATGTTATTTCAATAATTGGTTCAAATGTTCTTGCTTTTTGTTTATCTCTTTCATTGTCAATGGATAGGTGCTAGATGTAATGAAATCATTCTCCAGATAATATACAACATATTCTCCAATTCCTGATAGGTGCAGCTTCATCCTTTTCTGCCATGTAGAGAAACTTGACTTGTTCAGCTTCGGTGCATCCCTCTTATACATCTTTGGATCTTTACCTCAAGTACCTTTAAAATTTTCTTTCAGAGTCCAGAGCTCTGATACCAATTGTTAATAAGATGACAGGGGGTGAGGGGGGGGGTGAATCATACAAACTTAATCTTCAATATATTCAACAGATTCAACCTTAGTAGCTTTAACAGATATATGTAACCAAAATTGTAAACATGTAAACTCATAAACAGATAACACAACAAAACATATAACACTAGATTTAACATGGAAACCCAAATAGGGAAAAACCACTATGGGATATCGGACCCACTAAGAAATATACTCTTCTAGAGTATGCTCGGTTAAAAGCAAATCCTGTTAAAGATTACAAACACATTGCTAGATGTGACCCAGTTAAGAGATTTCCTTAAGATCTGTTAGGATCTTCACCTTGTTAGAAGTGACCTTGTTAAAGGGTTTCAAACACTCAATCAGAATGTCACCTTGCTAGAGGATTTTCAAATAAGACTGTTAAGTCCACTCGGTTAAGAGATTTTCTGTCACTTACAAATAAATAACAGTAATAAAATCTATCTACAACTTCACATCTAAAATGCTAAAGCAGATTCTTATTTGCTTAATACAATCTCGTCATAGGACTTATCTTGTCCCTCTGCTGGGCTCCTTACTCTGTTATTCAAACAGGTCTTCAAGCTTCTGTGCTCGGTAATCACTATGTAGCATCCTTATGCTTACACTTGCCTGCATACATTGTTTATCAACAGTTCCTTATTTATAAACAATTTGCTAAACACTTAATCTCCTTGATCACATTTCCCATGATCAATCATAGCCATCAGATCTTCAATCTTGACTAGGTTCAATGTATCCTTCGATCTGAAAAATGTTTTACCTCACCTTGGAACTTGCATACATTTCTTGGAACTTGTGCTAGGGTATTGTGGTTCAATCTGAGTTGTAGATCTTCCTGCCGATCTTCCATTACCATAGATCCTTAACAAACTTCATACACGTTGTATCAATCATTTAATCATATCTAGCTCATCAGCTTCCATCAATAAATAACGCATGTATTCATCCAATGCATTCTATTATTACTCAGTTGCAACTCAGTAAATACTAAACTTCTCTCGGTAGACATTCCGCCTTCATTAACCGATAGCGATAACCTTAGGGTTTATCGACTATGTTCCTTGCTCGGCAACATAGTGTAGTATTAACCTTATAAACAATAGCATATGTAGGATATCAAAACAATCTAAACATCATGATCTCATCATTGTCTAACTCAATAATAGTTGTCCATTGAATAGCTTATTCCTCCCCTTATTCATCACATTCTTTCTGTGTCTTTTACCGACATCTTAATTCTCTTCAAAACATACTTCTTAAGATATGGCAACATCATACTAAATCGGAAAATCAATTTCTTGACATCAATGACAAAATAATATTGTTAAGACAGTAAACATCCTTAATCACTTATATAAATAATCATCAACAACCTTCTCAATATCCTTATTGAAATGCCAACAATCTTCTCTTGTCGATTATAATGCCAACACCAAGATGGTGATTCTAGATGAAAGATATTGGTGAGGCAATTCTTATAGAATCAACGAAATGTGCTCCTTAACATCTAAGGTCAAAGTCTGGAATAATGAAGAAGAATGAAGAAAAAGATCTTGGCTATTTGTTCTGAATTGGGTGTAGATTTTAGTTTGGCTAGAATCTAGTGCAGTTTGGCCTATTACTTATTTGTCACTAAGCTACCGGTTTACTTAGTAGCATAGTTGAAAAACTTGGACTGGAAAAAAGTTTGACAAACCCAAACAAACTTTAAAGACTTAACACACCCAAAAAAAGTTCAAATTTCAAAAACTCACCAAATTTGTGAAGATAAGAATTTAGAAGAATTAATTAATTGAAGACCTTTAGAAGAATAGGGAATAATCAATTTATTTATTTAAGAAGAATAAATAAAGCTATGAAATTTCCACAATCCATATTATATAATAGTTTGTTTTTCTGGATGGAAAAATAACACACATAATCGAATCCAGAAAAACAAACTATTATAAGAATAAATAAGTTTGTAAAACTATTATGGAAAAACATGCATACTACTAAATTTAAGGAAAATATTGTAGAGCTCAAAAGGTGTTGATTACACATCATGGATAAAAAAGCTAGTTCATTGCATATCAAGTTTAAGTTTCAATATAAATAAAAATTACAAATTATAATTTCAACGTTTAGAATGTATAAACTTTATTCTGATTAAAGCTTAAGAAAAGCTTTGTGGGTGTACTCAAAATGGATGGTAGTGTTGCAGCTTAATGTCAAGGAACAATATCATTGTCCACAAGAGTCTTAAGTGTAGGATCATGATGTGAATGCAACGAATGCCCCATTGATGGCTTGCCTTCTGCTCGTAAATGGTACATAATAATTTCATTGGTCAAAATCTATAAATTTGTTTTGACTAAACTTGATCATTCAACAACAATGTAGGAAAGATCAAAGGTCAAACGATCAAGAAGATATTCAGAAAAAGAATTAAGGTTATAACCAAGTAAGAGCATAAAATTATCTTGTTATAGCAGCATTTAGATCAAAGATATATCTATGAATATGATAGAATTATAGGCATATATATGCTATAGTAATTTTGGTATCATTTAATGATCTTTGCAAGTTATATACATGTTTCCATTTATAATATATGATAAGGTATTTGTTTAATAATCTATTTGGAATTTAGTGATATGGATTGCAAAACAGGAAGGCCAATTAGCCTTTCGAGTTCACGTAAGGTGAAAATTATATTCAGCGGTTCCCTCCACAAGTTGTAGTCCATTGAAGTTAATGAGTTACATCACTTGTCTGATATGTGCTTTATATTTTATGTTTCCAGTCTTAGATTCTATGCTCAGCAGCTTAGAAACGTTTAGTACTAAAGCTCTATAATTTGCATATGTAAGTTTTAAACTGAGTCTAATTTCTTCTTAGTTTGAGTATGCTAGTGTTATTCAACATTTTACTTGGTTGAGATGAATATGTATGCTAACTGAAATAATAAATCATTTTTACTTTGAAAAATTTCTTCCCTTCTCATTGATTTGTGCTTTTTGAGTCATGGACACTTGAGACTTTTTTTTATTACAATACATCCCTCATTCTATGCTTTGTTATGTAGATCATTCTGGATTTCTCATTTTTCTTGTAAAAGCCTCTATATTATTTTGATTTCTTTACTCAGGTGCATAAAACTGTTGGTCATTCTAATCAGACAGAGAACATGAACATGCGGGTAACTAATAGAGTTATCAGTTGCTCTTATCAAATATGTAGCCATCTCTCGTGATTAAATTGTATTCTTGATTTGATTATACTGGCAGTCACATATGTCCATTGCACATCGTTCTACAAGAAAGAGGACAAATTCTATCAATTTAGAGGATTATGAAATAGATAACATAGACACAGAGGATGCAGATCTGATGGTAGGATTTTTGTGAATCTCCATTGTTTTTGGTTTTTGTGAAGATATAACTTATCTTACCCAATACTTTGTTTCATAATATTATAAGTTTGGGTATCAATGGCTACAGAGATAAATGTATCGCCCAACTACTATTAAAGCTGAGAATAACCCTAGTCAAGATGAGCAGTCCAGTCCAATGCAAGAGAAGAGGACAAGAGATATTGTATCTTTGCCACAACCAGGAGGAATTGGGCCTCGAAAGTCAACCATCTGACATTCTTCTCAAGATTTTGAAGACCAAGAATTGTCAAAGGAGGAAGATGATAGAAATGAAGGGGAGGCTGGGGATGAAAGAGAGGAAGATGAAGAAGATGAAGTTGAGGAAAAGGGTGAGAAGGGTAAAGAACAAGAATGAAGGAGACGGTATACTCTCCTAAATTGCACTGAGGTGAGGAGGTTTTGTCCTCAAAAAGAAGAAAAGAAACAACTATAGTCTCCACCACGTAAATTATTGCATAACAGAATGGGAATAAAAAATGCACATGGCACTCGACAAGGTGTCTCAAGCGTAGAAAGACATCATCGTGCACAAAGAATTGATGATGCAGATGATTCTCTTCTTGTGGATAAGACGGATCAAGGTCCTATTGGTTCATCATCATGGATGCATGTGGGAAATAGAAACTTTTGTTAGAGGAATTAAGAATGGAATTAGCAGCAGCTTGTGTGGGGTATTGTGGTGCTAATTTAAAAGCTTTCTGCATAGAAGCTGCAATTAATACTTTCCATGAGAAATATCCTCAAGTATACACTAGTGCTGATAAGTTTGTCATAGATTTGGATTCTGTGAAAGTAGAGAAGCATGATATCTTGAAAGCTATGTATACTATTACTCCTACTACCCATAGAGGTGCAATAGTACAGTCAAGGCCATTTTCCCCACTAGTAGCTCCATGCTTACAAGGACATCTAAAAATAATCAATGATTATATTTCTGAGGTCTTTTACGTAGTGGCCAAAGGTGATAAAAAATATTCGTTGAATGTCAGTTCTTGTAATCTTGCCAAGTTACATGGAATTCCCTATGGTTCTTTCATTCCATTTGTTTATAGACCAAGACTTCTACTTTATGGGAAGGAGGGTGCTAGCTTGGTACAGTTAGAAAACGCTTTCATAGATGTTTACACGTCTATAACATGAGTCTATTTTTTAAAAAAATCGAATTAGCTAGCTTGTAAGCTAGGTAAATTTCTGAAGGATGCCACATTTGTACTTTTCTTGTTGGGATCAGCATTCCTGCAAGATGTGGAACTAGTTCGAGCCAAGGCAAAAGTAAGCATGAATGGGCATGCCTATGATCCTAGCAACTTTATGGGGTTGAACAAAAAATTGTTTTATGTTCATTTCTAATAATAACTATCATTAGTTTTGCATAACAGGGATGTAATGGTGATGACTCCAATGGAGCTCGAATTGTCAACAGAGCATATGCACTAAGGGATGTGGTATGGTTAAATGTGCTAATAGAGACATACAGTAATTGAAGTTGAAATTTTTTATGTCAAGTAGTAAGAATTTATTGTTCACTTTGATAATCATTGTCTTACGCATAATCACATTCTTGGCATGCTTTCTCAAATGGATCCTGCACTAGTTGCCTTTTGTAATAAAATTGCTGGTCAAGGTGGGCCAACTCGTTTGTCAGAGGATTCGACTATAAATTTTCCTTCAGATCCTGTTGCTCAACCAGTTCATATTACAAGAGCAAGTGAATGCTTATGCAATGTTCAATGTGATATTAATGTATCTCAAAGTTAAGAGGTCTTGAAGCGCTCAAAGCAGAATAGTGATCCTGATCAAGGTGGAATTATGCTTTGCACCATGCCACTTGTAACCCTTTTTTATTTTTAATATTTAGAATTAGAAGCACAATTGTATTGAAATTCTCAGAAATTTTTATTTTCTATAGGTGAAGTTGTGGCTGGGAACTCTGATCCATTTGCTAAGGATAGATCACAACCCATGGAGATTGATACTCCTGGGCAGAATACTCTAAAAAGACAATGCCATCATGGTAGTGTGACAAATGAGGCATTTAAATGTGTGCAACAATGTGAGGCAAATAATCAAGAATAAATAATGAATAAACTAGAACGCAAATCCTCTTCCAACGTGCCAATAAGCAATCACTTGGTAGAACAAATTGAATCAATAGAACATAATTTTGTGAAAAATACCAAAAACATTTGAATTTGGTCCTATGATGTCACAATCAATGGCTAATCATTGGGCACTTATAGAAAACATCTTATTGTATCACCCACTCTTAGCATTCAAGTGTCATACATAACATTTTAGAGAATTAAATTGAATCACTCTATAATGGGTAATGGTGGATTATGCACATATATTATTATCATCTACTTATATAGGTATCTCTCTTTCTATACCAACATCAAAGAGATTAAATGTTTCCATAGAGTACATTTTCTTATATAAATATATATTTTTTCCTTGGGGTAGCCTATAATTTTCAGAATGGAAATCATGGATTTCATGTAAACACAACATCTTAATTTCTCTATACATTTGAAACATTTCTTAGAACTTGTAAATTTATTAAAATTGATTAATATCTAAATTTTCATATTTGTTGTAAGGCAGTCTTTAGTGTGTATTATAGAGTAATCCATGTACAAACAAGTTTTGCAAATTTCAACTTTGACAGATAAACTTGTGCAAGCTCATAGTAGGGTATTGAAATTATACATATGAATTCCTTTTCTGATCATTTGTCACAAAATCATAATATTTTCAGTTTTTGGAGGCTCTATGTTTATCTAGTGACTAAAACTTTTTCTTGCAGAAAAGTAGAAAGCATTTTTAACTATTGCTAATTTATATTGTAAGGATATGAGATTGAAACATGCTCACCAATGTCAAGCATCCACAGAACCTACTACAACAATTAGATATTATTTCTAAACACATAAAAATATTTATGTATGTTGAAGATAGCTAACAAGACTAGGTCACACGCATGACCTTAGCATATCATGGCCACACAAAAATAAAGGTGAAGATGAAGGTTAATCTGATGATATAAACTTAAACTAGAAGGAATGTGAAAAGCTATTTATAATAAAAATGCATCTGCAAGAGAACTTCAACATTTTTTTCATGAATTGAATGGGAATTCTCATGGAGACCAGATTTTGTACAATAACAATAAATATCAAAATAAAAAAATTAAAATAATTTACAAGCTACTTTCAATTATTATCATATTTAATAGTCTTCTATCTAATAAGTTGTAACATGTTGGCTCTTCAATAAGAAGGTTCAGTTTTATCTACATTCCCTCCTCATTTTGTTTTAGGCCAATCAATACACATAATTTACCATAATAACTATTGTTTTGTGGGATTAGAAATTTTAGCCTTGAATTAAATTGAAGTGGTTTTTCTTCTATGAAATTGGTTCACATATTTGATCAACTTATTGTTTAGGATGTCATTATTCAAATATATAAATTAAAATATGAAATTTTGATTATTTTGTATAAATCTGATTATTTGTTATAATATGGAATATCTCTTTTCACTTTCTTATTAGTATAATACTTTTAAGAGGTGATGAGCTCTTACATTTATGATCATTAAATATATATTTATGTTGGTCATTCATGTATTTATTGATGAGGGAACAACCCGAGAAACAGAAAAACACAATTGTAGTCACATAAATCTGTCCACTTAATTAAATGAATATTTAATTAATTCATCTTAATCCTCTTCTCCTATTAATTAAATAAATAAATCATATTTGTTTAATTAAATCTTCTCTCACATTTAAATAAATTAATATTTGTTTAAATCCTCCAAAATCCAATCTCTCACATTTAAATAAATTAACATTTATTTAAATCATCTTTATCCTCCACCCACTTGCATTTTCCTAGAAATGCAAGTTGCACAACTATTTTAAATAAATAAATAATTTATTTAAAATCCTATTTATTCTCACCCACTTGAAACCTTTAATGGTTTCCCTTAAAGTCTTCAAACTTAATGGATTTCTTCTAGAGTCTTCTCAAGCCTTTACTGGTTTCCCTTAAAGTCTTCAAACTTAATGGCTTCCTTCTAGAGTCTTCTTAAGCCTTTAATGGTTTCCCTTAAAGTCTTCAAACTTAATGGCTTCCTTCTAGAGTCTTCTCAAGCCTTTAATGGTTTCCCTCAAAACCTTCAAGCATTTAATTCTTTATCTTCCTTTTTCTCATGGAAATAAATTAATATTTATTTAAATATCTATCCAAATGCAAATTACACCATTTAATTGAAATAAATGATTTTATTTCAATTGAAAATCCCAAAATTCCTCCCACTTGCATTCTCCTACAAAATCCACTTGCATGCCTAAATCCCTTCTAGATTCTTCTAATTCCTTCTAATTAGCCTAATCCTATCCTAATCATTGTCACATTCGTAAATAAAAGGAAGTCACTTGTCAAAAACCTCCAAAGTCTTCAATAACCATTAAAGGCTTTATGCCTTCAAATGGTTAACCTCTAAAGTCTTCCAAACCATTAAAGGCTCTTACATAACCATTTATGGTTAACACAACTTTTACCTTTGGTTAGAGACTTTCCTCTAGCTTAACCATCCTTTTGACTCATGGGTCTCTTCAAAACATTTATTTCTTTGACTAAGGTAACCATTTAACCCTTACACATTCATTTATCCCCTAGATAAAAGGAATATCCATTAACCTAACCCTAACCCAACCCCCTAGGGTAACCATCTCTTCCCATCAAGCATTTAATGCTCCTTATCTCTCCTCTCAAGCCTCTTCATGGTGACACTTGTCAACATGGGATTGGGTTGAAAGTTTTACATGGATTGAATATCTTTCAATCCTAACCCTTGTTAAGATTGTTCAATCGTAACCCTTCATTTCCCCATTTCTTCTATAAATAGAACCCTTCTCCTCAAGCAAAGAGGAAGCATTAGAGTATTGTTGTTATACTGGTATTAGCATAGAGCATTTTCATAGCATCACTATCTACACTTGCATAGCATTTGTTTATCACATCCAACCATCTTGAATGTCCATATGGCATCCATGGCTAGTGCTAAAAGCTGAGAGCTACACTCATGTGGAACTTGGAGAGGAGAAGAACAAGGGAGGAGAAACTATGAGCATCTTGATTAGCATTTGGAGGAGTATAGTTTATCTATTCTATGTTTGTATGCTTTCTATTTCATGCTTAATATCTCTCTTGATATGCCTGTTTAGGATAATCTTTTATTGCTAACACTAACATTTGTTTCTTGTGCTCTTGTGTGTGTTGCCATCAAACAGATTTTCTAATCCTTTTTGCAGGGCATCAACAACAATTGAGAAACAAAAGAGAAATTTAATTATTATTTACAACCAACATGCACTACATGCATTACAATTTCAGAGGATTAAAACCTCACAAGCTACCACACATGTAGTTTATAGCTTCTGGAAAATATCCTTCCCACAATACAATCTCCCAACTCTAAGCTCTCAAACACTCAACTCTGAAAACTTCACTATTTTCCTCAAAGATGAATCTTCAATAGACTTCCTTTCCTTAGGAGCTAATCCTACATTGCAAAAGAAACTTGACAGATTTACTAGCGCTAAAACAAGAAACTTCTTTGTTTCACTGCAGCCAAATTCAATAATTGGAAACTTTCCGAAAAGTAATTGTCCAACTTCAAACAACTATAACTTTTGATTGAACTGTCGGATTTTCAATGATAATACCTTTTTGGAAAGGTCTTGAAAAGATGACGTGGCATAAGTAGGGCGACTACTTTGGATTACCACCAATATTTGGGCTCATCTAGAGCCTCTAAGGGCTTCAAATTTGACTATGAATAAATTGCAAAAATAAGAAAGGAAAATTCAGAAACTGCAACAAAAAATTAAAATCTTTTTGGGTGATGCAGGGTTGCCCTTACACCACTGGATGCTCCTACATCAGACACCCGGGGTAGATTGAGAAGTGACCCTGTCACGTCTCAACTAGTTGAGGAAAACCCAAATGTTCAACCTCTGCTTTGGACAACCATGAAAAATCTTTAATAGGTCTCCCCCTTCATTTCACCAGATACTCTGTTGGCATTTCAATAGAAGAAAGATTGTTAGCATTTCAATAAGGATATTGAGAAGGTTGTTGAAGATTATTGATATAACTGAAGAAGGATGATTACTATCTTTATAACATTACTTTGTCATTGATGTCAAGAAATTGATTTCTTGATTCAGTATGACGTTACCATATCTTGAGAAGATTGATTTGAGAGAATTAAGATGTTGGTAAAAGACACAGAAAGAATGTGATGAATAAGGGGAGAAATAAGTTATTCAATGGGCAACTATTACCGAGTTAGACAATGATGAGATCATGATGTTTAGATTGTTTTGATATCCTACATATGTTGTTGATTGTAAGGTTAATACTATACTATGTCACCAAGCAAAGAACCTAGACGGTAAACCCTAAGGAACCTAGTTGGTAAACCCTAAGGTTATCGATATCGGTTAATGAAGGTAGAATGTCTACCGAGTGAAGTTAAGTATTTACCGAGTTATGCAGATCGTATTGGATGAATGCAAGCATTATTTAATGAAGGACAATGATGAGCTGGAGTTGATTAAATGATTGGTATGCTGCGCATGAAGTTTGTTAAGGATCTACGGCAATGAAAAATCAGGAGGAAGATCTACAGTGCAGATTGAACCGCAATAACATTGTGCAAGTTCCAAGAAAGGAATGCAAGTCCCTAGGCAAGGTAAAACATTTTTCAGATCGAAGGATACATTGAACCTGGTCAAGATTGAAGATCTGATGGCTATGATTGATCATGGGAAATGTGATCAAGGAGATTAAGCGGTTAGCAAATTGTTTATAAATAAGGAATTGTTGATGAACAATGCATGCGGGCAAGTGTAAGCACAAGGATGCTACATAGTGATTACCGAGCATAGAATCTTGAAGACCTGTTTTGAATAACAGAGTAAGGAGCCCAACAGAGGGACAAGATAAGTCCTATGCCAAGATTGTTTTGAGCAAATAGAATTTTCTTTAGCATTTTAGATGTGAAGTTGTAGATATATTTTTATTACTATTATTTTGTAAGTGACAGAAAATCTCTTAACCGAGTGGACTTAAAAGTCTTATTTGTAAACCCTCTAGCAAGGTAACATTCTAGTTGAGCGTTTGAAATCCTTTAATAAGGTCACTTCTAACAAAGTGAAGATTCTAATAGATCTGAGGGAAATCCCTTAACTGGGTCACATCTAGCAATGTGTTTGTAATCTTTAACAGGATTTTCTTTTAACCGAGCATACTCTAGAAGAGTATATTTCTTAGTGGGTCCGAAATCCCACAATAGTTTTTCCCTATTTGGGTTTCCACGTTAAATCTGGTATTATATGTGTTATGATGATTATGTGTTTATGAGTTAGCATTTTTGATAGTTTTTAGTTATATTGCTGAAGTATAAGTTACCGAGGTTGAATCTATTGATTTTATGGAAGATTAAGTTTGTATGATTCACCCCCCCTCTCATCTTGTTAGCTATTGGCATAAGAACTTTACAATTGGTATCAGAGCTTTGGAGTCTAGAAGAAAAGTTTAAAGGTACTTGAGGAAAATATCCAAAGATGTATAAAAGGAATGCACCAAAGCTAAACAAGTAAAGTTTCTCCACATGGCAAAAAAGGATGAAGCTGCATTTATCAGGAATTGGAGAATATGCAACATATTATTTGGAGAATGATTACATAGCACCAAGCACCAACCCGATGACCTTGGAAGAGATAAAGGCAAAGCAAGAAAATATTCAAGCTATGATTGAAATAACATCAGCACTGAACGACTCAGAGTTTAATGATCTAGAAGGCTGCAATGATGCAAAAGCAGTGTGGACTAAGGTCATATTTGTGTATGGCGGTGATGAACATGTCCAAAGAGAAAAAGTAGATAGTCTGAGCGGACAACTTGAATCCATGAGAATGAATGAAGGTGAGAACAGAACCCAATACAGTACAAGGTTAAAAGAAACTGTCAATCAAATTAAAGGAGTGGGAGGAACTATTGAAGAAAAGGATGTAACAAGTAAGTTGTTGAGAAACCTTCTACCTGCTTATGCCATTCAAGTCTCTGCAATAAATGAACTAAGGTTTGTACCTAACATGCCAGTTTCTTTGGATGCTACTATTGGTAAGCTACATGCATTTGAGTTAAGTAATTTTGATAACAGTGGGTCTTTGGTAAATAAAGTAGAATCTGCATTCAATTCTTCTCATATTGGTGAATTTGATGATTACAATGATAGAATGAGTGAGTACTCTGAAGGGAATCATAGTGGAGCAAGTGAAAGATTTCGCAAGAACATGGAAGAAGTGCACAATCTATATGAGGAATCAAAAAGAAAGAAGAGTTTGAAGCATTATTAGCTAGAAGGTTACCGAGAGGAAAAGGTAAGTATAAAGGAAAGCTACCTTTAAAATGTTTCAATTGTGATAAAATAGGTCATATGGCTTCTAACTGTCCTGACAAAGAATCTGGTGAAAAAAGGGAATACCGAGATAACAGGCACAAAGACAACCAATATAGAGGACATCGATACTTTAGAAGGAGAGACAGAAAGACATGCCTAGTAGCTGATGAGCAATCCAACAATGATAAATCTGATGAAACTGATACTGAGGAAGTTGTTTATGTGGCTATTAAAGATGCATTAGATGAAGAAAGGTATGAAGAAAAATCCCTAATATCTCACATAAATAATAATGACTCTAGGATCATAAACAGTGGTTGCTCACATCACATGACAGGTGATAAACACAAGTTTGTTAAATTAGAAGACTATGATGGAGGCTATGTAAGATTTGGTAATGATGCACCATGTCCGGTGAAAGGTAAAGGATCTATAACACTTCTTGACAATGATAAATGTGATGATGTATACTGGGTTGAAGGTTTGAAATACAATTTGTTGAGTGTAGCACAACTAAACAATACAGGATACCGAATAGAATTTCAGAAAGGAATTGTCAAAGTTCATGACAAGCATGGAAAGTTAGCTGCTACCGGAACATAAACAAAAGGTAATACATTTCATTTTGACTCAACTCGGAACAAGTGTCTTTATGCAAAGATAGATGATACCTGGTTATGGCATAAAAGGTTTTGTCATGTAAATTTTGATAATTTGATCAAAATAAGCTAAAATCTATTTTTCTGAACAACTTTTTTTTCTCAAGTGTATTAAAAAAGTTAAAAATCTTTGAAAAAAGATATTAATAACAAACATAACCATGCAAAATAGACTAGGTCAAATGAAATAGCCATTTTCATGATTATGCCACATGATGCAACTCTATCCATAATAACATCTATAAATATCTTTTCTATAATGTGTAAAGGAAGAAAAACTATGATTTAGCTAAGTTGTATTAGCCAAAAGATTTTCACTCCATCTACATTAGGATTATAACTAGATGGAGGAATCCACAACCAAGCATGCTAGTATGTCTCCGTGGAGATGGAGGTGGGATCAAGTTAGATTTATGAAACATACAATTTCCTAATGAAAAAATAAATATTAGATAAAAATTTATTCAATAAAAATGAATCCAAAATAGATACAACAAATGAATACATATAATTTTTACTATTACATTTTACCTTATTTTAAGGTTCATATAGATTAATATAAATCTTTAAGATAAATAAAATACCATACAAAGAAAGATATTGCTAATGTTCTATATAGCTCGTTGTAACTCTAATGCAATTATCTTTATTCCCCACTATTTTGTAACACGTTGTTCAATGCACATAATTTACCAGAACTACAGTCCCTACAACGAATTCTACAAATACCAACTTTATCCTCGAAAGTTGAGAAGTAATGGAAAAAGTTCGTTGCCTCGTTCAAGCCCCCAGTGGTGCATTGTGGATTTTCCACCACTTCATTCATTGTGGACTCCCATATCAAGATCGCAGGCGCAATCTTATTTCTGTCAGATCCATCCAACTGTCTTCTTCCTTTTTTGTTCAACCAATTCAACAAAAACTGAATTTGTTCTTCTCGTCTTCAATTCGTTGCATCGTTCAATGCGCCCACTATTAATGTTGTGTTCTGATCATCTCCCAATTTCGAAGCACTTCTCTTATCTCCATGCACATAGCTCCAATCGTCTTATTTCTCACTCAATCCACATTAGGGTTTTATCGCAAGGGGTGTGGAGAAATTCTCTATAACAGGCTTCCAGAGAAACTCCCAAAAAAACTGTATGAATTGGGCATCATACAAGTTCACAGCATTTCGGAGCTCTTCCTAACGAAAATGTCATTAGAAAGAAAATATGAGTATTTCTTTGCCGTGATGGTGGGAATGGCCATGCTCGTGGCTGCTGGAACTAGCGTTGCCGCTGAGGGAAACACAGACAGTATGCCGCACTAATTTTTATTTCTTCACTTTATATTTTGCAAGTCTCGAAAACCTCATCTCTGAGCTAAATAGAAGATAACCTAATCATTTGTCGCAGGAGAATTTTGTGTTGCGCTTTCCACATGTTTTATATTGCTCAATTTTTCTTTCCCTGCATTTTCTTTCATACTTCACCTATATTGCTGCAATTTAGGATGTTCTCAATATATAGAGAGTAAAAGTTCCATCACTAGGCATTTCCATCAAATATAAGTGACTAGAAAATGTGCGATTAAGAAATGCAATAATAAACGTCTGAATTCGTTTTGTATAGAAATTTATTTTAGTTTTGTTGTCGCAGGATCGATATCTCTGGACCCTTTGACACAGGCTACTGGTGAGACGGCAAGGACAATTGAAACGAAATCTGGGTCCCATGAAAGTGTTCCAGTTCGTTTTACTCGCACGGCGGTATATGAAAAGGCAGAAAAGAAGGACGAAATCATCTTCGTCTTACTTCTGATCATTCTCCATTTTCTAATCGTTCTCTTATCAATCGTGTTTCGCTATTAGCTTAGCGTTTTATTTAGCAGCACTTTGAGAATCAAATCTCGAGATATTTTTCTATTTGATAAATATCCCGGGAAAGATTTTTCCCGCTATTTTGGAGCAGCCGATATGTCCGACTCCTGTACATTTTGCAACAATCCATTTCCTTCACAACTTTCTGCAGAATAGCTAAGTTTGCTACAGATTCTAGTTTTCTTATTTTCTCTGAACAAAATTTTATCATGATTGAAGTTATCAAGGGGTAATCTAAAAAGTGCGATTTAATATTTAGAGCTGTTTTCTATCAAAGGACAATTATAATTGTTTCCGCTGCAGTTAACACAGTATTATAACTATTTTTAAAAGCTTTTCTACTCGACAGTTATTCTCTGTGTGATTGTTGATTTTTGAAAATTACTGTCAGGAGTAGTTTTGATTCATGAAAATTCTGCTGGAAAGAGAAAATCTATGTTAAACGAGATTCATTTTACTTGCATGTTTATAAATAGTGTACCACTTTTAGTCGATACGCAGCTCATATTACACAAATATTGTGATTGAGAGGAGACACCTCTGCAGTGGAGATTTTCATTGATTTCGTCTGTTGTTCCCAATTATCATGTTCTTTATTTTCTCCATTTGTTTTCTTAGCTTTTTCTTGCAAATGCCTGACTCTTGTCTAGCTAAGTTTTGATTCAGAGCGTGTCTGGAAGGTTCAGCGTTAAACTTAAGATTTCATTCATTTTGATTCGCCACTGTTTTGAAGCAGAGCATATGTCTGCATCCATTTTCCTCTCCTTAAAAAATCATTGTTGTTTCAAAAGAACAATATTTAAAAATTCTACTGGAAAGAGAATAACTCTGTTAAATGAGATTGATTTTGTAGATTCTGAGACAAAAACAATACACACAAATTGCTATGACAATCAGATATTGTTTTTAAACACATAAAAAATCTTTAAGTGTGTTTAAGCTAGCTGAAAAGACTAAGTCATGTACATTGCCTTAGCATGTCATGGTCACACAAAAATAAAACTAGTCGAGGTGAAGATGAAAGTTAATCGGAAACACAAATCATGAACTAAAATTGCAAGAATGTATCACTGGACAAAATTTGTGAGAGATATTTGTAATAAAATGCATCTGCAAGGGGATTTGAGCTTTTCCTTTCATGAAATAAGAGGAATTGGAATATTCATGGCGGGCGGATCTTGCATTGCCACTGTCGTCCGCTCTATTTCTTCATATCATATTTTGCAAGTTTTGAAACACTTGATTTCTGAGGAAAATATGAACTTAATAATTTTTTAAATTTTTTTGGATGGAGTGTATTTTCTTTCTTTCTTCCCTTAGTCTATTGGAGTTTTAGCATGCTCTAAATATTTTCCATGAAATCACAAATATTTTAATACTTTATTTTAAATTATTTTGAATAAATATGTGTTATAAATATATTTTTAAAATCTTTAATTTAATTTATTTTGTGTTAAAAAATTATAATTAAAATTTATTAATCAAATTTTATTTGAGATTTTATAGGACGAGTTAATTTTTATTTATAATAACGGACTTGGTTGAAATTATATACTATAAATTATTTTATAAATTAGATGATATAATTTAACATAATTGATGTTATTCTAATTCATAAGTTTTTTGTTTTATCTTCTTTTCAAAATTTTGAATTGCTTCACTAAAAGTCTCAAAAGTATTTTAAAGTGTACTTTTATGTCTAAGCATTACATCATTACATTCTTGCTTATAAGTAAATTAGAAGGTAATAGCTCTCAATTATATCTAATCAGTTAAAAGTGAATTAGTATGTCGAATCAAAAAAAGGTTTAGGAAGTACAAAACAATGTCAATATAAATAGATGGGTAAACCGGGGACAAAATATGATTCACACAAATGTTCAGAGATCAAATCAAGTTAGATTTATTGAAGAAAACTCAAACTAGATTCATAAAATGTACTAAATCTTTGTGTAAAAAATGAATTGAAAATAAAAGAAATTAATGGAATACATGTAATTTTCACCATAAGCCCTATGCCTTAGACTACATCAATTTATTAAATTCCTACATGCAGAAAATATTGGTTTAGGATATTGAGAATGAACAATTCATTAAAATATTTAAAATAGGATAGTACATCTTCAATTTTAGACCATGCCATATGTCGAAGTCAAACAATTATGATACAATTGAGTTTTAATGAGATGCTAGAGTATATGTAAATTCCATGGGATTAACTCATTTTATATTGTTATGATGTACTTTGTATGTGAATGGTATTTATCTCAATAATCTCATTTATATTCAATGATCTATTATTTGAGGGTTATCTTACTTCAGTTCAAGATGATCAATAAGTCATTTTGAATTCGTATCATTTATGGGCTCTTTGTCTTTCAATAAATAGAAAGATATTTTTTTGTTGATTTGTCATGATTAATTTTAATTTATTTTTCCTAATTCATGTTAGGAATGTGAATTTGGTTTGGTTCATGGGTTGGCATGATTTATGAGATTGGTGGTATTATAAGAATTCTCCTCAAATCTTTTCAATTTTAATGTTATTAATGGATATGATTATTTGGAAATCTCAACATTCTAAGATTTCCAAATAATCAGATCTCCTTGATTTCTCATGGGGTCAAAAACTAAGACCATGTTGTGATATATAGATTCATGTTCCACATAAACCAAACCCCTCCCTTAAACACATTATCGCTCTCAAAATCCAACTAAAAGACTATCTATAAAAAAAAAACCTCACTCCAAAAAAAATCACTAACAACTTCAAGACCATCCAATTTTAGTCTATCCTATACTAATCCTTTCACTAAATGAACATATACCTATTAATTTAGCAATAATAACTATTCTTTTGAACACATCTAAGATTTCCACATTAACATTACCAACTGATTTCGCCCTTTAACTTACCATAAAGAGGGCCTCCCCATTCCGATTGTTTTCTCCCTCCCCAACCAATTCACTTCAACTGGAAAACTAGTTTTATTCTTCTTATATTTTAACTCCGTGTGCGTGGAGAATTGATAGAAAATTCTGGGTTGCCTCGTTCAAAGCACCCAATATTGTTGAATCCATTCGTCAGAAATTCCATAAAAGAGGCTTACTGTAAAATCTAATGCATTCTCTCTGGAAACTGTATCTATTCGTCATAAGTTATCTGGAAACTGTAATGATGGGAATGGCGGCTGGAACTGGCCTTGCTGCTGCAGGAGACACAAACAGTATGCCGCAATGTTTTGTGCCCCACTTAAACTGCTGCAATTTATGATGCTTCTAATAAATTTTTAGAAATTATATAAAATGTTGTTCTTGTCTTTAAATTTTAGCTCTAGTCTAAACTTTTTTCTTTCATGTATAAGTTCAACTACCAGTCATTCCGTCGAAAATAGTGAGCGGAAAATGTATGATTAAGAAATGCATTAAAAATTGTTCAATATACACCTCAATTTTACAGATGTTTACTATCAATGACAATTAAAATTGTTTCCGCTGCAATTAGCACAAAACTATGACCATTTTTAAAAGCTTTCAAAGGATAATGGCTTTTTTGCATTTTTAAGCGAAATATATTCTGTGAACTAGAGTTTTGAAAATTATTGTTAGTAGCACTTTTGATTGCTGTAAATTCTGCTAGAAAGAGAATAACTCTGTTAAACGAGACCAGACATACACAGAAACTGCTACACCAATCAGATATTGCTTCTAAATATACATAAAAATCTTTATGCATGTTGGCGAACTTATTTTGTACAATAACAATAAACAAATTAAAATATGAAATTCAGATTATTTTGTATAAATCACATTATTTGTTACAATATGGAATATCTCTTTTCACTTTCTTATTAGTATAATGTATATATAAGAGGCGACTAACTCTTCGATTTATGATCATTAAATATATATTTACGTTGGTCATTCATGTATTTATATTAGGCATGGTTAATTTAAAATGGATTAAACTATTTTATTTTTAAGTAAATATAATTCATAGTATTAAATGGTATAATTATAACTAGTTTTGTTGGTATATACACAAATAAAATAAATGTAATAGATTCAAATCCTATCTTACTTACATAACAATTATCTAAAAATTACACTATTTATTTGGATTTATATATTATAATTATCATAATGAATAAAACCAAACTCCCTTACCTTGTCCAACAATGAAAAGATATAGGAAGCTATAATATTAAAATGTTTATATGAATATTTTAAACTTATTTTGGTGCACCTTAATATAAATAGATTTTAATTGTAATGTATTGGGGTGGTATCACATTAATAGTGTGTTTCCTTACTTAATATCTTTTTCTTTTTTTTCTTAATGATTCTTTTCTACACTTACAAAATATGTGTTTAGGGTATTGAGAATGAAAAATTCATTAGAATCTTCAGTTGCGGGACCGTGTGAGATGTGGAAGTCAAAAGATTGTGATACTTTAATGAGCACACAAAATGTGTTTATCTCCATATGCTTGTATACTTATGTATTTGTCACAATGAAAGATTAATATTTGGGAGTCAATATAATAGAAATTGACATTAGAAACAATGTAGAACACTAACCATGTGAGATGTAGAGGTCAAAGGATTGTGATACTTTGATGAGCACACAAAATGTGTTTATCTTGGTATGCTTGCAAAGTTATACATTATTTACATTGAAGGATTAATATTCAGGAGTGACTCATCCACATCTTGACCTCTTAGAGTTGAGTTTTAATGAGATGGTAGAATATATGTAGATTTCATGTGATTATCTCATTTTATATTGTTATCACTTATTTTCTATGTGAATGATATTTATCTCAATAATCTCATTTATATTTAATGATCTATTATTTGAGGGTTATCTTACTTGAGCTCATAGTGATCAATAAGTCATTTTGAATTTGTATCATTTTTGGGGTCTTTGCCTTTCAATAAATAGAAGGATATTTTGTAGTTGATTTATCATGATCAATTTTAATTTTTTCTTCCTAATTCATGTTAGGAATGTGATTTTGTTTTGTTCATGGGTTGGCATGATTTATTTGTTTTGTGGTATTATGAGGATTGTCCTCAAACTTTAATTTTGAAGTTATTAATAGATATGATCATTTTGAAATCTCAACATTTTAATTTGATGTTAAGATTTCTAAATAAGCACATCTCTTCAATTTCTTGTGTGAGTCAAAGATTAAAGACCATAGTATGACTTATAGATTCACCTTCTACGTAAACCAAGGCACTCCCTTAAACACATTATCTTTCTCAAATTCCAACTAAAAGACTATATAAAAACCTCATACCAAGAAAATCACCTCCAAATTCACACCCATCCATTTTTGCTCTATCCGTGTATTAGATTCTATTCCATAGATACCATATACATACAATTTAGCAATAATGGCTTTCTTCCAAGATTAGAGTCAACGAATTCTTATGAAATACATATGTTAGTGATCTCATCTAAGATTTCCACATTAACTTTTTATCCCCTTTAATTTACCATAAAGATGGCTTCCCCATTTCAATTGTTTTCTACCTTTCCAACCCATTCAAGTGTAAAACTAGTTTTATTCTTTTTTCTCCATGTATGAGGAGAATTAATATAATATATACAATAATATTATAAAAAATATTTAATCTTCTCAATGCGATAATTCTCAAGTAAATAAAATAATCTAAACTTATATACTTATATATATATATATATATATAATCTTTAATAAAAAATAACAATTCTTAAGATTTTAAAGTAAAATATTTTTAAATTAGAATATATAAAATTATATATTAATCATATATATTTTAAACATTTTTATACTATTAATATTAAATTAATAATAATAAGAAGCACCTACCTTCGTGTAGATTTATAAAGAAATAAATATTATTAGATTAACAATGAAAATTAATTGAATTCAATAATAGTAGGGGTTGTGCAGGTATTCAGTAATTAATGTAAGAAACTGGCTTCTTTCCCACCTTTTTTGTGAACTAATATAGAGGGTTAGAAGTTATGTCTTAACAAAAACAAAAAAAAATAGGAAAAAAGGTTGTTGTCTGCAGCTGGTTTGTTTTGTATGAGCTATGGATGGAAAAGCGTCAACCTACCCTTCGACCGCAAAATGCAATGGGGAGTCACGAAAACAAAAACATAAGAAGAAGAAAAATTTGCAAAAGAGAGTCCTGCGCTGGAGGCAAAATCTCAAGCTCAAGAAAAGGTGCCCTGTATCAGCATCCCACTTCACTGAAATGTTGTAGCAATGCAGCTTATTGAAGTGTAAGTAAGTCAATCTCTTACAATGCGTCTCTATTTTTATTGCTGCGGGCAAATCCAACAAGTGATGTGTAGAGAAATAATTGGTTTCACTCCTTGTGTGCAATGTTTTAGTCTGCCCCAGTTTGCCACCATATTTCTCATCATATTTTTATGGTAATTGTATATATTTTTTTAATGTATGCGAAAATGCATGTGGTTTAGAATGAAAAAAGTCTCTTTTTCCATAGGATGTTTCCTTGTTTCATAAGCTTTTTTCTATTTGTATAGGTTTATGATTTATCACTCTTATGTATTTGGAACTCAGATTTAGATGTTGTTATAGTGTATGTGAAAACCCGTTCTGTTTTTTTTTTTAAATACCAAGAGGATGTATAATTCTGGCTATATCCAATTTTCAATTTGCTTGGGTTTATCACCAAGGACCTAAACCCACAAGAATTGAGCACTTACCTTTTGGTGATTGCTCCAACTTGTACTCTATAGGTCAGTTGATGGAATATAGCTGAGGTTTTATTTATGAATTTGGAGGGGGTAGGGTTGTATGGTTTTCTAATTTTTGCAATGGCTTAGGTTTTGTTATGGAATATAACTGAGGTCTTATTTATGAATTTGGAGGGGGTAGGGTTTTATAGTTCAAAGAAACATAAGATAAATGAAAAAAACAATCATTTAGTGGATTTCTTGCATTAGTGTACTCTCATACATCAAAATGGTGTCTTGATTGGTGGTGACATTAAAAAATGATATCTTGTTTGGTGGTGATCTAGTATAGGAGTTGTCTTCCTAGTTTTCTGTTTAGATGTCTAAAGTTATCTGATTGCCCATGAACTTGAAGTTTGCAAGATATATAACATATTTTCAGCTTTACATAGGGTAGAATATTCTTGTCTTAACAGCTTCAGTTGATATCATAGTTAATGAGCACTTATTGTAAAGGCATGTCAATACTGTTGCCACCAATGCAGTTTTGTAGCCAAATGAAGAAATAAATCATATAAATGTAAACCAAATTCTTTGTTAGTGCTCGACATTATTATAATTTCTTGGATTATATATCTATAGGTGAATTTGCCCCTAATGTCCCTGGATAGTGGTTCTAGATGAAAGATATTAGTGAGCCAATTCTTATATAATCAAGGGAATGTGCTCCTTAACATCCAAGGTCAAAGTCTGGAATAATGAAGAAGAATGAAGAAAAATATCTTCATTCTTCTTCATTGCTGAATTTATATTTTCCTTACCCGATAGTAAACCATGAGCTGAGATATTAAAGATCCACACAAGAAAGTGAAAGAATCCTTTATTAGAGGAATTAATAATGGAATTAGCAGCAACTTGTGTGGGGTATTGTGGTGCTGATTTAAAAGCTTTGTGCACATAAGCTGCAATTAATGCTTTCCATGAGAAATATCCTCAAGTATACACTAGTGATGATAAGTTTGTCATAGATTTGGATTCTGTGAAAGTAGAGAAGAATGAATATGATAGAATTATAGGCATGTATATGCTCTAGTAATGTTGGCAACACTTAATGATCTTTGCAAGTTATATACATGTTTCTATTTATAATATGTGATAAGGTATTTGTTTAATAATCTATTTGGAATGTAGAGATATGGATTGCAAAACGGGAAGGCCAATCAACTTTTCGAGTTCACGAGAGGTGAAGATGGTTTTCAACGGTTCCCTCCACAAGTTACAGTTCATTGAAGTTAATGAATTACAGCAGTTGTCTGATATGTGCTTTATATATTCTGTTACCACTCTTAGATTCTATGCCTAGCAACTTAGTCAAGTTTAGTACTAAAGCTCTATTATTTGCTTATGTAAGTTTTAAACTGAGTCTAATTTCTGGTTAGTTTTGAACAATTCCCTCCACAAGTTGCAGTTCATTGAAGTTAATGAATTACATCAGTTGCCTGATATGTGCTTTATATTTTCTATTACTAGTCTTAGATTCTATGCTCAACAGCTTAGTCAAGTTTAGTACTTAAGCTCTATAACTTTCTTATGTAAGTTTTAAATTGAGTCTAATTTCTTTTTAGTTTCAGTATGCTATTCTTCTTCAGCATTTTACTTGGTAGAGATGAATATGTATGCTAATTTAAATAATAAATCATTTTTACTTTGAAAAATTTATTCCCATTCATTGATCTGTGCTTTTTGAGTCTTGGATACTTGAGACTTTTGTTTATTACAATACATCGATCATTCTATGCTTCGTTATGTAGATCATTGTGGATTTCTCATATTTCTTGTTAAAACCTCTATATTATTTTGATTTCTTTTCTCAGGTGCATAAAATTGTTGGTCCTTTGAATCAGACAAAGAACATGAACGTGCAGGTAACTCGTAGAGTTCTCAACTGCTCTTGTCAAATATGCAGGCATCTTTCATGATTAAATTTGTATACTGAAGTTGGTTATACTGGCAGTCACATACATCCACTCCACATTGTTCTACAAGAAAGAGGACAAATTCTGTCAATTTAGAGGATTACGAAACAGATAGTGTATATGGTGAAAATGGATACAACAATATTGAAAGACTAAATAGATTCAACCACAAAACCCTAGCCTAACAGCAACAAAGATCCACCATAACATATGAAGATTACCTAAGACAATGCAAATCAAATGAAATCACAAAGATTATACCATCACATATCCAATAGGGTTTGAATCTCCATTATTCCTATCTCCATTGATATTGCTTGATATATTTACTCTCAGATTTTGTGTGTGCACAGGAGCTCAACAAAGAACAGAAATGTGGTTGCAAGTAGGATTGCATATGCCAAGTAGTCAATTGATCAAATAGTTAGGTAGTTAGGGTTTTAATAATGATGGAAGCATCTCCTTATATAGAAGACACAATGTGAAATAGAGGGATAAGATTGAGAGGTGTAAAAGGAGGTCGGCTATGATTAGAGGGTAGGTAAAGAAAATAATAAAATAATGAAAGGGTAGGTAGTGTAGGAGTTAAGAGATGAATGACATGTGTCATGGGTAGAAAAGGCTAATGAATTAATTAAATAAATAAAGATTTATTTAATTAATAGAAGAAGTGGGATAATTAAATAAATAAGATATTTATTTAATTTAGGAAAAGGATAATTTAAATAAATAAATGTATTTATTTAAATGTGAAATAAGGCTAGAAGAGGATAAATGAATTAATTAAATAAATAAAGATTTATTTAATTAATAGAAGAATTAGGCTTAGATAATTAAATAAATAAAATATTTATTTAATTAGACATGACAATTTTAGGTGTCTACATTTTGCCCCTCTTTGAGACAATGCGGCTTGTCGCGTTGTTTCAAAGAAGATAATATGAACTGATACAAAGTCGCCCCAAGATGGGAATGATATGCCCCCTTGAGAGATTGGATGAAAATGTCTGAAAAGATCGCAGACAATCTCTCGATAAGAAAGAATGGCTAGAAAGAATTGAATGGATAGAGTGACAGAGTCACAGGATAATGAAGACTGACTCGGGAAACGAGGGCTAGGGTAGTCTATCAGATAGACCACGAGGGAAATACATCCTCATTGTCATCCATACCTTCAAGAGATCAGAGTGCAGAGCGAGATAGAGCAGCAGCAGTCAGCAGTGATGGCCATGGTTCACAGATTCGATCACGTTTGCCAATTTCAAAGGCCAGCAGAGGCAGGAGAGCCGATGAGTACCACAAAACCTCCTTGTACTTTGTTGCATTTATTGTTGTCATTAATGCATTCTAGATAGAGTAATAAATGTGCTCTAGGATAGGGTCCAAAAAAATGTAAAAAACATCCAGGCGTGTCTGCGTTGGTGCCAGGTGCGTCTATGCTTGCTAGGCGCGTCTGCGTTGGTGTCAGGCATGTCTATGTTAGGAAAAGTGTCTGTACAAAATGTGGTCGCATCTGTGTCATGCAGGCACGTCTGTGAAATTCAAGCACATCTGTGGAATGTAGGCATGTTTGTGCATAGCATAGGCATGTCTATGTTTTTTAGGTGCGTTTGTGCTAGGCAAGCGTGTTTATGCAGTCTCTAAGCGTATTTATGTCATGAAAGCGCGTTTGTGTCAAAAATGTGCATTTGTGTCTTCTAGGTCAAATCGGCAGTTCTGTGATGAACATACGCTGTCAATTGGATAAGCTGCTGAGAGGATACACTCAAGCAGGTCCTCTAGGGAAGACTAGGATAGTAAATAGGGCTAGGATTGATAATTCTGTGATAGAACATACATTGCCAGTTAGGAAACTACTCAAGAGGATTCACTCAAGCAGAGGCCCTAGGATAGGATAAATCAAGGTACTTTGTGATGGACAGTGAGTACCAAGACATAGTACTTTGTGATGAACAGGGAGTACCAATAAGAGCATCACTTTGTGATGAACAGGGAGTACCAATAGGAGCAGCACTTTCTGATGAATAGGGAGTGCAAATGTGAGCAGCACTTTGTGATGAACAGGGAGTGCAAACATGTAGTACTTTGTGATGAACAGGGAGTACCAATAGGATAAAAAACAACACTTTGTGATGAACAGTGAGTGTCACTAGGATAGAGCATCATATGCACTTAGATAAAAAAGTACCATTTTGTGATGAACAGTGAATGCCATGATGACTGACATGATTGATTTGATTGACTGTAGGAGTATCTACCTATGCTAGAGTCACGGGAGAGATTCCCATTGACTCAGAGGTTGCGACTTGAGTTGACATTCGAGGATAGAGCTGTCACTGAAGCAATGGGATTGAGACATATTCTGTATGTGCCTGAGTTTTTGGCAAACATGGGATTGCTGATTGCACTAGCGAAGAGATGGCACTCTGAGACTTGCACGTTCCACTTGTCGATGGGGGAGATGATAGTCACCCTGGAGGATGTATACAAGATTCTACGGATACCGATAGATGGGGAACTGATTCCTTACGATCGAGACGGAGATAGGGATGCCCTGAGACGAGTGTTCCAGGATCTGGGATTGAAGATGAGGGTTGGACATGTTGCTTGGGATACCATGGCAGCGACAGGGTTAGCGCTACCAGCGGTACTGGGAGGAGTGATTAGTGGGTTCTTGTGTCTGGACAGAGCGACATGAGGGTTGGTTGTAGGATGGGGAGGTGCACTAGAGATACGAGTTACTTAGCACATCAGATATGCCTAGGGACCGTGTGTGCTGGCACACTTATATTATGAGCTACATCAGTTTGTTTACCATGGATCAGTGGGATTGGGCTACAATGTCACATTGTTGCAAGTGTGGACATATGAGCATCTGCGAGTGACATGGTCGATACACTTTAGGGGCAGGGGCCATGGATGCAGTTTTGTGCATTTGTACGATATGATCACCTCACAGCCATGGATTGGTAGGTTGGAGTACCAGTGGCATGTTATTGATGAGATTGATACAGTCATATGGACGCCATACCTGGGATGCGAGCAGTGAGAGGATGATGTAGTAGAGATACCCTACACCTTCCAGAGCAGGTATCTGATTGGGCGGACACCCTATGTACTAGAGAGGCAGCTGATTAACAGAGTATGTAGGCAGTTTGGCGGGATCCAGCGAATGCCACAGGGTTCAGGCATGTATGCGCAGATGGTCAAGGATCAGGTGCACTTTGGGCCGTTGCTTTCATATGATCAGGCTGTTACACAACTAGTGGAGATGATGCCCTTACCCTGGGATATGTGGCCAGCGATCGAGGATGCCGGCATGGATGCAGAGTACATAACGTATTGAGCCAAGCATCCATTCCCATGCCTGACAAATCAAAGAGAGCTGCTAGATGAAGGTGGTGGTGGGGATGGTGAAGATGATGGAGATGATGGGGGTAGAGGCCGACGGAGGAGGAGGGGTGCAGTTGGAGAGAGAAGGGTGGTGCCGTGGAGGGAGGGCGGAGAGGACAGACAGGCTCAGATTGTGAGGGGTCGCGGTGGATTGCCGCATCAGGTCCCAGCAGCACAAGGTCCTAGACAAGTGTAGGGACAAGGACAGAGGCAGGTACAGGTATAGGCACAGGCATAGGGACAGGCACCCATACAGGGTGAGCCATAGGGGGTTGAGGAGGAGGAGGATAAGTTGGTTGAGCTAAGGGAGATCTGCTAGGGATAGGCAGATGAGATCCAGGAGCTGGAGAGGGAGAGGGATAGCCTCACGAGGTGGCTCAGAGATACTGAGGGGGAGTGAGGCCAGGCCATTCAGCACTACACAGAGGCTGAGACAGCACTGAGGGCTGGGAGACAGGCGGCAGAGGACATAGGGGTGGGATATGCCTATGTGCTACGGGCAGGAGAGGAGATAGGCTACTGGCGGGATCTATATTATGGTGTAGTGCCACTAGATCAACAGGTGAGGAGCTTCCGTAGACCATCATGGACAACGACAGCTACAAGAGGGAGCCAGAGGAGATAGGCATCTAGCGGTGGGGTTTAGGTCCTCCACCACCACCAGATAGAGGGGACAAGAGAGATGATCCTGAGGCAAGTCTTTCTAGGGCTCAGATTCCATCGAGGCCAGGCAGCTCTGAGGGAGGGAGTTCATCATAGCCGTAGAGGGCTCCCTATGTATCAGTATTGTACCATTTTGTATTATGATGTAGACACCTTTGGGTGATTTTGTAGCCATATGATTTTGACATCAATGTATCATGACACTTATGATTATATATATATATATATGTAGCTATATGCATGTGTACCTATGTGATGAGATTTTCTTATGTTGTATGTTTCTGTAAAGCGGAAAAATCGAACCCTAGTCATTCCCTCCCCAACTCCGAGGAGAGAGAAGGGAGAGTCACTAGGGTTGATGGTTTTCACTTGGGAGAGACTTTACATTCAAAAGAGGGGTTGAAACCCACAAGATCCAATCCCATGAATGCAAGGTTGAATTCTAAATGAGTTTCAAGGGTTAAGACATCAAGGATACCCTCTTTTGTAAAGAAATGTAGATAGAAAGATTGAACTAGGAATGCATGTAAAGTAGGAAATATTCGCTTATAAATAGAGATAGGGATATGGGATGAAGCTGCGGACCTAGAATTAGCAGTAAAATGTCGAGACGGTGCTGTTCTGCAAATTTGAGCGAAAGTTGACGGGACGATGGTGCCCGGCGTGCACACGGTCCTCCAAAAAATTCGCGAAACGAAGGTGGATCTGTTCGTCTCTGCACAAGGATTCCAGATCTTCAATTACAGCTGCGTACCTGCAACCTACACACAGAAGAGAGAGGACGATTGGGGGGTTAGGGATGAGGGGTTTGCCTTTAGTTCAAACCCCAGTTTTGGAATTAACCAAGAAATGAGAATGCTGTAAATGTAATTGTTTGTAATGTAAACGAGTACTGATACCTTGTTGTAAGAATGTTTGTATTCTTACATGCGAAGGTGTAATGTATGTTGTATGTAATGTGTTGTAAGTGATCTCCTCTTCAATGGTTGAATCCTTGTCTTGAATGCAACACTTAGCCTTGAATGGAGACTTAGAATGATCAATTGCTTGAATGAATGCTTGAATGCTTGAATATTTGAATATCGTTTCCGCCTTTTTTCCCTCTTACCTAAATGGGAGAGGAAATGTAGTTTATATACTTGTCAATTAGAGTTAAAAGACTGATTTTCCCGACCTTAGGCTGACCAGGAAACATTATTTTCCAATTTGCAAACTTAAAGACCCGAAGCTCCATAAGAGACCGGGCCCAAAATAGGGCCAGGGACCAGGGCACTGGGTGCCATGGTCCCACCTCCAGGGACAGCAGGGTGCAAGGAGGAACAGGCTAGGGTGCTGAGAAATGCAGTTTTTGGTGTCATGAACAAGTTTCGGGGTCTCCATTCAGGTTCCGTGTTGCATCGCCATCGTGAAGACCCAAATGCAGTCGAAATTGCAAGTGTCGCAATTTTAGGACGCTACAATTTCTATGTGATGAGATGTTTCATGATGTATGTTTCTATGTGATGGTTATGATATCGATGCAAATATGTACATAATGAAATGTAATATTTTTGTTCTTTTATGTTTTAATATAAACGAACAAAAATGGATAACAATAATAATAAGATTGAAAGGCTAAAATGAATCCAACCACTAAACCCTAGCCTAATAATGAACAAAGATCCACCATAACATATGAAGATAACCTAAGACAATGCAAAATAACTCAAAATCACAAAGATTATACCATCACATGTCCAATAGGGTTTTGATCTCCATTCTTCCTATCTCCATTGATCTTGCTTGATATATTTGCTCTCAGATTTTTATATGCACACGAGCTCAACAAAGAACGGAATGTGGTTGCAAGTAGGATCGTAGTGTAGCCAAGTACTCCAAAATCAGTCATTAGTCATTAGGGTTTGACAATGAAGAAAGCATCTCCTTAAATAGAAGACACAATATGAAATGGAGGGATAAGATTGAGAGGTGTAAAAAGAGAGGTCGACTAGGATTAGAGGGTAGGTATAAGAAATACCAAAATAATGAAAGAGGTAGGTAGTGTATGAATTAAGAGATGAATGACATGTGTCATGTGTAGAAAAAGATAATGAATTAATTAAATAAATAAAGATTTATTTAATTAATTGAAGAAGTAGGACAATTAAATAAATAAAATATTTATTTAATTTAGGAAAAGGATAATTTAAATAAATAAATGTATTTATTTAAATGAGAAATAAGGCTAGAAGAGGATAAATGAATTAATTAAATAAATAAAGATTTATTTAATTAATAGAAGAATTAGGCTTAGATAATTAAATAAATAAAATATTTATTTAATTAGACATGACAATTTTGAGTGTCTACATTTTGCCCCTCTTTGAGACAATGCGGCTTGTCGCGTTGTTTCAAAGAAGATAAGATGAACTGATACAGAGTTTCCCCAGAATGGGAATGATATGCCCCCTCGAGAGATTGGATGAAAATGTCTGAAAAAAATGCAGACAATCTCTCGATAAGAAAGACGGGATAGAATGGATAGACCGGATAAAGTGACAAAGTCACGGGATGAGAAAGACTGACTCGGAAAATGAAGACGAGGGCTAGGCTAGGCTATAAGATAGACCACGAGCACAAGACATCCTCATTGTCATCCACACCCTTACGAGATCACAGTGCAGAGCGAGAAAAGAGTAGTAGCAATCAGCAGCGATGGCTTTCATTCATAGATTCGATCGCGTTTGCCGATTCCAGCGACCAGCAGATGCAAGAGAGCCGGTAAGTACCCAAAAATCTCCTCGTACTTTCACGCTTTTCAAGTTTTGTCATAAATGCATGTTTAGTAGCAATAAATGCGCTAGGAATAGGGTAGTTAAAATATGCAAAAACGCGCAACCGCGTCTGTGTCAGTGCCAGGCGCGTCTGTGTCGGACAGGCGCATCTGTGTCGGGTCCAGGCGTGTCTGTGCCTGGAACCGCGTTTGCATTGATTTCGGGCGCGTTTGTGAAATGCAGAGGCGTCTGTGCCCTGTAGGGGCGTTTATGTCATGTAGGGACGTATGTGTTCCCTGGTCACGTTTGTGCATGGTATAGGCACGTTTGTGTTCAGAAAATGCGTCTGTGTTGCAGAAGCGCGTTTGTGTAGTCTAGAAGCGCGTTTGTGAGTTTAAAGCGCGTGTGTGTGTCAAAATGCATAAGTTGAGTCTTTTAGGTCAAATCGGCAGTTCTGTGATGAACATACGCTGTCGATTGGATAAGCTGCTGAGAGGATACACTCAAGCAGGTCCTCTAGGAAGACTAGGATAGATCAAGGCACTTTGTGACGAACAGGGAGCACCAAGATAGGAAGCACTTTGTGATGAATAGGGAGTGCGAATGTGAGTAACACTTTGTGATAAACAGGGAATGTCACACACGTAGTACTTTGTGATGAACAGGGAGCACTACTAGGATAGATAGCAACACTTTGTGATGAACAGTGAGTGTCACTAGGATAGGTAAGCGTATGCATTTAGATAGCAAGTAGCATTTTGTGATGAACAGTGAATGCCACGATAACTGACATGATGGATTGGTTGACTGCAGGAGTATCTGCCTATGTTGGAGTCACGGGAGAGATTCCCATCGACTCAGAGGTTGCGACCAGAGTTGTCGATTCAGGACATGATTTCTATTGAGGAGATGGGTCTCACACATGTGCTATATGTGCCCGAGTTTCGGGCAAACATGGGTTTGCTGACTGCACTGGCGGAGAGATGGCACTCCGAGACTTGCACGTTTCACTTGCCTATGGGTGAGATGACAGTGACGCTGGATGACGTCTATAGGATTCTGCACATTCCGATCGATGGAGAGTTGATTCCATACGATCGAGATGGTGATAGGGAGGCATTGAGACGGGTATTCTAGGATCCCGGGTTGGAGATGCGAGCAGGTCACGTGGCATGGGATACCATGACCGCTACAGGTTTAGCTTTACCAGCTGTTATCGAAGGAGTCATCAGTGGCTATTTGTGTCCGGACAGAGCCACACGGGGATTGGCAGTTGGCTGGGGAGGGGCATTGGAGACGCTGATGATAGAGCACACCAGATATGCATGGGGGCCTTGTGTCCTGGCACATTTGTACTATGAGCTGCATCAGTTTGTGTACCACGGATCAGTGGGCTTGGGCTGCGGAGTGACTCTCCTACAAGTGTGGGCATATGAGCACCTGCCAATCACACGGCCTATCCACTTCAGAGGCAGAGGGCATGGACGGAGTTTCGTGCATTTGTACGATATGATTACATCACAGCCTTGGATTGGTCGACTGGAGCATTAGAGGCGCGTCATAGATGACATTGACATGGTTATCTGGAGGCCGTACCTAGGGTGCGAGGAGTGGGATGACGACGCATTGGAGCTACCCTATGCATTCAGGAGCAGGTATCTGATTGGGTGGACGCCCTATATTCTGGAGAGGCAGCTTGTTGATAGGGTATGCAGACAATTCAGCAGGATTCAGTGGATGCCACGAGGCTCGGGCATGTATGCCCGTACAGTCAGAGATTAGGTACAGTTCGGGCTGCTGTTATCATATGATCAGGCCGTGACACAGCTGGCAGAGATGATGCCATTACCATGGGACATGTGGCCCGAGGTAGAGGATGCAGGGATGGACGCAGAGTACTCTGCGTATTGGGCAGAGCATCCCTTTCCGAGATTGACAGATCCAGGAGAGCTACTGGAGGGAGAGGTGGGAGGGGATGATGATGATGATGGTGGAGGAGATGGAGGCAGAGGCTGACGGAGGCGGAGGGGAGTGGTGGGAGAGAGGTGAGTAGCACCTCAGAGGGAGGGAGGACAGGAGAGACCAGCCCAGGTGGTGGTGAGGGGTCGGGGTGGATTGCCCCTACATGTACCAGCAGCATAGGGTCCTAGAGCATAGGGACCGAGACAGGTGCAGGGACAGGGACAGGCATAGGGACAGGTACCTATTTAGGCACCTAGACAGGTACAGGCGGAGGCACAAGTACAGGCACCTGCAGATGAGGAGCCACAGGCAGAGGCTGAGGGTGATGATCCTGAGGAGGATGAGCTGCTAGGGCTGAGAGAGATCTGCCAGGGCCAGGCAGACGAGATTGCGGATTTGGAGCGAGAGAGGGATCGCCTCAGGATCAGGCTCAGGGACACAGAGCGAGAGAGAGACCAGGCCATCCAGAGATATACTAAGGCTAAGACAGCTCTGAGGGCAGGGAGGCGGGTAGCAGAGGATGCAGGGGCAGGCTATGCATATGTGCTGCGAGCCGGAGAGGAGATCGCCTATTGGAGGGATCTATACTATGCTGCCGTGCCAGCAGATCAGCGGGCGAGGAGCTTCCATAGATCATCGCGCACAGCGACGACTACAGGAGGGAGTCGCAGGAGGTAGGCGTCCAGCGGTGGGGTCATGGGCCTTCCACCACCACTAGAGAGACAGGGGGATCCTGGAGTGGGTCCATCTACAGCTCAGACTCCTTCGAGGCCAGGCGGCTCCGAGGGAGGGAGTTCATCATAGCCATAGAGGGCTCCCCATTGTATCAGTATATGTATCATTTTTGTATTGTAGACACCTGCGGGTGATTCTTTTGTAGCCATATGATTCTTTTGACATCATTGTATCATGACACATTTTGATTATATATGAGATGATTCATTTTTTGCGGCAGCTATATGCATGTGTACCTTATGTGATGAAATTTTTCATGATGTATGTTTTATGTGATGCTTATGATATGGATGCAAATATGTATATGATGCAATGCAATATTTTTTTTTTTGTTCTTTTATGTTTTATATGTGTATGCATGATGCAAATGTGAATGTATGTAATGCAAATGAATATGATAATGCAAATAATAAATTGTGCTAACATGTGTTGTATGCAGGATGTGATGCAATTGTGATATCTATATGTATGTATGAAATGCTTATGTGTGGTGATGTAGGTGCAGCTATATGAAATGCAAATGTTTTTGGTGTGTCATTATACTCAGTCATGAGATAGCAGGCTACGCGGACTCGAGAAGGATGATGGAAGTCAATCAAGAAAGGGGGATGAAAGATAGAAGATATGAAAGTGAAAGAGCTTCTTGTGCGTTATCATCATTGAGCTTTATTATGGCAAAATAGGCTATGACAATCGAGGCATATGTTTGACCCAGAAAGTCATTGTACCTGTTTGCATGGAGATAAGACAGTCACAAACAAGGAATGCCCCAGTTCACACTAGACTCATAGTGTCCTCATATCCTTGGACAAGTCATAGCATTACTAAGAGACAATCTATAGACAGCAAATGCAAATAGGTGACAATACCCCATCCTCGCCTTTCTAGTCAAAGACATCTTGGAGATAGAATCTCTAGTCAAAGACATCCCGGAAAAGCTAAAAGACATGTCACCAAAAGATAAAATCGAAAGAAAACCAAGACTCGACACCAACATCCACTGTAGTCCTCAAGTTTAGTGTCTCTTGTCACTTGTATAAGTCTTATTTGATTATGGTCACAATGTTTACTTTCACAAAAAGGATAGATAGCACTGAACCATATGTTGTCTGAGTCTGTTGAAAGATTTGATTTTGTTGAAGCCCATTGTTGCTGCTGTGTCTCATTTGAAACTGACTGAATCCATGAAACTGATACTTTATTGTGGAGAACACGAAACTTTATTGTGGATCTGTGATGCAAATGTTGCTTTATTGTGGACTGTGCGCGAATAGACTGAAGAAAGCTGGAAGAAACTATACTCCTCAAAACATGTGATGTTCTTAGTTCCACACCCATCACTAGACGTAAGATTTTGCCTTAGCCACAGATAGGATCTGATTTATTATGGATGGAAAGGGATGTGAAAAGGGAGGTTTATTATGAATGGCTAACCAATCTTAGGTAGATCAATAACAAGCCATGATGGGAATAGGTAAGTTTATTATGGATGAATAGGTTGTGAGTGCGTGCAAAGTGAAAGGATGAAAGAGAATCCTAAAGGAGGGAGGAGCAAAGTCTCTACGCATGGCGCTGGTGACCCAGTTTTCACCATGGTATTTGCCCAGGGCGCCACCGAAGTGGTTTTCACCGTTGGACGAAATTATTTCTCTTTACTTTTTTGATTTTTTCAATTTTTATTTTTTTTTTGTGTCACAAGGCGCCTGTTTGCCAGGTTTTCACAAAGTAACGATTTTTTTGTTTTATAATTTTTTTTGTATTTTTTGAATTAGGATACTCTGATGAGCTATGTGTAGAACCGGCGAAGGTGCATGCTATTGATAGGATCCTCCAAAGATTCCCCTTCTATAGTTGAGAGCTGATATGCCCTAGATCCATATACCGCTGTAATGATGTAAGGACCAAGCCAGTTTGGTTCGAACTTGCCCTTCTTATCTCTGTCTTGCTAATTCTTGGGGTTTTCTCTGAGTACTAAGTCACCTACCTCAAATGTGCGAGGCTTAACTTTGTGATTGTAACTGCGACTCATTCGTTGTTGGTAAGCCTTGAGATGATTAAAAGCAGTGTGTCTTCGTTCCTCCAGTAGTTCTAGTTCTTGCAAGCGAGAGACCCTGTAGTCTTCATCATTGATTATGTTTCTCAAGGAGACCCGTAGAGAAGGTAGCTCGACCTCAATAGGCAAGATGGATTCAGCGCCGTAGACAAGTGCGTAGGGTGTAGCTCCTGTAGGTGTGCAGACACTTGTGCGGTAGGCCCAGAGTGCAAGATTGAGTTGGATATGCCAGTTACGGCCAACGTCGTCGACTGTCTTTTTAAGGATTTTGAGAATTGTTTTATTAGACGCCTCAGCTTGGCCATTACCTTGGGGGTAATATGGTGTGGAGAAACGGTGAGAGATATGGAAGCGGTCACAGAGTTCACGAACATCCTGATTTTTGAAGGGACGTCCGTTATCAGTAATAATGGAAGTAGGAATCCTGTATCGGTAAATGATGTAGTTCAAGATGAAGGTAGCGATTTGTTTCCCAGTAACTTGTGTGAGAGGCACGGCTTCAATCCACTTTGTAAAATACTCTGTGGCTGTAATAATGAATTTATGACCGTTGGAAGAAGGAGGGTGAATCTTGCCTATGAGATCGAGTCCCCACTGACAAAAGGGCCAAGGAGATGCAAGTGGTTGTAGTTCTTGTGCTGGTGCATGTATGAGGTCTCCATGAATTTGACACTGCTTACACTTCTTGACAAACTGATATGCATCTTTTTCCATAGTAGGCCAGTAGTATCCAGTCCTGATGAGTTTCTTGGCCAAGGTAGGACCACTAGTATGCGGACCACATATCCCTTCATGCACTTCTCGTAACGCAATCTGAGCTTTGTCACTCTCTAAACATCTAAGAAGGGTGCCATCTAGACCTCGTCGGTATAGGATATCAGCTAAAATGATGTATCAAGAGGATTGGCGAATGAAAGTACGGCGTTGATTGTTCGATAGATCGGGAGGTAAGATATTGTCGCGAAGGTATGTGAATATGGGACCATATAACTAGGATTCAGGACCAACAACACATATCATTTCCTTAGGAATGATTTCATATGACAGAATCAGCAGGTTGTCTACCAGGAATTCATAGCAGGTCTCATTTTGCAGTAGATCAATGAGCGAAGCAATTGTAGCCATGGCATCAGCAGCGCGATTCTATTTTCTTGGTATCTGCTCAAACTCTATCTTTGCAAAGTGTTGTTTTAGATCATCTACCAGCTGTTTGTAAGGCATTAGCTTTTCATCTTTTGTTTGATAATCATCAGTTGCTTGACGGATGACAAGTTGAGAATCCCCAAAAACACGAAGTTCTTGGATCTTCCATTGAACTGCAATTCTTAACCCAGTTGTTAATGCCTCGTATTCCGCTATATTGTTAGTGCAAGGAAATGATAAGCGGTATGAATTTGGTATAGAATCGCCTTGGGGAGTTATAAAGAGTATACCTGCTCCTGCCCCGTGCTGTGTATATGAGCCGTCAAAATATAATTGCCATGGCTTTGCAGGTGATATTGTTAGAATGGACTCATCTGGAAATTCTGACTGTAGAGGAGCATCATCTATCATGGGAGCATCTACTAGTTGATCTGCAATTGCTTGTCCTTTTATAGCTTTTCTGTCCACGTATTCAATATCGAATTCACTCAAAATCATTACCCACTTGGCCAGCCGCCCAGTAAGTGTAGCTTTGTTGAGAAGATATTTTAGTGGATCGATTCTGGCAATCAACTTAGTCTTGTGAGTGAGCATATAATGTCGTAACTTCTGTGAAGCAAAGACCACAGCGAGACATGCATGCTCGATTGGTGTGTAGTTTAGCTCATATCCCACCAATGTGCGACTGATATAGTAGACTACTTTTTCCTTGCCGTCAGGTATTTGCTGTGCTAGGAGTGCCCCCAATGCTGTCGAAGTAGCTGATATGTAAAGTAGCAATGGTTGATCTGGAATTGGTGGCATCAAAACTGGTGGGTTCAACAGATAATCTTTGAGCGTCTGAAAAGCTTGTTGACAGTTCTCATCCCATTTGAACTTGATGTTTTTGTGTAGCAGGTGCTGGAAAGGATTACACTTATCTGCAAGTTGTGCTATGAATCTTCATATGGACTGAAGTCTCCCTTGTAAAGATCGAAGTTGACTGATATTCTTGGGTGGCGGCATGTCCAAGATAGCCTTGACCTTCGCTGGATCAGCTTCTATTCCTCTTTTAGACACAATGAATCCTAGGAGCTTCCCGGAGGTTACTCCAAAGACACATTTCTTTGGGTTTAATCTTACCTTGTATTTTTCTAGCCGATCAAAGACTGCTGAAAGGATGTCCAAGTGTGTGTCTCTGTCTATTGATTTTCCCAAAAGATCATCAACATAATCTTCCACGGTTATGTGCATGAGATCATGAAAGATAGTGGTCATCGCTCGTTGATAAGTGGCGCCTGCATTTTTCAGCCCAAAGGGCATGACATTCCAACAGAAGGTTCCCCATGGACAAGTGAATGATGTTTTATGTTGATCTTCAGGTGCAATCCTAATTTGATTATATCCAAAAAATCCGTCCATTCAAGATAACATTGCATGGCCTGCTGTGAGATCAACGATCAAGTCAATGTTTGGTAATGGGAAATCGTCCTTTGGACAAGCCTTGTTGATATCTCTGAAGTCTGTACATATTCGAATGTTGCGATCCGGTTTGCTGACAGGTACTAAATTGGAAATCCATTTGGGATAATCAATTGGGCGTATGAATCCGACATCCAATAATTTCTCTAGCTCTGCCTTGACTAGCAATGCCACTTGTAGATGCATTTTCCTTAATTTCTACTTTACTGGTTTTGCCCCCGGTTTGACTATTAAATGATGCATCACCAAATCCGGGTCTAGCCCAGGCATATCAGCATAAGACCATGCGAAGTTGATTTGTCGTTCCTTAAAGAAGCTCATGAACTTTGTCCTCTCGGCCTCTGTCAATGATTGAGCCAAAAATATGTTGTGTGGGACCTCTGCTGTACCAATGTTTGTCTTTATAGTCTCCTCTACCAACATGGATGATTTTTCCTCATATGATGCTGGGAGAATATCGAGCCTTCCATCTTCGAGCGCCTTAGAGAGGTTTTCACCCTCAGATACGTCCTTTCTTTTTACTTTTTTGGAGTCAGATAGCGCCACAGTGTGGTTTTTGCCATAAGACCCTTGTTTTGTTTTTATTTTCACATTTTTGCGACTAGAAGGCCCGACACCCTCACCAAAGTATGCTATGTTGTTGAGCTCTATGGCATATCCTGCTTTGTGGTCTCCAGGGGGAAGATCATCTCGAATGCCAAGGTAGTCGATAATAGCTTCATCATTTTGAAATGTATCAAATTGTGTTGGTCCTTCATGATCCCAGTCAATGAGTTGGGGGTGAACAAGGGGAAGGTCATTAGTGTTTTCAGAGTTTGCTGGATGAAGAGTGAAGATGTGGTTATATTCAGGTATGTCAAGGTAATTGTCGAAGTCATCGATGGCACTCTCCTCATCAGTTTCGATCGTGAGCGAATCCAAATTGTCATCACTAGTAGAGCCTTCTGGGATAGGTGTCCTCATCCTATGTGATTTTGACCTAGGACCTTGAAACGAAGCTTGTGCGGGATCCTTATGGGTTGGTTCTTGACCAACTCTGAACTTTTTGTAGAATTCCTCCTCCTTTGTGGGTTCATCTGGCTCTCTGAATGTTTCAGTGAGTTCATAGTCACTGGAGGATTTGTCTAAACCCCACTCCCACTCATTAGAATCTATGGAAGGATAATCCTCTTGTTGAACTTCAGCAACTTTGATTCGCCATACCTCTTTTGTTCTTTTATTATGTAGTCTGGGATTCAGAAAACCAAGCCCCTTGGAGCGTTCCCTTCTTGTAGTTAGCTTAGGTTGTAAGGGCTCCATGACACCTTCTTTGCGTAGTCCGAGAGGGCTTTTTCCATCATACCCGAATCTTTGCAAAATTTTGAAGCCTTTGCCATAGTTCTCACAGGGTATAATAATCTGATCATGTGTGTCCTCTTCAACGTCCTTATAGAGCATTTTATATAAATTTTCTTCTTCTAGTTCACCCCATTTTTGAAAGGTGGTAGGATCCCATTTGAGTATCATGATGGAGATTTGCTTGTTAGGATGTGGCCTCCCATATTCCTTGGGAGAGGTCATGACTTGTCGTAAAAACATTGTTTGATTCAAAGTGTATTCTCCCATGCCTTTGTCTTGAAACTTGGCTCTAAGTTCACCCTGTTTGGATGTCAAGGGCTTTAATGACTCAGGATCAATATATGCTGAAGAAGGAGTAGCCTCACGATTACTGGGAATGATAGTTTCAGTATGTGACCTCAAGTTATTACAATATATGAATGGATTTGGATCACCATTGACCGTTACCTCGACTCCATTGTGAGGAAACTTAATGCATTGATGGTATGTTGATGGGACTGCCCTCATTTCATGAATCCACGGACGTCCTAGCAATATGTTATACGTGAGATCTAGATCTAGGACTTGACAAACCACATCCTTTGTGACTGGCCCTATTCTTAGTGGTAAGGTGACCGTGCCCTTGGACGAGCGCTCTTCATCATCATAAGCCTTAATGGTGATTTGGTTTGTAGCATTCACAGCCTTGTCAGAATATCCCAATTGTCTTATGGTACTCAAGGTACAAATATTAAGACCTGCTCCTCCATCTATCAGGACTCGCTTTATTCGATGTTTATGTATGAAGGCTTCAACATGTAGAGGTGCATTATGTGGCTGACTTATGGAGGCGTCGTCAGCTTCTGTAAATGTGAGGGAGTGTGGAATAGATAGGTATCCCACCATGGCTTGAAACTGGTCCACGTTCAGATCAGTAGGGATGGCAGTATCTCTCAAGATTTTGTCAAGGATAGCTTTATGTGCAGGAGATATACGTAAGAGCTCAAGAATAGAGATAAGTGCAGGTGTCTTCCCTAGTTGCTCTACAAGGTCGTACTCAGGCTTGGTTGATGAAAGATTGGTATTCTTATTGGAGGTACCTGGCAATGTAATCTTACCTCGACGGGTTGTAACATGACATTCTGAGGTAGATTCGGAGGAAGATCCCACACCTTTTAGGACAATCTTGGGTCTCTGAGGAGGATTCTCAGGATTTTTGTTTTTGATAGTAATGGTAGAGATATGATTGTCCATTGAGATGTGATTGATAGTAGAATCATAATTGTAAGGTGCTCTAGTATAATTGGCTTGATCATCTGTGACTTTGCCTTTTCCTTTGTCATGTTTTGGGAATGGTTCCTTAAACATCTCATGCTCTTGATTAGATGAATGTCCCTCAATCTCTATATCTCCTCTGTCAATGAGATCTTGCACAATGTTTTTCAATCGATGGCAATTCCCTATCTTGTGACCCTTGCTCTTATGAAACTCACAATACTCATCATCATTCCACCAATTTGGTTTTACCTTTGGTTCATAAGGAGGAAAATCTGGAACTGTAATTACTTTGTTTGCTACAAGCTTTTTGAATACTGATTCAAGTGGTTCCCCCAATGGAGTGTACTTCCTTTGTGGTCTAGAAGTTGTTTGATTGTTCACCTGATTGTTGGTAGAACTTGATCCAAAAAAGACAAACTTGGGTCTCACTGTATTGGCATCAACAACACCATCATTAACGGTGTTCTTGTTCTTATTCCAAAATTTTGGTTTGTCCTTTCCTTTGAAGTCCTCTTTGTTTTCTTTGAATAGTTTGATAACTCCTTGTTCAATTAAGACCTTTTCTGTTGCTAGGCCCTTTTCAATGACATCCTTGAATGTAGACAAACAAGCTTTTCTGAGATCATAGCCAATAGCCTTGTTAACATTTTGTGTGAACATCTCCACCATTTGTTTTTGCGGGATTTCACAAGAGCATCTGCTAGCTAAGTTTCTCCATCTCTATAAAAATGTTGCGAAAGATTCTCCTTCCTTTTGTTTAGTATTGCACAAGGTAGTAACTGAGACATCTGTTTCAATGTTGTAAGAGAAATGCTGAATGAATGCCTCTGCTAGGTCACCCCATGACTTAATACCAGGAGGTAATTGAGAAAACCATTCCATAGCTTGATCGCCTAAGCTTTGTGGAAACAACCTCATCAAATATGTTTCTTCTGCCACTACCTCAATGCAGGCTGTGAAGAATTGTCTTATGTGTGCCTTGGGGTCTCCTCTCCCTCTATATTTGTCAAATTTTGGCATTACAAAGTGTGGAGGAAATGGAGGCATTGGAATGCTCTTATCAAAGGGATAAGGACATATATCTCTCATAGTGTATGTAGGTTTTGGTGTACTCATGTCCTCCATTTTCTTTTGTAGATCTCTTATTTGTTGCTTCAAATTGTTCTTGGGAGGAGATGGATTTCTTGTAGCATACCCCATGTTTGAAACACCCATTTGAGGAGGAGCTTGTTGCATGTATGGATGATACTGATCGTAGACATGTCCATATGGAGGTCTATATTGTTGCGACATATATGGAGCACTTGGCATAACTTCATGTTGAGGGACCCCATATCTGTTTTGTGCATATATACCATATTCAATAGGCCTTTCATTTTCCATTGTGTTGCCCCCAATTTTGACATGAGGTCTCCTTGTGTCAAAATTTTGAGGATGTCCTTGAGTATCCACTTGTTTTGATTGATTCATACCTTGAGCATGTGATTGAGCATAAGGCCTCCATGATGGTCCTTGAGTGTAAGTATCATATGTTTGAGCTTGTGTATGTGGGATTGCTGGTTTTTGAAGCAAAACTGATGGTGACTCTGGCATCATATTCGGTCCTCTATTTCCTCCACTATTTGGTCTCCTTTGATCCATGTTAGGTTGAGCTTGTTGTGAAGGTCGACTTTCCATAAGTTGAGATAAGTCAAAATCATGCGGTATTTTAGCTCCACTTTGTGCCATCATGTTTAAAAAGTATTGATGATCTCTCCTCATTATCTCTTCAACCAATCTATTGAATTGAGGATCCATTATAGATTCTTGTATGTCTGCTGATAGTATTGAAGAATTGTCCACGGTGTCATTGTGTGTAGCATTGTTTATAGTATTTGTGTTTTCCACATTTGGATTGTGTCTATAAACATTCATGTCTGGTAATGTAGTGTGTTCAGGATTGTAGAATAGATCATTGTCATACTCATAAGAACTCATGTTTGGGGATTTTTGAGCTTCTTTAGCTATTCTCCTAGATTTTTGAAGGCGGGTTTCAACCATGAACTAGGTGTTAGACCAATATGAGAGACTAGATGAAAATGACAAGAGTATGGAAGACCAAGAGTTGTATGGAGTGTAAATGAATCTTGAGGTGTACTTGCAATGTCCAAAGTGTAAGACCAAGTATGTAAGTAGTAGAGTAGGTGTGACTTCCAAAGAGAGGATAGTTTCTCTTGATGAGGTAAGCTAACCTTGGCTCTAAGTAAGACCAAATGAGACCCAAAGGTAAGAAACCTTGATGAGGGACCACTTAGCAAAGTGTAGTAGTATGTAGTGTGTTGACAAAGTATGATGAGGACAAGCAAGTGACCTTTTGACTCAAGTTTAGACAGTTGTGAATGTAAAATGAGATGTGAAGCAATGATGGACTGTGTGAGACCCAAAAACAGGTTGAATGCTAGATGAAACCTGAAGAGACAACCTAAGAAGCTCAAGTATGCCAAAACTGATTTTCTTTGTTTGCTTGACTGTTAAAGTTTTCAAATCCTGACACAGATGCCTCTGTATACTTCACAGACGCGATTCCCAGACACAGACACCTCTCTGTTTGACACAGACGCTGATAAAAACATAGACGCTATTATGTACTTCACAGATGCGCTTATCCGACGCAGACGCGGTTTGAACAGACACAGACGCGTTTCTGTAACCTTAGTGCAATTTTTCCTATCTGTGAAGTTGTTTTGTTGTGACCAAATCTGATTTTTTGACTGTTTTTCGTGACAAGAGGACACAATGTTATTGAGGACTCAATGTTTGCAAGTGTTTAGACTTCAAAATGACTCCAAGAAAGTGTGTTGTTTGATGTAAAAAGTTTTTGCATACACTTGAAGACACAAAAGACACAATGTTTTGCTGTTTTGTCTTGAATGTTTGAGTGTTTAGCATAAGACAAGCACAAATCTTAGGGCTAGCCAAGACAATAGTTGTTGATCCCACATAGGGTTTTACCCCCGAGGCTACGCTATTCAGAGCGAATACTTAGATGCTTGACCTCACTGGCTCCACCCTCGGCACTCACTTCTCGGGTCAGCCAAGCATCAGTCCCCATGAAAACTCCCCATGGTGAACTTTGTATCTCTACTAAGAACCGTATGTGTGTGGGCTGCTACCAGAGGTCCGACCTCCTGCCTCAACAACTAGAAGGATTTGGGCATCTAAAACAAAGAGGTGCTAGTAAGGGCATCCGCTCATGTGGCCATACATGCGGCACTTTCAGCTCTGTAAATACAGAAGGCTCCCAGCTGGTAGGGGTTATGCCCTACAAATGATCAAATAAATTTGATCAAACGGGTTTATGGGGAGACATAGTGTCAGTATGAACTAATCAGCACACGTTATTCATAGTTTTCACCATGAATACATTTGATTATAGTGGTTTGGATGAGGTGGGTTTTCCTCGCTACCACTTGGGTCGTTCTCTTCTCACTAGTAGTCCTAATGACTACACGGGAAGACAGGCCCTCTAAAGATTAAACAAAAAGAGCCTATTGCTCAAGACACAAAAGACAATGATTCAATTTTAGTGCACCAATGGAAGTGTTTGCTAGTCTATGAAAACAAGGCACACAACAAAATTACAAAACCCTAGCCAAGGCCCTGCAACAAAATTTGTTAGTAGTTTGGGTTGTTTCAAATGATTACCCCTTCCTGCAAGCACACAACTTAGGTAAATTTTAGAAAACCCAAAAGACTTTGTGAAAAGGGGCCTTCAACAAAAACGTATTTGCCTCCAAAGCAAGCTGCACAAACCAGGTTAGCTAGATCTGCAAAAGTTAGCCGAAAACAAACCAGATCTGAAACCCTAAGTACAAAATCTGAAGACCCGAATCAAAACAAATTTGAAAAATTGCAAAATAGAATGCACAGACGCCTTTATACCAGACACAGACACGTTTGTATGACACAGATGCGGTTCTGTAGTTCACAGACGCGATCAGAGGTCACAGACGCGATCAAAGGTTACAAACGCGACTTCCGAGTGCAGACGCGATAAGATCCAGCACAGACGCGGTTAAAATTCTCAGACGCGATTCCAGAAACCTGCAAAAAAAAAAAATTGGCAGAAACACAGACGCGATTCTCGATATCGCAGACGCTTCTGAAACACAAAAACGCGATCCAAACACTCGCAGATGCGGAAAAAACCTAAAATATCGTCGAAATTGTCCGATCTGCAACTTCAAAAATGCGAAATCTGCAACAAAATTGTTAAATGCAAAGGGACAAGAGTCCCACCGGGCGTGCCAAAATGTATATGGTGAAAATGGATAACAATAATAACAAGATTGAAAGGCTAAAATGAATCCAACCACTAAACCCTAGCCTAACAATGAACAAAGATCCACCATAACATATGAAGATAACCTAAGACAATGCAAAATAACTCAAAATCACAAAGATTATACCATCACATGTCCAATAGGGTTTTGATCTCCATTCTTCCTATCTCCATTGATCTTGCTTGATATATTTGCTCTCAGATTTTTATATGCATAAGAGCTCAACAAAGAACGGAATGTGGTTGCAAGTAGGATCGTAGTGTAGCCAAGTACTCCAAAATCAGTCATTAGTCATTAGGGTTTAACAATGAAGAAAGCATCTCCTTAAATAGAAGACACAATATGAAATGGAGGGATAAGATTGAGAGGTGTAAAAAGAGAGGTTGGCTAGGATTAGAGGGTAGGTATAAGAAATACCAAAATAATGAAAGAGGTAGGTAGTGTATGAATTAAGAGATGAATGACATGTGTCATGTGTAGAAAAAGATAATGAATTAATTAAATAAATAAAGATTTATTTAATTAATAGAAGAAGTAGGACAATTAAATAAATAAAATATTTATTTAACTTAGGAAAAGGATAATTTAAATAAATAAATGTATTTATTTAAATGAGAAATAAGGCTAGAAGAGGATAAATGAATTAATTAAATAAATAAAGATTTATTTAATTAATAGAAGAATTAGGCTTAGATAATTAAATAAATAAAATATTTATTTAATTAGACATGACAATTTTGAGTGTCTACAGTAAACAAGTACTGATACCTTGTTGTAAGAATGTTTGTATTCTTACATGCGAAGGTGTAATGTATGTTGTATGTAATGTGTTGTAAGTGATCTCCTCTTCAATGGTTGAATCCTTGTCTTGAATGCAACACTTAGCCTTGAATGGAGACTTAGAATGATCAATTGCTTGAAGGAATGCTTGAATGCTTGAATGTTTGAATATCGTTTCTGCCTTTTTTCCCTCTTACCTAAATGGGAGAGGAAATGTAGTTTATATACTTGTCAATTAGAGTTAAAAGACTGATTTTCCCGACCTTAGGCTGACCAGGAAACATTATTTTCCAATTTGCAAACTTAAAGACCCGAAGCTCCATAAGAGACTGGGCCCAAAATAGGGCCAGGGACCAGGGCACTGGGCGCCATGGTCCCACCTCCAGGGACAGCAGGGTGCAAGGAGGATCAGGCCAGGGTGCTGAGAAATGCAGTTTTTGGTGTCATCAACAAGTTTCGGGGTCTCCATTCAGGTTTCGTGTTGCATCGCCATCGTGAAGACCCAAATGCAGTCGAAATTGCAAGTGTCGCAATTTTAGGACGCTACAGTTTCTATGTGATGAGATGTTTCATGATGTATGTTTCTATGTGATGGTTATGATATGGATGCAAATATGTACATAATGAAATGTAATATTTTTGTTCTTTTATGTTTTAATATGTTATGCATGCAAATGTGAATGTATGAAATGCAGATGAATATGATAATATAGATAAATGTGATGAAAATGTAAGATGTCCTAACATGTGTTGTGTGCAGGATGTGATGCAAATGTGATATCTATATGTATGTATGAAATAATTAATATGTGGTAATGTAGGTGCAATTACATGAAATGCAGATATTTTTGGACGCATTTTTGTGCATTTGTATGATATGATCACCTCACAACCATAGATTGGTAGGTTGGAGTACTAGCGGCATCTTATTGATGAGATTGATACGGTGATATGGAGGCCATACCTAGGATGCGAGCAGTGAGAGGATGATGCAGTAGAGCTACCTTACACCTTCCGGAGCAGGTATCTGATTGGGTGAACACCCTATGTACTGGAGAGGCAGCTGATTGATAGAGTATGTAAGCAGTTTGGCAGGATCTAGCAGATGCCACGGGATTCAGGCATGTATGCATGGACGGTCAGGGTTCAAGTGCACTTTGGGCCGTTGCTTTCATATGATCAGGCTGTTACATAGCTAGTGGAGATGATACCCTCACCCTAGGATATGTGGCCAGAGATCGAGGATGCCGACATGGATGTAGAGTACACAATGTATTGGGCCGAGCATCCATTCCCATGCTTGACAGATCCAAGTGAGCTGCTAGATGAAGGTGGTGGTGGGGATGGTGATGATGATGGAGATGATGGGGGTAGAGGCTGATGGAGGAGGAGGGGTGTAGTTGGAGAGAGGAGGGTGGCGCCACGAAGGGAGGGCACAGAGGACAGACAGGCTCGAATTGTGAGGGGTCACAGTGGATTGGCGCTATAGGTCCCAGCAGCACAAGGTCCCAGACAGGTGCAGGGATAGGCATAGAGGTAGGTACAGGTACAGCCACCGTTATAGGCACAGGCATAGGGACAGGCACCCGTACAGGGTTAGCCACAGGTAGAGTCACAAGGGGCTGAGGAGGAGGAGGATAAGATGGTTGAGCTGAGGGAGATATGCCAGGGATAGGCAGATGAGATGCAGGAGTTAGAGAGGGAGAGGGATAGCCTCACGAGGCGGCTCAGAGATATTGAGCAGGAGTGAAACAGGGCCATTCAGCGCTACACAGAGGCTGAGACAGCACTGAGGGTTGGGAGATAGGCGGCAAAGGACACAGGGGTGGGATATGCCTATGTGCTATGGGCAGGAGAGGAGACAAGCTACTATTGGGACCTATATTATGGTGTAGTGCCACCAGATCAGCAGGCGAGGAGCTTCCGTAGACCATCACAGACAGCGACAGCTATAGGAGGGAGCCAGAGGAGACAAGCATCTAGTGGTGGGGTTATGGGTCCTCCACCACCACCAGATAGAGGGGACAAGAGAGATGATCATGAGGGAGGTCCTTCTAGGGCTCACATTCCATCGAGGCCAGGTGGTTCCGAGGGAGGGAGTTCATCATAGCCATAGAGGGCTCCCTATGTATTAGTATTGTACCATTTTGTATTATGATGTAGACACCTTCGGGTGATTTTGTAGCCATATGGTTTTGACATCATTGTATCATGACACTTATGATTATATATATATATATATGAGATGATTCATCTTTGCGGTAGCTATATGCATGTGTACCTATGTCATGAGATGTTCTTATGTTGTATGTTTCCATGTGATGAGATGTTTCATGATGTATGTTTCTATGTGATGGTTATGATATGGATGCAAATATGTACATAATGAAATGTAATATTTTTGTTCTTTTATGTTTTAATATGTTATGCATGCAAATGTGAATGTATGAAATGCAGATGAATATGATAATATAGATAACTGTGATGAAAATGTAAGATATGCTAACATGTGTTGTGTGCAGGATGTGATGCAAATGTGATATCTATATGTATGTACGAAATAATTAATATGTGGTAATGCAGGTGCAATTACATGAAATGCAGATATTCTTGGACGTAGTTTTGTGCATTTGTATGATATGACCACCTCACAGCCATGGATTGGCAGGTTTGAGTACTAGCGGCATGTTATTGATGAGATTGATACGGTGATATGGAGGCCATATGTGGGATGTGAGCAGTGAGAGGATGATGCAGTAGAGCTACCTTACAGCTTCAAGAGTAGGTATCTGATTGGGCGAACACCCTATGTACTGGAGAGGCAGCTGATTGACAGAGTATGTAGGTAGTTTGGCAGGATCCAACGGATGCCACGGGGTTCAGGCATGTATGCACGGATGGTCAGGGATCAGGTGCACTTTGGGCCATTGCTTTCATATGATCAAGCTATTACACAGCTAGTGGAGATGATGCCCTTACCCTAGGATATGTGGCCAGAGATCGAGGATGCCGGCATGGATGCAGAGTACACAACGTATTGGGTCGAGCATCCATTCCCACGCCTGACAGATCCAAGAGAGCTGCTAGACGAAGGTGGTGGTGGGGATGGTGATGACGATGGAGATGATGGGGGTAGAGGCCGACAGAGGAGGAGGGGTGCAATTGGAGAGAGGAGGGTGGTGCCGTGGAGGGAGGTCGAAGAGGATAGACAGGCTCGGATTGTGAGGGGTCACGGTGGATTGACGCTACAGGTCCCAGCAGCACAAGGTCCCAGATAGGTGCAGGGACAGGGACAGAGGTAGGTAGAGGTACAACCACTATTATAGGCACAGGCATAGGGACAGGCAACCATACAGGGTGAGCCACAGGTAGAGTCACAGGGGGCTGAGGAGGAGGAGGATAAGCTGGTTGAGCTAAGGGAGATCTGCCAGGGATAGGCTGATGAGATCCAGGAGTTGGAGAGTGAGAGGGATAGCCTCATGAGGCGGCTCAGAGATACTAAGCAGGAGTGAGACCATGCCATTCAGCGCTACACAGAGCCTGAGACAACACTGAGGGCTAGGAGATAGGCGGCAAAGGACACAAGGGTGGGATATGCCTATGTGCTATGGGTAGGAGAGGAGATAGGCTACTGGCGGGATCTATATTATGGTGTAGTGCCACCAGATCAGCAGGCGAGGAGCTTCCGTAGACCATCACGGATAGCGACAGCTACTGGAGGGAGCCAGAGGAGATAGGCATGTAGCGGTGGGGTTATGGGTCCTCCACCACCACTAGATAGAGGGGACAAAAGAGATGATCATGAGGCAGGTCCTTCTAGGGCTCAGATTTAGTCGAGGCCAGGCGGCTCCGAGGGAGGGAGGTCATCATAGCCATAAAGGGCTCCCTATGTATCAGTATTCTACCATTTTGTATTATGATGTAGACACCTTCGGGTGATTTTGTAGCCATATGGTTTTGACCTCATTGTATCATGACACTTATGATTATATATATATATATATATATATATATATATATATTCGATGATTCATCTTTGCGATAGCTTAATGCATGTGTACCTATGTGATGAGATGTTCTTATGTTGTATGTTTCTATGTGATGAGATGTTTCATGATGTATGTTTCTATGTGATGGTTATGATATGGATGCAAATATGTACATAATGAAATGTAATATTTTTGTTCTTTTATGTTTTAATATGTTATGCATGCAAATGTGAATGTATGAAATGCGGATGAATATGATAATATAGATAACTGTGATGAAAATGTAAGATGTGCTAACATGTATTGTGTGCAGGATGTGATGCAAATGTGATATCTATATGTATGTATGAAATAATTAATATGTGGTAATGCAGGTGCAATTACACGAAATGCAGATATTTTTGGACGCAGTTTTGTGCATTTGTACGATATGATCACCTCACAACCATGGATTGGTAGGTTGGATTACTAGCGGCATGTTATTGATGAGATTGATACGGTGATATGGAGGCCATACCTGGGATGTGAGTAGTGAGAGGATGATGCAGTAGAGCTACGCTACACCTTCCGGAGTAGGTATCTGATTGGGCAGACACCCTATGTACTGGAGAGGTAGCTGATTGATAGAGTATGTAGGCAGTTTGGCAGGATCCAGTGGATGCCACGAGGTTCAAGCATGTATGCGCGGACGGTCAGGGATCAGGTGCACTTTAGTCCATTGCTTTCATATGATCAAGTTGTTACATAGCTAGTGGAGATGATGCCCTTACCCTAGGATATGTGGCCAGAGATCGAGGATGCCGGCATGGATGCAGAGTACACAACATATTGGGCCGAGCATCCATTCCCATGCCTGACAGATCCAAGAGAGGTGCTAGATGAAGGTGGTGGTGGGGATGGTGATGATGATGGAGATGATGGGGGTAGAGGCCGACGAAGGAGGAGGGGTGCAGTGGGAGAGAGGAGGGTGGCACTGTGGAGGGAGGGCAGAGAGGACAGACAGGCTCGGATTGTGAGGGGTCGCGGTGGAATTCTGCTACAGGTCCCAGCAGCACAAGGTCCCAGACAAGTGCAGGGACAGGGACAGAGGCAGGTAGAGGTGCAGCCACTGGTATAGGCACAGGCATAGGGACAGGCACCCATACAGGGTGAGCCATAGGCAGAGGCACAAGGGGTTGAGGAGGAGGAGGATAAGCTAGTTGAGCTAAGGGAGATCTGCCAGGGATAGGCAGATGAGATCCAGGAGTTGGAGAGGGAGAGGGATAGCCTCACGAGGTGGCTCAAAGATACTGAGCGGGAGTGATACCAGGCCATTCAGTGCTACACAGAGGCTGAGACAACACTAAGGGTTGGGAGACAGGTGGCAAAGGACACAGGGGTGGGATATGCCTATGTGCTATGAGCAAGAGAGGAGACAGGCTACTGGCGGGATCTATATTATGGTGTAGTGCCACCAGATCAGTAGGCGAGGAGCTTCTGTAGACCATCGCGGACAGCGACAGCTACAGGAGGGAGCCAGAGGAGACAGGCATCTAGCTGTGGGGTTATGGGTCCTCCACCACTATCAGATAGAGGGGACAAGAGAGATGATCCTAAGGCAGGTCCTTCTAGGGCTCAAATTTCATCGAGGCCAGGCAACTCCGAGGGAGGGAGGTCATCATAGCCGTAGAGGGCTCCCTATGTATCAGTATTGTACCATTTTGTATTATGATGTAGACACCTTCGGGTGATTTTGTAGCCATATGGTTTTGACATCATTGTATCATGACACTTATGATTATATATATATGAGATGATTCATCTTTGCTGCAGCTATATGCATGTGTACCTATGTGATGAGATGTTCTTATGTTTAATGTTTCTATGTGATGAGATGTTTCATGATGTATGTTTCTATGTGATGGTTATGATATGGATGCAAATATGTACATAATGAAATGTAATATTTTTGTTCTTTTATGTTTTAATATGTTATGCATGAAAATGTGAATGTATGAAATGCAGATGAATATGATAATATAGATAACTGTGATGAAAATGTAAGATGTGCTAACATGTGTTGTGTGCAGGATGTGATGCAAATGTGATATCTATACGTATGTATGAAATAATTAATATGTGGTAATGCAGGTGCAATTACATGAAATGCAGATATTTTTGGTGTGTCATTATACTCAGTCATGTGATAGCGGGCTACACGGACTCAGGAAGGATGATGGAAGTCAATCAAGAAAGGGGGATGGAAGATAGAAGATATGATAGTGAAAGAGCTTCTTGTGCATTATCATCATTGAGCTTTATTATGGAAAGATAGGTTATGACAATCGAGGCATATGTTTGACCAAGAAAGTGATTGTACCCATTTGCATGGAGATAAGATAGTCACAAACAAGGAATGCCCCAGTCACACTAGATTCATAGTGTCCTCATATCCTTGGACAAGTCATAGTATTACTAAGAGACAATCCATAGACAACAAATACAAATAGGTGATGATACCCCATCCTTGCCTTTCTAGTCAAAGACATCCTGGAGATAGAATCTCTAGTGAGAGACATCCTGGAAAAGCTAAAAGACATGTTACCAAAAAGATAACATCAAAACAGAAAAGCAAGACTCGACACCAACATTCACTGTAGTCCTCAAATTTAGTGTCTCTTGTCATTTGTATAGGTCTTATTTGATTGTGGTCACAATGTTTACTTTCACAAAAATGATAGACAACATGGAACCATAATGTTGTCTGAGTCTGTTGAAAGATTTGATTTATTGAAGCCCATTGTTGCTGCTGTGTCTTATCTGAAACTGACTGAATCCATCAAACTGATACTTTATTGCAGAGAAAATGGAACTTTATTGCGGATTGGTGATACAAGTGTTGTTTTATTGTGGATTGTGTGCTGATAGACTGAAGAAAATTGGAAGAAACTATACTCCTCAACACATGTGATGTTCTTAGTTCCACACCCATCACTAGACGTAGGATTTGCCTTAGCCACAGATAGGAGCTGATTTATTATGAATGGAAAGGGATGAAAAGGGAGGTTTATTATGAATGGCTAACCAATCTTGGGTAGATCAATAACAAGCCATGATGGGAATGTGTAAGTTTATTATGAATGAATGGGTTGTGAGTGTGTGAAAAGTGAAAGGATGAAATGGAATCCTAAAGGAGGGAGGAGCAATGTCTCTATGCATGGCGCTGGTGACCCAATTTTCACCATGGTACTTGCCCAGGGCACCACTGAAGTGGTTTTCACCGTTGGATGAAATTATTTCTCTTTACTTTTTTTTTTTTTGTCACAAGGTGCCTGTTTGCCAGGTTTTCACCAAGTAACAATTTTTATGTTTTTTATTATTTTTTTTTTGTATTTTTGGAATTTTTGAATTTTTTTTGTATTTTTTGAATTAGGATACTCTGAAGAGCTATGTGTAAAACTTGCGAAGGTGCATGCTATTGATAGGATCCTCCAAAGGTTCACCTTTTGTGGTTGAGAGCTGATATGCACCAGATCCATATGCTGCTATAATGATGTAAGGGCCAAGCTAGTTTGGTTCGAACTTGCCCTTCTTCTCTCTATCTTGCTGATTTTTGGGGTTTTCTCTGAGAACCAAATCACCTACCTCAAATGTGCGAGGCTTGACTTTATGATTGTAGCTACAATTCATTCATTGTTGATAAGCCTTAAGATGATTAAAAGCAGTTTGTCTTCATTCATCCAATAGTTCAAGTTCTTGTAAGCGAGAGACCCTGTAGTCTTCATCACTGATAATGTGTCGTAAAGAGACTCATAAAGAGGGAAACTCGACCTCAATAGGCAAGATAGCTTTAGTTTCATAGACAAGTGAATAGGGTGTAGCTCCTGTAGGTGTGCGGACACTTGTGCGATAGGCCCAAAGTGCGGGATTAAGTTGGATATGCCAATTATGGCTAGCATCGTCGACTATCTTTTTTAAGATTTTAAGGATTGTTTTATTAGATGCCTCAACTTGACCATTACCTTGAGGGTAATAAGGTGTGGAGAAATGATGGAAAATATGGAAGCGATCATAGAGTTCATGAACATCCTAATTTTTGAAGGGACGCCCATTGTCGGTAATAATGGAAACAGGAATACCGTATCGACAAATGATATAGTTGAGAATAAATGTAGCAAATTGTTTTCTAGTGACTTGCATGAGAGGCATGGCTTCGATCCATTTTGTGAAATACTCAGTGGCAGTGATAATGAATTTATGACCATTGGAGGATGGAGGGTGAATCTTGCCTATGAGATTGAGTCCCCACTGACAAAAGGGCCAAGGAGTCGCAATTGGTTGAAGTTCTTGTGCTGGCGCATGGATGAGGTCTCCATGAAGTTGACATTGCTTACATTTTCTGACAAACTGATATGAGTCTTTTTCTATACTAGGCCAATAATATCCAGTCCTGATGAGTTTCTTGGCTAAGGTAGGACCACTAGAATGTGGACCACATATATCCCTTCATGTACTTCACATAACGCAATATGAGCTTTGTTGCTTTCTAAAAATCTAAGAAGAGTGCCATCTAGACCTCAACGGTATGGGATATCGGCTAAAATGACATATCGAGAAGATTGGTGAATGAAAGTGCGACGTTGGTTATTGGATAGATCAGGAGGTAGGGTATTATCATGGAGATATGTGAAAATGGAACCATATAACTGGGACTCAGAACCGACGACACATATCATCTTAGTAGGAGTGATTTCATATGAAGGAACCAAAAGTTTATCCACCAAGAACTCATAGCGAGTCTCATTTGGAGGTAGATCAATCAGTGAAGCGATTGTAGCCATGGTATCTGCAGCTCGATTATGCTCTCTTGGTATCCGCTCAAAGTCTATCTTTGTGAAATGTTGTTTCAAGTCATCCACCATTCTTTTGTAAGGCATTAATTTCTCATCTTTTGTTTGATAGTCATCAGTTGCTTGACGGATTACAAGTTGAAAGTCCCCAAAAACACGAAGTTCCTAGATCTTCCACTGAACTACAATCCGTAATCCTGTTGTTAATGCCTCATATTTTTGCTATGTTATTAGTGTAAGGAAATGATAAGCGGTATGATTTTGGTATAAAATCCCCTTGAGGAGGTGTAAAGAGGATGTCAGCTCCTACCCCATGCTGTGTGTGTGAGCCATCAAAGTATAGTTGCCATTGTTTCATGTGCGACACTGTTAAAATGGATTCATCTAGAAATTCTGAAGGTAGAGGAACATCATCTATCATGGGACCATCCGCTAACTGATCTGCGATAGCTTGTCCTTTGATTGCTTTTCTGTCCACATACTCGATGTCAAATTCACTCAGGAGAATCACCCATTTGGCTAGTCCCCCAGTAAGCGTTGCTTTATTGAGAAGGTATTTCAATGGATCGATCCTTGCAACCAACATAGTCTTATGAGTTAGCATGTAATGTCGTAATTTCTGTGAAGCAAAGACCACGACGAGACTTGCATGCTCAATTGGTGTGTAGTTTAGCTCATATCCTACCAATGTGCGACTGATATAGTATACTGCCTTTTCTTTGCCCTCAGCAACTTGTTGTGCTAAGAGTGCCCCTAGTGTTGTTGAAGTGGCTGATATGTACAGTAATAAAGGCTGATCTGGAATTGGTGGCATCAAAACTGGCAGATTTAGAAGATAATCTTTGAGTATTTAGAAAGCCTATCGACAATTATCATACCATTTGAATTTGATGTTTTTATGTAGTAGGTGCTGAAAGGGATTACATTCATCTGCAAGTTGTACTATGAATCTTCGTATGGACTAGAGTCTCCCTTGCAAAGATTGAAATTGACTAATATTTCTTGGTGGTTGCATCTCTAGGATGGCTTTGACTTTTGCTAGATTGGCTTCGATTCCTCTTTCTGATACAATGAATCCTAGGAGCTTCCCGGAGGTTACTCCAAAGACACATTTCTTGGGGTTTAATCTTACTTTGTATTTTTTCAACCGATCAAAGACGATTGAAAGTATGTCCAAATGTGTATCTCTATCTACTGATTTTCCCAAGAGGTCATCCACATAATCTTCCACAGTAACATGCATGAGATCATGAAAGATAGTAGTCATGGCTCTTTGATATGTAGCGCCTGCATTTTTTAGCCCAAAGGGCATGACATTCCAACGGAAAGTTCCCCAAGGACAAGTGAATGCTATTTTGTGCTGGTCTTCAGATGCAATTTTTATTTGATTATAACCAAAGAATCCATCCATCAAAGATAACATCACATGACCTGCTATGAGATCGACAATCAAGTCAATATTTGGTAATGGAAAATAATCCTTAGGACAAGCTTTGTTGATGTCTCTGAAATCTGTACATATTCTGATACTACGATCTGGTTTACTGACAGGCACTAAGTTGAAGATCCATTCAGGATAATCAATTGGGTGTATGAATCCGACATCCAATAATTTCTCAAGTTTTGCTTTGACTAGTAATGCCACTTGTGGATGCATCTTTCTTAATTTCTATTTCACTGGTTTTGCCCCCAGTTTAACTGTCAAATGATGCATTACCAAATTGGGATCCAATCCAGGCATATCGGAGTATGACCATGCAAAGTTGATTTGTCGCTCTGTGAAGAAACTTATGAATTTTGACCTTTCTAACTCTATCAAAGATTGAGCCAAGAATATGTTGTGTGGAACTTCTTCCATACCAATATTTGTTTTGATAGTCTCCTCTACCAACATGGATGACTTTTCCTCATATGATGCTAGGAGAATGTTGAGCCTTCCATCTTTGGGTGCCTCAAAGAGGTTTTTGCCCTCAGATACGTCCTTTCTTTTTACTTTTTTGGGGTCAGACAGCGCCATAGTGTGGTTTTTGCCATAAGACCCTTGGTTTGTTTTTATTTTTATATTTTTGCGACTAGAAGGCCCGACACCCTCACCGAAATATGCCATGCTATTGAGTTCTATAGTGTATCTCGCTTTATGGTCCCCAGGGGGAAGATCATCTCATATGCCAAGATAGTCAATAAAAGCTTCATCATTTTGGAATGTGTCAAGCTGTGTAGGTCCTTCATGATCCCAGTCAATAAGCTGGTGATGAACGAGGGGAAGGCCTTTAATGTCTTCGAAGTTAGCGGGGCTAAGAGTGAAGATGTAGTTATATTCAGGTATGTCGAGGTAATTATCGAGGTCATCGTTGGCACTCTCCTCATCAGTCTCGATCATGAACGAACCCGAATTATCATCACCAGTAGCGCATTCTAGGACAAGTGTTCTCATTCTATGTGATTTCGACCAAGAACCTAGAGACAAAGACTGTATGGATTCCTCTAGAGTTGTTTCTTGACGAACTTTGAATTTCCTATTAAACTAATCTTCTTCTATTGGGTCATCTGGCTCTCTGAATGTCTCGGTGAGCTCGTAGTCACTGGAGGATTTGTCTGAACCCCATTCCCATTCATTGGAGTCTGTAGAATAGCGATTTTCTTGTTGAATTTTGGAATCTTTGATTTGTAATGCTTCTTTTGTCTTTTGAGTCATGAAACCAAGTCCCTAGCGTTCCTTTTTGAATGTCAATTCAGGTTGTAAAGGTTCAATGATGCCTTCCTTTCTTAGCCCAAGAGGGCTTTTGCCATCATACCCAAATTTTTGTAGAATCTTGAACCCTTTGCCATACTTCTGACATGGTATACTGATGAGATCTTGTGTATCATCTTCAAGGTCTTTGTAAAGCATTTTGTATAAATCTTCCTCTTCCAGTTCACCCCATCTTTGAAAGATAGTAGGGTCCCATTTGAGTATAATGATAGATTCTTGCTTATTAGGATGTGGTCTTCCATATTCTTTTGGTGAACTCATGACTTGTTATAAGTACATGGTCTGATTCAAAGTGTATTCACCCATGCCTTTGTCCTGGAATTTGCCCTTAAGTTCACCCTATTTTGATGTCAAAGGTTTTAATGACTCAGGATCAATGTATGTAGAAGAAGGAACAGCTTCGTGATTACTGGGAATGATGGTCTCGGTTTTTGGTCTCAAGTTATTGCAATATATGAATGGATTAGGATCACCATTAACTGTTATCTCAACTCCATTGTGAGGAAACTTGATGCATTGGTGATATGTAGATGGGACCGCCCTCATTTCATGAATCCAAGGAAATCCTAGCAATATGTTGTATGTGAGATCAAGATCAAGTACTTGACAAACCACATCCTTTGTAACTAGCCCAACTCTGAGAGGTAAGGTGACTATGCCCTTGAATGAACGCTCTTCATCATCATATGCCTTAATGGTAATTTTGTTTGTAGAATTCATAGCTTTGTCAGAATATCCCAATTGTTTAACAGTGCTCAATGTACAAATGTTTAGACCTGCTCCTCCATCTATCAGGACTCATTTGATTCTATGTTTGTGTATGAAGGCTTGAATGTGTAATGGTGCATTATGTGGCTGACTTACGGAGGTGTCATCGACTTCTGTGAATGTAAGGGAGTGTGGAATGGAAAGGTATCCCACCATGGCTTAAAATTGGTCCACTTTCAGATCAGTAGGAATAGCAATTTCTCTCAAGATTTTGTCAAGAATGGATTTATGTGCGGGGGATATGCGTAGGAGCTCAAGAATGGAGATGAGCGCGAGTGTCTTCCCTAACTATTCTACAAGGTCATGCTTAGGCTTGGTTGATGAGGAAGTAGTGTTTTTAGTTGGAGCACCTTGCAAAGTGAATTTACCTTGATGGGTTGTATCATGACATTTAGAGGTAGGTTCGGAAGAAGATCCAATGCCTTTTAGAATGATCTTGGGTCTCTGGGTAGAATTCTCAGGGGTTTTGTCCTTGATGATAATGGTAGAGACATAATTGTGCATTGAAATGTGATTGATGGTTGAATCATAGTTATAAGATGCTCTGGTATAGTTGGTTTGGTCATCTATGGCTGCAGCTTTTCCCTTGTCATGCTTTGGGAATGGTTCCTTAAACATTTCATGTTCTTGATTGGATGAGTGCCCTTCAAACTCAATGTCACCTCTATCAATGCGATCTTGTATGATGTTCTTCAGTCGATGGCAATTTCCTATCTTATGACCCTTTCTCTTATGAAACTCACAATACGCGTCATCATTCCACCAATTTGGTTTGACCTTTGGCTCATATGGAGGAAAATATGGAATAGTGATTACCTTGTTTGCCACTAGCTTTTTGAAAACTGACTCAAGTGGTTCTCCCAATAGAGTGTACTTCCTTCATGATCTGGAAGTTGTTTGAGTATTCACTTGATTGTTTGTAGAGCTTGATCTAGAAAAAATGAATTTGGGTCACACTGTATTGGCATCAACAACACGATCATTGACTGTGTTCTTGTTTTTATTCCAAAATCTTGGCTTATCTTTTCCTTTAAAGTCATCTTTGTTTTCCTTGAATATCTTAATGACTCCTTGTTCAATTAGGACCTTTTTTGTCGCTAAGCCTTTTTCAATGACGTCCTTGAAGGTAGACAAACAAGCTTTTCGTAGATCATAGTCAATGTCTTTGTTAACATTTTGGGTGAACATCTCTACCATTTGTTTTTGTGGAATCTCGCAAGAGCATCTGCTGGCTAGATTTCTCCATCTTTCTAAAATGATGCAAAAGACTCTCCCTCTTTTGGCTAGGTGGAAGTTGGGAGAACCATTCCATAGCTTGATCACCTAAGCTTTGTGGGAATAATCTCATCAAATATGTCTCTTCTGCTGCTACCTCAATGCAGGCTATGAAAAATTGTCTTATGTGTGCCTTAGGATTCCCTTTGCCTCTGTACTTATCAAATTTAGGCATCACAAAGTGTGTAGGAAAAGGAGGCATTGGAATGCTCTTGTCAAATGGATAAGGACATATGTCTCTCATTGTGTATGTTGGCTTTGGTGTATTTATGTCCTCCATTTTTTCTTTTAAGTCCTTGATTTGTTGCTCCAAATTGTTCTTAGGTGGAGATCGACTACTTGGACCATATCCGATGCTTGAGGCACCAATTGGAGGAGGAGCATGTTGCATATATGGATGGTATTGATCATACACATGTTCATATGGAGGAGGTCTATAATGATGTTGTGTATATGGACCACTTGGTATAGATTCATGTTGAGGAACGAAATATCTTCTTTGTCCATGTATACCATATTCTATGGGCATGTCATGAGTTTGTTCTAGTGTGTTGCCCCCAAATTTGACACGGGGTTTCCTTGTGTCCAAATTTTGAGCATGCCTTTGAATATCCAATTGCTTGGGTGGTTTATCCTTAGCATTGGTATGTGGTTGAGCATATTTCTCTGCATAAGACTTCCATAATGGTCTGCGAAGGTGAGTATCATATGCTTGACCATGTGTGTATGGGACCTCTAGTTTTTGAAACAAAGATGATGGTGATTCAAGCACAAGATGTGGTCCTTTGTTGCCTCCACTATTAGGCCTCCTTTGATCCATGTGGGAGTGAGTTTGTTGCAAAGGTTGATTTTCTATTATTTGAGACATGTCAAAATCATGAGGGATCTTGGCTCCACTTTGTGCCATCACTTGTAGAAAATATTGTCTATCTCTCCTCATTATTTCCTCAACCAATCGATTAAAATGGGGATTCATAATGGTGTCTTCCACTATTGCTGAATGTACTGAAATGTTGTCCATATTGTCATTGTGTGTATCATTGTTGTTTGTAGTGTCCATGTGCTCAACATTTGGAATGTTTCTATAAGCATCTATGTCAGGTAATGTAGTGTGATCAGAATTGAAAAAGATATCATTGTCATACTCATAGGAACCCATGTTTGCGGACTCTTGAGCCTCTTTAGTTTCTCTCATTTTGGGAACGAGTTTCAACCATGAACTAGGTATTGACCAAGATGTGTTAGACTAGATGAAAAATGGAAAGAGTATGGAAGACCAAGAATTGGATGGAATGTAAATGAATCTGAGGTTTACTTGCAATGTCCAAAGTGTAAGATCAAGTATGTATGTAGTAGAGTAGGTGTGGCTTCCAAACAGAGGATAGTTTCTCTTGATGAGGTAAGTTGACCTTGACTCTAAGTAAGACCAAATGAGACCCAAAGGTGATAGACCTTGATGAGGGACCACTTAGCAAAATGTTGTTGTATGTAGTGTGTTGACAAAGTAAGATGAGGACAAACAAGTGACCTTTTGACTCAAGTTTAGACAAATGTGAATGTAATGTAAGATGTAAAGCAATGATGGACTTTGTGAGACCCAAAGACAGGTTGAATGCTTGATGAAAACCTGAAGAGATAACCTAGGAAGCTCAAGAATTCTGAAACTAACTGTGTTTGTTTGCTGGACTATAAAAGTTTTTTAATACTGAACACAGACGCACCTGTATACTGCACAGACATGATTTCCTAACACAGATGCAATTCTGAGACTTTGTAAATGCAATGTTGAAACTGAGAACACAAACGCATTACTACCCTTCACAGACGTGGCTATACAACATAGACGCGGTTATATCAGACACAAATGCATTTCTGTAAAATTTGTGCAATTTTTTCCAATTTGTGAAGTTATTTTGTGACCAAATCTGAATGTTTGACTTTTTTTCATGACAAGAGGACACAATGTTGATGAAGACTCAATGTTTCCAAGTGTCTAGACAAAAATGACTCAAATAAAAGTGTGTTGTTTGATGTAAAATTGTTTTGCATACACTTGAAGACACAAAAGGCACAATGTTTTGCTGTTTGGTCTTGAATGTTTGATTGTTCAAAATAAGTCAAGCACAATTCTTATGGCTGACCAAGATAATAATTGTTGATCCCACATGAGGTTTTACCCCTAAGGCTATGTGATTCAGAGCGGATACTTAGATGCTTGACCTCACTGGCTCCACCCTCGGCACTCACTTCTCAGGTCAGCCAAGCATCAGTCCCCACGAAAACTCCCTATGGTGAACTTTGTATCTCTACTAAGAACCGTATGTGTGTGGGCCGCTACCAAAGGTCTGACCTCCTGCCCCAACAACTAGAAGGATTTGGGCTTCTAAAACAAAAAGGTGCTAGTAAGGGCATCCACTCGTGTGGCCATACATGCGGCACTTTCAGCTCTGTAAATATAGAAGGCTCCCAGTCGGTAGGGGTTACACCCTACAAATGATCAAATAAATTTGATCAAACGGGTTTATGGGGAGACATAGTGTCGGTATGAACTAATTTGCACACGTTATCCATAGTTTTCACCATGAATACAGTTGTTTACTAGTAGTCCTAATGACCACACGGGGAGATAGTCCCTCTAAAGATTAACAAAAAGAGCCTATTGCTCAAGACACAAAATACAATGGTTCAATTTTAGTGCACCAATTGAAGTTTTTGCTAGTCTATGAAAACAAAACACACAATATAAAAAAATAAAAAATTTCCAAAAACCCTCACCAAGGTCCTGCAACAAAGATTTGTTAGTAGTTTGGATTGTTTGAAATAATCACCCCTTCTTGCAAGCACACAAGTTAGGTAAATTTTAAACCCAAAAGACTTTGTGAAAATAGGGGCCTTCACCAAAACAATTTTGTTTTCAAGACAAGCTGCACCAATTTCGTTAGCTAGATTTGCAAATGGTAGCTCAAAATAATCTAGATCTAAAAATCGAATGACTAAAAACCGAATCAATAAAACTCCAAAAATGAAATCAATGCACAAAGACACGGTTACCCCAAATACAGACATGGATTTCTAACGCAAATGCGCTTTTGTGAAACATAGACGCAGTTTTAGAATGCAGATGTGGTTTCAGAACACAAACGCGGCTGAAAATCCCATAGACGCGATTAGAAAACATAGATGTGGTTTTCCGAATCTGCAAAAAAAAAAAAAAATACTGTCGAGGATGTAAACGCAATCCAAGATGTCACAAACGTGGCAGAAAACCATAAATGCGATCCGAAGGTATGCAGATGTGAAAATGCCAAAATGTCATCAAAAATGTCAGATCTGCAACTTCAAAACACAATATCTACAACAAGGATGTTAAATGCAAAAGGGACAAGAGTCCCACCTGGCGTGCCAAAATGTATATGGTGAAAATGGATACAACAATATTGAAAGACTAAATAGATTCAACCACAAAACCCTAGCCTAACAACAACAAAGATTCACCATAACATAGGAAGATTACCTAAGACAATGGAAATCAAATGAAATCACAAAGATTATACCATCACATGTCCAATAGGCTTTGAATCTCCATTCTTCCTACTCCATTGATCTTGCTTGATATATTTGCTCTCAGATTTTGTGTGTGCACAAGAGTTCAACAAAGAACGAAAATGTGGTTGCAAGTAGGATTGCATATGCCAAGTAGTCAATTGATCAAATAGTTAGGTAGTTAGGGTTTTAATAATGAAGGAAGCATCTCCTTATATAGAAGACACAATATGAAATGGAGGGATAAGATTGAGAGGTGTAAAAGGAGGTCGGCTATGATTAGAGGGTAGGTAAAGAAAATAATAAAATAATGAAAGGGTAGGTAGTGTAGGAGTTAAGAGATGAATGACATGTGTCATGGGTAGAAAAGGCTAATGAATTAATTAAATAAATAAAGATTTATTTAATTAATAGAAGAAGTGGGATAATTAAATAAATAAGATATTTATTTAATTTAGGAAAAGGATAATTTAAATAAATAAATATATTTATTTAAATGAGAAATAAGGCTAGAAGAGGATAAATGAATGAATTAAATAAATAAAGATTTATTTAATTAATAGAAGAATTAGGCTTAGATAATTAAATAAATAAAATATTTATTTAATTAGACATGACAATTTTAGGTGTCTATAGATAGCACAAACAAAGAGAATGTAGATCTGATTGTAGGAAGAAGATGAAGTTGAGGAAAAGGGGGAGGAGGGTAAAGAACAAGAAGGAAGGAGATGGTATGCTCTCCAAAATCGCATTGAGGCAAGCAGGTTTTCTCCTGAAAAAGAAGAAAAGCAATGACTACAGTCTCCACCATGTAAAGTAATGCATAAAGGAATGGGAATAAAAAATGCACGGGAAGCAAGACGAGGTGTCTCAAGGGTGAAAAAACATCATCATGCACAAAGAATTGATGATTCAGATGATTCTCTTCTTGTGGATAAGATGGATCAGGGTCTTGTTGGTTCATTATCATGGATGCATGTGCGAAATAGAAACTTTGGTCAGCAATGGGTTTGTGGCGGACTTGACATGCATAATGCAATTGCATGTGGTTTGAAAGTTGCAGCATCTGGATGGGGACACCAAGGTGATATGTTTGGTTATGGAGGTGTAGGTGCACAACCTATTGAGCCTAGTTCAAAAGGTGGAGCTGACATTCAACCCTTGCAGGTTGATGAAACAGTGAGTTTTGATGATATTGGAGGGCTTTCTGACCACATTGATGCATTGAAAGAAATAGTTCTTTTCTCTCTTCTCTATCTCAATTTATTTGCAAACTATCACATCTCTCCTCCAAGGGGAGTCTTATTGTGTGGTCCTCCAAGAACTGGAAAAACATTGATTGCAAGGTCTTTAGTATGTGCAGCTTCCAAGGCGGGACAGAAAGTAAAATTTTACATGTGAAAGGGAGCTGATGTGCTCAGCAAGTGGGTTGGGGAAGGTGAGTGGTAGCTGAAATTACTTTTTGAAGAAGCACAAAGGAACCAACCATCCATAATATTTTTTGATGAAATAGATGGTCTTGCCCCAGTGAGGTCTAGTAAACAAGAACAAATTCACAATTCTATTGTATCTACGCTTCTTTCTCTAATGGATGGTCTAAACTCTAGAGGTCAAGTAGTGCTTATTGGAGCAACAAACAAGATTGATTCTATTGATGGAGCTCTTCGTCGGCCTGGTCGGTTTGATCGTGAATTTATATTTTCCTTCAATCCACACAAGAAAGTGAAAGAATCCTTTATCAGAGGAATTAAGAATAGAATTAGTAGTAGCTTTCTAGGGTATAATGGTGCCGATTTAAAAGCTTTGTGCACAGAAGCTGCAATTAATGCTTTTCGTGAGAAATATCCTCAAGTATACACTAGTGATGATAAGTTTGTCATAGATTTGGATTATGTGAAAGTAGAGAAGCATGATTTCTTTGAAGCTATGCCTACTATTATTTTTAAAATTACCAAGCGTCAACCTCCCCTTTGACCGTAAAACACAGTGGGGAGTCATAGAAACACAAACAAAAGAAGAAGAAGAAGAATTTGCAAAAGAGAGCCCTGTGCAGGAGGTAGAATCTCAACCATAGCCTTTAGATGTATCATGACAAGCATAAGCATGACCACAATCCCAAGCTCAAGAAAAGGTGCCTTGTATTAGCATCCTACCTCGCCGAATTGTTGCAGCCCACACCTAATCTATGCAATGCAGCTTATTTAAGTGTAAGTAAGTCAAACTCTTACAATGCATCTCTACTTTTATCACGACTGGCAAATCCAACAAGTGACATGTAGACAAATAAATGGTTTTGTTCTTGAGATGGTGTTTCACTCCTTGTGTGTAATGTTTTACTTTTCCTTGGTTTGCCACCATATTTCTCCTCGTATTTTTATGGTAACTATATATATTTTTTTAATAAATGCGAAAATGCACACAGTTTAGAATCAAAAAGTCTCTTTTATTAGAGGATGTTTCCTTGTGTCATAAGCTTTTTTCTATTTGTATGGGTTTATGATTTATCACTCTTATGTATATAGAACTCAAATTTAGATGTTGTTAAATAGTGTATGCGAAAACCTCTTCTATTTTTTTTAATACCAAGAGGATGTATAATTCTATCTGTATCCAATTTTCAATTCACTTGGGTTTATCACCGGGAAGCTAAACCCACAAGAATTGAACACTTTCCTTCTAGTGATTGCTCCAACTTCTACTCTATAGGTCAGTTGATGGTTTTAATTTTTGCAATGGCTTAGGTTTTGTTATGGAATATAACTGAGGTCTTATTTATGAATTTGGAGTGGGTAGGGTTGCATAGCTCAAAGAAACATAAGATAAATGGAAAAAACAATCATTTAGTGGATTTCTTGCATTAGTGTACTCTCATACATCAAAATGGTGTCTTGATTGGTGGTGACATTAAAAAACTGATATCTTGTTTGGTGTTGATCTTGTATAGGAGTTGTCTTCCTAATTTTCTGTTTAGATGTCTAAAGTTATTTGATTGTCCATGAACTTGAAGTTTGCAAGATATATAACAAATTTTCAGCTTTACATAGGGTAGAATATTCTTGTCTTAACAGCTTCAGTTGATATCATAGTTAATGAACGCTTATTGTAAAGACATGTCAATACTGTTGCCACCAATGCAATTTTGTAGCCAAATGAAGAAATAAATCATATAAATGTAAACCAAATTCTTTGTTAGTGCTGGACATTATTACAATTTCTTGGATTATATATCTACAGCTGAATTTGCCCCTAATGTCCCGGGATAGTGGTTCCAGATGAAAGATATTGTTGAGGCAAGTCTTTTATAATCAAGGGAATGGGCTCCTTAACATCCAAGGTCAAAGTCTGGAATAATGAAGAATAATGAAGAAAAATATCTTCATTCTTCTTCATTGCTGAATTTATATTTTCCTTACTCAATCGTAAACCACGAGTTGAGATATTAAAGATCCACACAAGAAAGTGAATGAATCCTTTATTAGAGGAATTAAGAATGGAATTAGCAGCAACTTGTGTGCGGTATTGTGGTGCTGATTTAAAAGCTTTGTGCACATAAGCTGCAATTAATGCTTTCCGTGAGAAATATCCTCAAGTATACACTAGTGATGATAAGTTTGTCATAGATTTGGATTCTGTGAAAGTAGAGAAGAATGAATATGATAGAATTATAGGCATGTATATGTTATAGTAATGTTGGCAACACTTAATGATCTTTGCAAGTTATATACATGTTTCCATTTATAATAAATGATAAGGTATTTGTTTAATAATCTATTTGAAATATAGAGATATGGATTGCAAAATGAGAAGGCCAATAAGCCTTTCGAGTTCATGAGAGGTGAAGATGGTTTTCAGTGGTTCCCTCCACAAGTTGCAGTTCATTGAAGTTAATGAATTACAACAGTTGTCTGATATGTGCTTTATATATTCTATTACCACTCTTAGATTCTATGCCTAGCAACTTAGTCAAGTTTAGTACTAGAGCTCTATTATTTGCTTATGTAAGTTTTAAACTGAGTCTAATTTCTAGTTAGTTTTGAACGGTTCCCTCCACAAGTTGCAGTTCATTGAAGTTAATGAATTACATCAGTTGCCTGATGTGTGCTTTATATTTTCTGTTACTAGTCTTAGATTCTATGCTCAACATCTTAGTCAAGTTTAGTACTTAAGCTCTATAACTTTCTTATGTAAGTTTTAAATTGAGTCTAATTTCTTTTTAGTTTCAGTATGTTAGTCTTCTTCAGCATTTTACTTGGTAGAGATGAATATGTATGCTAATTTAAATAATAAATCATTTTTACTTTTAAAAATTTATTCCCATTCATTGATCTATGCTTTTTGAGTCTTGGATACTTGAGACTTTTGTTTATTACAATACATCGATCATTCTATGCTTTGTTATGTAGATCATTGTGGATTTCTCATTTTTCTAGTAAAAACCTCTATATTATTTTGATTTCTTTTCTCAGGTGCATAAAATTGTTGGTCCTTTGAATTAGACAAAGAACATGAACCTGCAGGTAACTCATAGAGTTCTCAGCTGCTCTTGTCAAATATGTAGGCGTCTTTCATGATTAAATTTGTATGCTGAATTTGGTTATACTAGTAGTCACAGACATTCACTCCACATTGTTCTACACGTAAGAGGACAAATTTTGTCAATATACAGGATTATGAAACAAATAGCACAGACACAGAGGATGCAAATCTGATTGTAGGAAGAAGATGAAGTTGAGGAAAAGGGTGAGGAGGGTAAAGAACAAGAAGGAAGGAGATGGTATGCTCTCCAAAATCACACTGAGGCAAGGAGGTTTTCTCCTGAAAAAGAAGAAAAACAATGACTACAGTCTCCACCATGTAAAGTACTGCATAAAGGAATGGGAATAAAAAATGTGCGGGATGCGAGATGAGGTGTTTCAAGGGTGAAAAAACATTATTGTGCACAAAGAATTGATGATGCAGATGATTCTCTTCTTGTGGATAAGATGGGTTAGGGTCTTGTTGGTTCATTATCATGGATGCATGTGCGAAATAGAAACTTTGGTCAACAACGGGTTTGTGGCTGACTTGACATGCATAATACAACTGCATGGGGTTTTAAAGTTGCAGCATCTAGATGGGGACACCAAGGTGATACGTTTGGTTATGGAGGTGTAGGTGCACAACCTATTGAGCTTAGTTCAAAAGGTGGAGCTGACATTCAACCCTTGCAGGTTGATGAAACAGTGAGTTTTGATTATATTGGAGGTCTTTTTGACCACATTGATGCATTGAAAGAAATAGTTTTTCTCCCTCTTCTCTATCTCGATTTCTTTGCAAATTATCACATCTCTCCTCCAAGGGGAGTCTTATTGTGTGGTCCTCCAGGAACTAGAAAAACATTGATTGCAAGGTCTCTAGCATGTGCAGCTTCCAAGGTAGGACAGAAAGTAAAATTTTACATGTGAAAGGGAGCTGATGTGCTCAGCAAATGGGTTGGGGAAGCTGAGTGGTAGCTGAAATTACTTTTTGAGGAAGCACAAAGGAACCAACCATCCATAATATTTTTTGATGAAATAGGTGGTCTTGCCCCAGTGAGGTCTAGTAAACAAGAACAAATTCACAATTCTATTGTATCTACGCTTCTTGCTCTAATGGATGGTCTAAACTCTACACGTCAAGTAGTGCTTATTGGAGAAACAAACAAGATTGATTCTATTGATGGAGCTCTTTGCCGACTTGGTTGGTTTGATCGTAAATTTATATTTTCCTTACCCGATCGTAAACCACAAGCTAAGATATTAAAGATCCACACAAGAAAGTGAAAGAATCCTTTATCAGAGGAATTAAGAATAGTATTAGCAGTAGCTTGTGTGGGGTATTGTGGTGCTAATTTAAAAGCTTTGTGCACAGAAGTTGCAATTAATGCTTTCTGTGAGAAATATCTTCAAGTATACACTAGTGATGATAAGTTTGTCATAGATTTTGATTCTGTGAAAGTAGAGAAGCATGATTTGTTGGAAGCTATGTCGACTATTATTTTTAAAATTACCAAGCATCAACCTCCCCTTCGATCGTAAAACACAGTGGGGAGTCACAAAAACACAAACAAAAGAAGAAGAAGAATTCACAAAAGAGAGCCTTGCGCAGGAGGTAGAATCTTAACCATAGCTTGCAGATGTATCATGACAAGCATAAGCATGACCATAGTCCCAAGCTCAAGAAAAGGTGCCTTGTATTGGCATCCTGCCTCACTGAAATGTTGCAACCCACACCTATTCTACACAATACGGCTTATTTAAGTGTTAGTAAATCAAACTCTTACAATGCATCTCTGCTTTTATCGCAGCTGGCAAATCCAACAAGTGACGTGCTGCGAAATAATTGGTTTTGTTACTGAGATGGTGTTTCACTCCTTGTGTGTAATGTTTTAGTTTTCCCTGGTTTGCCACCATATTTCTCCTCGTATTTTTATGGTAACTGTATATATTTTTTTAATGAATGCGAAAATGCACAAAGTTTAGAATGAAAAAGTCTCTTTTATTAGAGGATGTTTCCTTGTGTCATAAGCTTTTTTCTATTTGTATGGGTTTATGATTTATCACTCTAATGTATATGGAACTCAGATTTAGATGTTGTTATATAGTGTATGCAAAAACCTCTTCTGTTTTTTTAATACCAAGAGGATGTATAATTCTGCTTGTATCCAATTTTCAATTCGCTTGGGTTTATCACCGGGGAGCTAAACCCACAAGAATTGAACACTTTCGTTCTAGTGATTGCTCCAACTTGTACTCTATAGGTCAGTTGATGGTTTTAATTTTTGCAATGGCTTAGGTTTTGTTATGGAATATAACTAAGGTCTTATTTATGAATTTGGAGGGGGTAGGGTTGTATAGTTCAAAGCAACATAAGGTAATGGAAAAAATAGTCATATAGTGGATTTCTTGCACTAGTATAGTGTCATACATCAAATGGTGTCTTGTTTGGTGGTGACCTTAAAATAATGATATCTTGTTTGGTAGTGATCTAGTATAGGAATTGTCCCCCTAATTTTTTGTTTAGATGTCTATGAAGTTATCTGATTGTCCATGAACTTTAAGTTTGCATGATATATAATAGTTTTTCAGCTTTACATAGGATAAAATAATTCCTTGCTCTAGGGGAATTCACTGTTATATGGTTAAGTCTTAACAACGTTAGTTGATATCATAGTTAATGAACACTTATTCTAAAGACATGTCAATATTGTTGCTACCAATGAAGTGTTTGTAGCCAAATGAAGAAAGAAACCATATAAAAGTCAACCAAATTCTTTATTAGTGGTGGACATTATTACAATTTCTTGGATTATATTTCTACAGATGAATTTTCCCCTAATGTCCCGAGATGGTGGTTCTAAATGAAAGACATTGGTGAGGCAATTCTTATAGAATCAACGAAGTGTGCTCCTTAACATCCAAGGTCAAAGTCTGAAATAATGAAGAAGAATGAAGAAAAAGATCTTGGCTATTTGTTTTGAATTGGGTGTAGATTTTAGTTTGGCTAGAATCCAGTGCAGTTTGGCCTATTACTTATATGTCACTAAGATACCAGTTTACTTAGTAGCATAGTTGAAAAACTTGGACTGGAAAAAGGTTTGACAAACCCAAAAAAACTTCAAAGACTTAGCAGACCCAAAGAAGCTCAAATTTCAAAAACTCGCCAAATTTGTGAAGATAAGAATTTAGAAGAATTAATTAATTGAAGACCTTTAGAAGAATAGGGAATAATCAATTTATATATTTAAGAAGAATAAATAAGTTTGTAAAACTATTATGGAAAAACATGCATACTACTGAATTTAAGGAAAATATTGTAGAGCTCAAAAGGTGTTCATTACACATCATGGATAAAAAAGCTAGTTCAATGCATATCAAGTTTAAGTTTCAATATAAATAAAAATTATAAATTATAATTTCAACATTTAGAATGTATAAACTTTATTCTTATTAAAGCTTAAGAAAAGCTTTGTGGTTGTACTCAAAATGGATGGTAGTGTTGCAGCTTAATGTCAAGGAACAATATCATGATGTGAATGGAACGAATGCCCCATTGATGGCTTGCCTTCTGCTCGTAAATGCTACATAATAATTTCATTGGTCAAAATATATAAATTTGTTTTGACTAAACTTGATCATTCAACAACAATGTAGGAAAGATCAAAGGTCAAACGATCAAGAAGATATTCAGAAAAAGAATTAAGGTTAGAACCAAGTAAGAGCATAAAATTATCTTGTTATAGAAACATTTAGATCAAAGATATATCTATGAATCTGATAGAATTATAGGCATATATATGCTACAGTAATTTTGGTAGCATTTAATTATCTTTGCAAGTTATATACATGTTTCCATTTAGAATATATGATAAGGTATTTGTTTAATAATCTATTTGGAATTTAGTGATATTGATTGCAAAACGGGAAGGCTAATTAGCCTTTCGAGTTCATGTGAGGTGAAAATAGTATACAGTAGTTCCCTCCACAAGTTGCAGTCCATTGAAGTTAATGAATTACATCACTTGTCTAATATGTGCTTTATATTTTCTATTTCCAGTCTTAGATTCTATGCTCAGCAGCTTAGAAAATTTTAGTACTAAAGCTCTATAATTTGCATATGTAAGTTTTAAACTGAGTCTAATTTCTTCTTAGTTTGAGTATACTAGTGTTATTCAACATTTTACTTGGTAGAGATGAATATGTATGCTGATTGAAATAATAAATCATTTTTACTTTGAAAAATTTCTTCCCTTCTCATTGATTTGTGCTTTTTGAGTCATGGACACTTGAGACTTTTTTTTATTACAATATGTCCCTCATTCTATGCTTTGTTATGTAGATCATTCTAGATTTCTCATTTTTCTTGTAAAAGCCTCTATATAATTTTGATTTGTTTTCTCAGGTGCATAAAACTATTGATCATTCAAATCAAACAAAGAACATGAACATGCAGGTAACTAATAGAGTTCTTAGCTGCTCTTATCAAATATGTAGCCATCTCTCATTATTAAATTTCTATTCTTGATTTTCTTATACTGGCAGTCACATATGTCCACTGCACATCATTCTACAAGATAGAGGACAAATTTTGTTAATTTAGAGGATTATGAAACAGATAACACAAACATGGTGGATGCAGATCTAATGGTAGGATTTTTTGCCAATCTCCATTGTTTTTGGTTTTTGTGAAGATATAACTTCTCTTACCCAATACTTTGTTTCATAATATTATAAGTTTGGGTATCAATGGCTATAGAGACAAACGTATCACCCAACTACTAGTAAAGTTGAGAATAACCCTAGTCAAGATGGGTAGTCCAGTCCAATGCAAGACAAGAGGACAAGAGATACTATATCTTTTCCACGACGAGAAGGACTTGGGCCTTGAAAGTCAACCATCTGACATTCTTCTCAAGATTTTGAAGACCAGGAATTCTTAAAGGAGGAAGATGATAGAAATGAAGGGGAGGCTGGGGATGAAAGAGAGGAAGATGAAGAAGATGAAGTTGAGGAAAAGGGTGAGAAGGGTAAAGAACAAGAATGAAGGAGATGGTATACTCTCCTAAATTGTACTGAGGTGAGGAGGTTTTGTCCTCAAAAAGAAGAAAAGAAACAACTGTAGTCTCCACCACATAAAGTACTGCATAACAGAATGGGAATAAAAAATGCACATGGCGCTCGACAAGGTGTCTCAAGTGCAGAAAAACATCATTGTGCACAAATAATTGATGATTTAGATGATTCTCTTCTTGTGGATAAGATGGATCAAGGTCCCATTGGTTGATCATCATGGATGCATGCAGGAAATAGAAAATTTTATCAGAGGAATTAAGAATGGAATTAGCAGCAACTTGTGTGGGGTATTGTGGTGCTAATTTTAAAGTTTTCTGCATAGAAGCTGCAATTAATGCTTTGTATGAGAAATATCCTCAAGTATACACTAGTTCTGATAAGTTTGTCATAGATTTGGATTCTGTGAAAGTAGAGAAGCATGATTTCTTGAAAGCTATGTATACTATTACTCCTACTACCCATAGAGGTGCAACAGTACAGTCAAGGCCATTCTCCCCAGTAATATCTCCATGCTTACAAGGACATCTAAAAATAATCAGTAATTATATTTCTGAGATCTTTTACGTAGTGGCTAAAGGTGATAAAAAATATTTGTTGAATGTCAGTTCTTGCAATCTTGCCAAGTTACTTGGACTTCCCTATGGTTCTTCCATTCCATTTGTTTATAGACAAGACTTCTACTTTGTGGGAAGGAGGGTGCTGGCTTGGTAGGTTAGAAAATGCTTTCATAGATGTTTACACGTCTATAACATGAGTCTATTTTTAAAAAAATTGAATTAGCTGGCTTGTAAGCTAGCTAAATTTCTGACGGATGCCATATTTGTACTTTTCTTGTTGGGATCACATTGGCCCTATAGTTTTACATGAATTAGAGAGGTTCCCTATGCATTGTCCTAGACTTCCATCACTTTTGTCCGACGCAAGTGCATGGATCCCTGAGGAAGCACTAGTACACATTGTGGGAGAAGCAAGGCTGACTACTCCTTCTATCTTGTATCTGCCTCAACTTCAACTTTGGTGGGAGACAGTGTGTATATCATTACATTATTACACTCAATACTTTTAAATTTCTATGCCTTTGGGATTTCCTCTGATATATTTGAAATCATTTTGTTTTTATTGCTAGAGCTTCCTAAAATGACTACATATCTAATTTTGTTTGTTTAACTAAGCTTCATTAGCCCACAATCATCTAAGAGTTGTTCTACTAGCTATACTAGAAGAATTGCCATCAAACCTTTCTTTATTACTTCTTGTAACCTCCTTTGTGCCCTCTGACAAATTGGATGCAGAAGTTGCATCCTTGTTTGGTCATCACTATATGTATGTATCAATTACATCATTGTTTTAGTTTATTTATTTTTCCTCAGTTTTTTCAAGATTATGCTTAGGCATGTGAATCCATTCTGTATAGTACTGTGTACTAGGTACCTCGTTACCTTCTAACTCTGTATAATTTGAATTTGTCATTGAAATGAGTGTACATGAATTCAATGGTATCTGATACACCTTGAATGTATTACAAATTTTATTTTGGTTTAGTATAATAGAAGGTAAAATCTTGAGACACCAATTTCCCCACAAATGAATCCAATAGATCCCAATTTTTCTAGCAGATTAAGTCATAGACTCTTTAATATTAAACTTGGGCACCAAAGATTAATAAGAGCCAACCTAATTGGATTACATCCTTTTGCCATATGTGCAGTTACCAAGTAGAGAAACTAGGTTCCGATGACAAGTGTAGATTCATCTCACAACTAGTTGATGTTGTTCTTACTATCCCCGATCAACAAGTGGTAATTCCTCCTAAAAATAATGTTTCTAATCCTAAACTTCCAAAGGTACCAAAAGAAGCAAGAGGACCAAGTGAAACTAAGCTATGTGCCAAGGTAGAAGTGGAGGAGCATGCTATTCGACCACTCTGAATATGTCTTTGGGATGTCTGTAAGAGGTTTTGTAGTGATGCATCAATCATTATTTGATTTATTTGTTGAGGATGTATTTACCAAGTGAAACTTAATTTTGAGTGCTTATATGTATCGACATCTAATGTCCAAACTTCTATATAAAAAATGGTTCAGTGTCTTCCATTACCCTATCATGGATGAAGACATTCTTGAATATTATTCAATAGTTTAAAATCCAATGGATATCAGTACTTTACTATAGCATTTTGATAACAGGCATTAGTTGACATGCTCAACATTCCTGCAAGATGTGGAACTAGTTCGAGCCAATGCAAAAGTAAGCATGAATGGGCATGCCTATGATCCTAGCAGCTTTATGGGGTTGAACAAAAATTTGTTTTCCATTCATTTCTAATAATAACTATCATTAGTTTTGCATAATAGGCATGTAATGGTGACGATTCCAATGGAGCTTGAATTGTCAGCAGAGCATATGCACTAAGGGATGTGGTATGGTTAAATGTGCTAATAGAGACATATAGTAATTGAAGTTCAAATTTTTTATGTCAAGTAATAAGAATTTATTGTTCACTTTGATAATCCTTGTCTTACGCATAATCATGTTCTTGGCATGCTTTCTCAAATGGATCCTGCACTAGTTGCCTTTTGTGTTAAAATTGCTGGTCAGGGTGGGCCAACTCATTTGTCAGAGGATTCGACTACAAATTTTCCTTCAGATCCTCTTGCTCAACCAATTCATATTACAAGAGCAAGTGAATGCTTATGCAACATTCAACATGATATTAATGTATGTCAAAGTTAAGAGGTCTTGAAGTGCTCAAAGCAGAATAGTGATCCTGATCAAGGTGGAATTATGCTTTGCACCATGCCACTTGGAATCCTTTTTTATTTTTAATATTTAGAATTAGAAGCACAATTGTATTGAAATTCTTAGAAATTTTTATTTTCTACAGGTGAAGTTGTTGCTGGGAACTCTGATCCATTTGATAAGGATAGATCACAACCCATGGAGATTGATACTCCTGGGCAGAATACTCTGAAAAAAAAATTCCATCATGGTAGTGTGACAAATGAGGCATTTAAATGTGTGCAGCAATGTGAGGCAAATAATCAAGAATAAATAATGAATCAACCAAAACGCAAATCCTCTTCCAACGTGCCAATAAGCAATCACTTGGCAAAACAAATTGAATCAATAGAACATAATTTTGTGAAAAATACTGAAAACATTTGAATTTGGTCATGTGATGTCATAATCAATGGCTAATCATAGGGCACTTATCAAAAACATCTTATTGTATCACCCATTCTTAGCATTCAAGTGTCATACATAACATTTTAGAGAATTAAATTGAATCACTCTATAATGGTTAATGGTGGATTATGCACATATATTATTATCATCTACTTATATAGCTATCTCCCTTTTCATACCAACATCAAAGAGATTAAATGTTTCCATAGAGTACATTTTCTTATATAAATATTTTATTTTTTTCTTTAGGTAGCCTATAATTTTCAGAATGGAAATCATGGATTTCATGTAAACACAACATCTTAATTTCTCTATACATCTGAAACATTTCTTAGAACTTGTAAATTTATTAAAATTGATTGATATCTAAATTTTCATATTTATTGTAAGGCAGTCTACAGTGTGTATTATAGAATGATCCATGTACAAACAATTTTTGCAAATTTCAACTTTGACAGATAAACTTGTGCAAGCTCAGAGTTTCAAGGTACTGAAATTATACATATGAATTCCTTTTCTGATCATCTATCACAAAATCATAAGATTTTCAGTTTTTGGAGGCTCTATGTTTATCTAGTGACTAAAACTTTTTCTTGCAGAAAAGTAGAAAGCATTTTTAACTATTGCTAATTTATATTGTAAGGATATGAGATTGAAACATGCTCACCAATGTCAAGCATCCACAGAACCTGCTACATCAATCAGATATTGTTTCTAAACACATAAAAATATTTATGTATGTTGAAGATAGCTAACAAGACTAGGTCACACACATGACCTTAGCATATCATGGCCACACAAAAATAAAGGCAAAGATGAAGGTTAATCTAATGATATAAACTTAAACTAGAAGGAATGTGTAAAGCTATTTATAATAAAAATGCATCCGCAAGAGAACTTCGACATTTTTTTTCATGAATTGAATGGGAATTCTCATGGAGAACGGATTTTGTACAATAACAATAAATATCAAAATTAAAAAAATAAAATAATTTACAAGCTACTTTCAATTATTATCATATTTAATAGTCTTCTATCTAATAAGTTGTAACATGTTGGCTCTTCAACAAGAAGGTTCATTTTTATCTACATTCCCTCCTCATTTTGTTCTAGGCCATTCAATACACATAATTTACCATAATAACTATTGTTTTGTGGGATTAGAAATTTTAGCCTTGAATTAAATTGAAGTGGTTTTTCTTCTATGAAATTGGTTCACATATCTGATCAACTTATTGTTTAGGATGTCATTATTCAAATATATAAATTAAAATATGAAATTCTGATTATTTTGTATAAATCCAATTATTTGTTATAATATGGAGTATCTCTTTTCACTTTCTCATTAGTATAATACTTTTAAGAGGTGATGAGCTCTTACATTTATGATCATTAAATATACATTTATGTTGGTCATTCATGTATTTATTGATGAGGGAACAACCCGAGAAATAGAAAAACACAATTGTAGTCACATAAGTCTATCCACTTAATTAAATGAATATTTAGTATTTATTTGATTATTTAACCATCAATCAATAATTAATTAAATTAATATTTAATTAATTCATCTTAACCCTCTTCTCCTATTAATTAAATAAATTATTTAATTTATTTGATTTAATTCACTTAAGCAAGTTCAGACCATTAATTAAATAAATAAATCATAGTTGTTTAATTAAATCTTTTCTCACATTTAAATAAATTAATATTTATTTAAATCCTCCAAAATCCCATCTCTCATATTTAAATAAATTAAAATTTATTTAAATCATCTTTATCCTCCACCCACTTGCATTTTCCTATAAATGCAAGTTGCACAACTATTTTAAATAAATAAATTATTTATTTAAAATCCTATTTATCCTCACCCACTTGAAACCTTTAATGGTTTCCCTTAAAGTCTTCAAACTTAATGGATTCCTTCTAGAGTTTTTCAAGCCTTTAATGGTTTCCCTTAAAGTCTTCAAACTTAATGACTTCCTTCTAGAGCCTTCTTAAGCCTTTAATGGTTTACCTTAAAGTCTTCAAACTTAATGGCTTCCTTCTAGAGTCTTCTCAAGCCTTTAATGGTTTCCCTCAAAGTCTTCAAGCATTTAATGCTTTATCTTCCTTTTTCTTATGTAAATAAATTAATATTTATTTAAATATCTATCCAAATGCAAATTACACCATTTAATTGAAATAAATGATTTTATTTCAGTTGAAAATCCCGAAATTCCTCCCACTTGCATTCTCCTGTACAAAATCCACTTGCATGCCTAAATCCCTTCTAGATTCTTCTAACTCCTTCTAATTAGCCTAATCCTATCCTAATCATTGTCACATTCCTAAATAAAAGGAAGTCACTTCTCAAAAACCTCCAAAGTCATCAATAACCATTAAAGGCTTTATACCTTCAAATGGTGAACCTCTAAAGTCTTCCAAACCATTAAAGGCTCTTACATAACCATTTATGGTTAACTCACCTTTTACCTTTGGTTAGAGACTTTCCTCTAACTTAACCATCCTTTTGACTCATGGGTCTCTTCAAAGCATTTATTTCTTTGACTAAGGTAACCATTTAACCCTTACACATTCATTTATCCCTTGGATAAAAGGAATATCCATTAACCTAACCCTAACCCAACCCCCTAGGGTAACCATCATGTCCCCTCAAGCATTTAATGCTCCTTATCTCTCCTCTCAAGCCTCCTCATGGTGACACTTGTCAACATGGGATTGGGTTGAAAGTTTCACATGGATTAAATATCTTTCAATCCTAACCCTTGTTAAGATTTCTCGATCTTAACCCTTCATTTCCCCATTTCTTCTATAAATAGAACCCTTCTCCTCAAGCAAAGAAGAAGCATTAGAGTATTGTTGTTATACTAGTATTATCATAGAGCTTTTTCATAGCATCACTAGCTACACTTGCATAGCATTTGTTTATCACATCCAACCATCTTGAATCTCCATATGGCATCCATGGCTAGTGCTAAAAGCTGAGAGCTACACTCATGTGGAACTTGGAGAGGAGAGGAACAAGGGATGAGAAACTATGAGCATCTTGATTATAATTTGGAGGAGTATAGTTTATCTATTCTATGTTTGTATGTTTTCTATTTCATGCTTAATATCTCTCTTGATATGCCTATTTGGGATAATCTTTTGTTGCTAACACTAACGTTTGTTTCTTGTGCTCTTGTGTGTGTTGCCATCAAACAAATTTTCTAATCCTTTTTGCAGAGCATCAACAACAATTGAGAAACAAAAGAGAAATTTAATTATTATTTACAACCAACATGCACTACATGCATTACAATTTCAGAGGATTAAAACCTCACAGGTTGCCACACATGAAATTTATAGATTCTGGAAAATATCCTTCCCATAATACAATCTCCCAACTCTAAGCTCTCAAACACTCAACTCTGAAAACTTCACTATTTTCCTCAAAGATGAATCTTAAATAGACTTCCTTTCCATAGGAGCTAAGCTTACATTGCAAAAGAAACTTGGCAGATTTACTAGCACCAAAACAAGAAACTTCTTAATTTCACTGGAGCCAAATTCGATAATTGGAAACTTTTCGAATAGTAATTGTCCAACTTCCAACAACTGTAACTTTTGATCAAACTGTCGGATTTTCAATGATAATACCTTTTTGGAAAGGTCTTGAAAAGATGACGTGGCATAAGTAGGGCGACTACTTTGGATTACCACCAATTTCTGGGCTCATCCAGAGCCTCTAAGGGCTTCAAATTTGACTATGAATAAATTACAAAAATAAGAAAGGAAAATT